>NC_140176.1:126304911-126421441 GCF_963971535.1 Notolepis coatsorum
TCTCTAGAGTCCAGCATGATGCAGGTTGGGCTCTGTCTCTAGAGTCCAGCATGATGCAGGTTGGGCTCTGTCTCTAGAGTCCAGCATGATGCAGGTTGGGCTCTGTCTCTAGAGTCCAGCATGATGCAGGTTGGGCTCTGTCTCTAGAGTCCAGCATGATGCAGGTTGGGCTCTGTCTCTAGAGTCCAGCATGATGCAGGTTGGGCTCTGTCTCTAGAGTCCAGCATGATGCAGGTTGGGCTCTGTCTCTAGAGTCCAGCATGATGCAGGTTGGGCTCTGTCTCTAGAGTCCAGCATGATGCAGGTTGGGCTCTGTCTCTAGAGTCCAGCATGATGCAGGTTGGGCTCTGTCTCTAGAGTCCAGCATGATGCAGGTTGGGCTCTGTCTCTAGAGTCCAGCATGATGCAGGTTGGGCTCTGTAAAATAAGGTGTTTTAAAAACACGCTCTGGGGGGAAGCTGGGCCCTCATTTTTCAACAATTCTTAGAAAGTGTTCTATTTTCGTACTTAAGCACAGAATTTAGAATGTGTGTACGCACAGAAATATTGGGATTTATCAACCGTGCGTACACGGGTCCTACGCACACTCCATATTGATAAATACCATTTGTTCTTACCGTCAATGCTCGTGCATGATTATCCATATATGGTCATGAAACACCCCCATGGGATGTGAAATAATGGACTGACCCGAGCGAACGCTGAGAAACTCCACGAGCGAGATTGTTCACGGAGGCGCTGTCGAACCATGAAGACGCAACCCGTGTTATGGGATAAATAAAAGGCTGGCGGACTTGTACACGGTGATGTCAGATATCAATGACTCCCTAAGAGCAATTCTGCCTGGACAGCTCAAAATACTAATAAAGACCGTTAACCACTGTTTGGCGTTGGTGTGTCATTATAACCATGCTGGAATATGAATGCCTTTATTAGTTTTGTTCGATTGGCTACCGGGTATAATATGATTTGTAGAGGCATACAATCTATTTTGTTGTCGGTATTAGGTAGCCTATATGCATTACATATAATAGCAGCCATAGCCTACATTATGCAACAGTAACTTGCGCATATATAATATATCATATCTTATTACATGGCGTTTTCACATTCGCCGAAATGCTTGATTGTGATTGGTCAATAGCCCCTGACAGCGGTGAATTATTTTTCGATAACTGACCGCTGCCATGGGCAACGCGCAATAATCACAGGTGATTATTGCTTTTCGCAGCTGGAGCAATCAAGTCCACTGACACACACTGCATCAGTGCAATCAGACACACCTGCCGGCTGCCGGCGATAATAATAATCACTTTATTTGGGCTGACAGAGCCACAGAACAACTGCGTCTGCATTTGATCTCGTCTTGTCGATGGTGTAAAATGAATTAGGTATATTGTTAGTAAGTTAGCCATGTAATAAGCGGGATAATGTATAGCTATACTCGGTCATTGTCGCAAGGCGAGGCGCCTCGGTATTTTAAACTCTGTCGGTCAATTATTTTGCGACAATGACCTCGTAGCTATACATTATCCCTTACATATTCCTATATGTCTCCCAGGAATCGTGGGGCTCTGGGGAATAAAGGTTGGGAACCCCTGCTATAGCCCATATCCTTTATAATGTTATAGGCTATTTTATTTACAGTTTACTCTATCAGCCTACCCAGCATGTAATACGTTCTTTGTTAGAACTCAACTCGTTATTATTTTGCGCATAGATTGCAGAAGTGCGGGAAAGTTTTGATTTATGTTTGGAAGGCTTTGACATTGTGGGACGGGGTGGGTGGAGTTTCGAAGTTATGCAAGCAGAATACAAGTCATATCACCCACACGATATATGCTACCTGTATCCAGAGCATGTATACTTTTCATTCATTTAAGACACATGTATTGCAAGGGTTTTGTAATACACATAAACTCAACAAATAACCTCTGTTCTCGTTGCAATGTGTTTTTAATTATTTCTTATACAGTAGGAAGGGGGAAGAACACTATATTGTGCGTGTTCGTGTGACTTGTATTCTGCTTACAGCTTCGGGGTTCCACTTGTTTCGTTTGGCAGTGGCAAAGCCTTTTGAATGTGGTCGGGGCGTTCCCGTGTTTCTGCGGTCTGTGCGCAAAATAATAACGAGTTGAGTTAAGCGGAGCGCAGTCAGTACACCCCGTATATTCCGATAACGCTATATATAAACCATGCTGCATTCATTCAGGAGGAAAGACCTATTATTCCAAATGATATTTATAGGGTTTTGACCATAATTACACTACTGTTGCTATTTTACAATTAACTATAATGAATTACGGGGGTCATACAGAACACGTCAGTCAAACTAATGAACGAAAGCTTATTTCCGCGTTGAAACTAATGCATGAAACTATATATGAAACATGAAATATATTAAACTGATGAGAGCATATGCCGTCCGTCTGCAGTCTCCATATTCTACCGCCGGGCGCCAGGTACGCATGCCCTGAGCTGAACGTAGATATACGCACAAAGTCAAGCACACATTCAAATTGATAAGTCACACACTTTGCTTAGAAATGATCGTACGCATGGGTTACCCACATATCTGTGCATACGCAACGTTGATAAATGAGGGCCCAGGACTACGAGGAAGCAGGAAGTGGAAAGAGACATTTTCTTTGTGATAAATGGATCTTATTTCCCAGCGTGTTGTGACCCCTCCCACGCCCTGAGATGCTAGCCTGGGATTGGCTGGAGAGAGAGAGAGACACCCGGGCCAGCCAATCATGTGAAAGCTCATACTGCTAACTGCCGACTAAACAGAGACTGTTACCAACAGTAATAATAACATCTGTCGTCATGTTATCTTTGCATTTAGTTACAAACCTATCTGCCGTTTGGCACGTATTTTACTTAACCCTTTCACTGCCACACTACAGAAGGTTAACCCTTTGCTATCACACTACCGAAAAAGGGTTAACCTGCTGTTGTGTGGCAGTGAAAGGGTTAAGACTAGACAGAGCGGTGAACGCTCTCCAACACCTGCTGCAGTATCAGGACTCATCATCGCATTATACCCACAATCCCCTGCGGTGAGCGCTTTTACATTCAAATGCCTGATTTCAATTTCTTTTTTCATAGCAGATGTTTGTATATTATGTACGATGCAATTGTGGTTTTTATAATTGTTTTTATAATACACGTAACGTTTGTCCCTCGTCTGTCCATAAGCATTGGATGGTCTTCTGCCCCCGTTCTCAGCGTGGCCTCGTCCTAAACCATTAACACTTGAGCTTCATTCGTTTGTCTGCTTTAAGTTTTCAAGGTGCTTATGATCGTGTGACACTTTGGCAGTAAAACATGAATCAACAGTTTTTTTAAAGAAAGAAAGAAAGAAAACAACAGTCCTGTCCTTCAGACTGGTTGAGACAGTGGTGGTACTTCAGTGCAGTAACGACACTGAGTGATTGGAAATCCTCCCGGGTATCAAGACATGGCTATTAACCCTTTCACTGCCACATGACAGCCGGTTAACCCTTTCACTGTGACAATACAGAAGGTTAGCCCTTTACTATCACACAACCGACGGCGATGCTCCATCATTAGCATCATTAGCTCTGCATCTTTTTTTTTCAGGATTATTCCATTGCTTAATTGTCTTGAATGTTAAATTACATTGAATTATATGTAAAAACACCTTAAATAAAAAAAAATCTGTAAATGAATTGCTTTTCCACTTTATTTAAATGTTGGTATTTTACTGTAACAGTACGTATTTGGCAACTGTTGCTGCTGCCTCTGAGAGGAGGGGGGAAGCCCCAGGGAACCGGGGGGAACACCCCTCCTACCTTGCCCTTGATACGGCCAGTTGAACAGGTAAACCTGTTAATATGTGAACACACTGTTCATTGTCATTACAGGCTGAGAAAATAATTCATTCTTCACTCATATGTCACTAAGCATAGCTTTATAGGTTAATTAACCCCCTTAGTTGTGAGTACACGGTACATGAACACACATGATGTTTCTCAACACAACAACCAGATCATTTTTACATATGTAACAAAAACCCGATTTGCATGGAGAAGCTAATACCAGTGACAAGACAATTCACACACAACTCGTGTCGTATCCTAAATGTATTGCAGCAACACCCGTTTTGGAAAACATCGTTATTACAAAACATTAGAAGGGAAGGAAGAAGACGCGTTTTAAGGTCTGGTCGGGAGCTTCCTACAGATGAAGCGTTTAGTTTTCCTGGGCGCTTTGCCGCGACGTGAGCACGGTTATATCACGTCGGAAATGAATTAGGAACCCAGGCTGCTGTTCTATTTTATGCCGCCAGGAGGCGCAAAGTCATTAGACGGACGCTACAACGTCCTACACAGTATACTGTATAACGATCTGTATGTAAATGTATATATATTAATTCATTTTGCGCGAATCCACACTTCATTTCCCAGACCCACTTTGTTTTAACCAGTTAAAACCTGTCGATTGCTAGTGGAGGTTCATATAAGGGATATATAATGGATATTTTCTTTCTAGTACCGTGGTCTAGTGCTTAATGCCCATTCCTTTCAAGCCGACGCCCGGGGTTTGGATCCCAGCGGGTATTTTTTTATTTATAAAATGAAATTGCCCGCAACGATGTGCATAATACAATAGTAATAATATATAATAAGAATCCAACCAATAGAGCGACATTGTGCAATAAACAAGTAAACAAAGTATGGCATATTTTACAGTAGGGCACTTTGAAACAACCAATCACGTTGCGCGATAGCACGAGCGATGCATAGTCAGGAAGTAATGTTAGAGCTGAGTTCACTCATTCCGAACGGCGAAATGTAAAATGCTACCCAAGATTGTTGCGTTTCGTTATAAAAACTATGCAGTGATAAACAAAACGAATCGCAGTATGCAAAACGTGCGGTTCGAGGATCACAGTTGGAGATGCAATCATGCAACGTCCAACTTCGTTCGACACTTGAACTAAGAAGGTGCACAAAGATCGGTAAGTGAATGAACGAATGAATGAAAACTTTATTTAACAGATTGCAGAATGGGTACAATACAGTACAGCTCAATATACACAATTGTTAAGGGGATGCAGACCAGAGAAAGACTTTCGTGTTGTTTACATCAGGGTCCCCCATAGTAACTTGGCTTGCTACTGTACAGTAGCTACAGTTAAATCAATGAGCCATCGACAGTGTGCTAACGTTATCATATACTCTCTTTTTTAGACTCTTTTTGTATCACAAACAGTACTGTATTTGTAAATCTGGTATGTCATAAATGTATAGATGTAGCAGTACTGTATCTGTATGTCATGTTATGATGAATTGAAAATGGGGGACCCTGATGTAAACAAGATGAAAGTCTTTCTCTGGTCTGCATCCCTTTAACAATTGTGTTTATTGAGCTGTACTGTATTGTACCCATTCTGCAATCTGTTAATTTTTTTCAATCAATCAATCATTACATCCAAGATACACGGCTGCTGTAGTCTTGTCTTATAAAATACATAAACAATCAGCAATGTCTCGCTTGATGAATGGCCAGCAGTAGCCTAATTAATATTAATAAAAGTATTATCATTTTAATAATTGCGAAACGTGTTTAGTCCCTTGTTTGAGCCGAATCTGGGTTGAACATGATTTGTGGAACTCCCTCTGGTGTTGTGGTCGTGGTATTCACTGACCTTTGGGAAGTATTTCGACATGCACATGGGTATCTTAGTGGTGTAGTGTACAGTATCTTGTAGACCAGGCCCATTGCAAGTTGCTGTACTCTGTCGTCTACTCTAAGCCATCCTAGGTAGTCAAAGTGGGCAGGGGTGAGGTGGGTTCTAGGAGTAAGGTCAAGCAGTAGTCTGACCAGTTTGTTTTGTGATGTTTGTAATTTAGTTTTTAGCGCTTTTGAGGTGCTTTGGTACCATGAGGTGCAAGCATAGTCGTAATACCCTTGAATGAGTGCTCCTGCCAGAGTCTTCAGGGTATTCTTGTTTACCAGAGAGGAGATCCGGTACAAGAATCTTGTTCGTTGGTTGACTTTTTTTTATTACATTGGTTGCCATTTTGTCACAGGAAAGATTTGCCTCTAGGATGGAACCCAGGTAGGTAATTTCATCTTTCCTTGTGACAATATTGTCACCCACTGTAACAGAGAAGCCGTTGGCCTTGCTGAGTTTGTTATTTGATCCAAGAGTGTGTATTGAGCCGTACTGTATTGTACCCATTCTGCAATCTGTTAATAACGTTTTCATTCATTCATTCAGGAGCAAAGGTCAATGACCAAACACACCCAGACTACATACCTGTATTTCCTTCAACATCACAGTCTACACCATCTACGTCAACAAACATCAGTCGCCATGAGCGGCGTGAAAAAAGGAGAGTGATGCAGCCAAGGAGGATGGTGACCAACAGAGAACCAAGGTCGAGTCAAGCTCCTTGACCGCTTCATCTGTGGACAGCAACGACACCAAATGCAAGATGATGACAGGTGTTACCTGGCCAGTGCTTCAGCACTTGTTTTCTTTCTTGCACACAGAGAAGACAAGGAGCACCATAATCTCACCCATAGATCAGCTATTTATCACCCTTGTCAAACTGCGTCACGACATGTCCTTTGACCTCATCTCCCACATCAGAGGTGTGTCAAAGGCAACAGTCAGTGATGTGCCCAACGGATCATTTCAGTGAGTGAGCGATTCGATACACGCTCACGGCAATGAACCGATTCACTGATTCGACTCACGGTTCAGTGGCGCTTCCGGATCCCGCTGCGAATCAAAAACTATAAAAAAATTTGGCAGATGTTATACATACAATTATACATACAATTGTTAAGGGGATGCAAACCAGAGAAAGACTTTCATCTTGTTTACATCAGGATCCCCCTGTTTACATCAGTAATCATCGGTAACATTTAGAATTGATTTCAAGGTCCTCCTCCTTATATACAAAGTATAAACATTGCGATCATCTACTATTGAAGGTTCCGAGTCACAGTCTAAAGAAAATCAGTGATGCAGCCTTTGCTAACTAACTATGCACCAAAGTTATGGAACACACTATGGACATTAGGGAAGCTAGATCTCTTAATATTTTCAGAAATAAGCTAAAAACGTACCTCTTCACCATAGCCTTCTAATACACCCCGCTGTTGATTGTACTGTAGCACTATTTTACTCTGGCCATTCTATTGCATAATTTTACTATCTATTCTACTATTCTATTATTGCACTGTATTATTGGTGTGCAAACCAGTCAACTTACAAAAAAGAGCCTGTTGGAGGATTTCAACAAGATAAATGCGACAACATTGCAAAATATTTCACTATAATATTTCAAAGTGAAGTAAAAAATATTATAATAATTATTTGATCATGTTAAATAAGTGTGACTGACTGAGTCCACATTACAGTTCTACTTTTGTTTTGATGTGAAAAGTGATGCTGCATAAGAGGACTGCATTTAGCACTGACTGAGAAAGTACATATTACAGTTCTACTTTGCATTGCATGTAATTTAGAATACAGGCAAATAAAAGTAATTTAGTTTAAAGTACAATCTTGGCTGTCTTTTTCTCAACGCTTCAATAGGTAGATGACTAAATGTAAATGTAATATCAAATTTTAACAGATTGCAGAATGGGTACAGTACAGTCCAGCTCAATACATACAATTGTTAAGGGGGTGCAGACCTGAGAAATACTTTTGTCTTGTTTACATCAGGGTCCCCCAACAATTAGCATTTCAATGGTGTGTTGCCACACCAATGGGGGGTTGCCAATCCAATGTCACACCTACTGTACACCTAAGTGAGAGAAGCTCTCTCATTTCATGGAAGAGTAGAAGACAACCAACAGTTGCACTTTCTACCTGCGAGGCAGGATACATGGCCTTAGCATCAGCCATACAGGAGTGTATGTATTTGCAACAGCTACTCAAGGGTATTGATGGATGTCAGTATGCACAAATCAAGGTTTATGATGATAACCAAGGAGCTATTGCACTAGCCAGGAATCCTGTAAACAGGCAAAGATGTAAACATATTGATATAAAATATCACTTCATAAGAGAAACTGTGAATAGTGGGAGGATATGTTTGGAATATTGTCCTACTGACAACATGATTGCTGATGTGATGACAAAACCAGCCACTAAGCTACAACTGAAGAAGTTTGCTCAGTATTTGTTTGGCACTTAGTTAGAGTGAAAGAAAAGCATGGATGTGCCAATATGTTTTTGTTGTTGTTGTTGTTTATTTTGTATTGAAGGCCAAAGAGGGAGAATATATATATATATATATATTTTTGTTTTGTACCACAATAAGCTAAGTTCGAGTGGGGGTGTTAAATATATTATTATTATTATTATGTGCGCCCTTGCTCATTTGTGTTCTACAGAGGGCGATGTAGTAAATCCAGTATGTGACGTCACTGACGTTTCCTTTCCATTCCTGTTCCGGTCTATTATTTGTGAATGATTGTTGTTGATATATAGCGGCACCGCAAGGAGAAGAAGAAGAAGGTTGACATGGGCAAAGTGTTCATCAACATCTCCATCGGCCTGTGCATCTTCAGCCTCGTCTGGTTCTTCTATGCCCTCTACATGCGCTCTGCCCTAGCTAAACAGGTGGTGACAATCCACCCCTCACCTCCTGTGCTTGACGCCAACAGCACCATGTTTGGGAAAATGTATGCCGCAATTCATATCTTACAAGAGATGCATTGATGTATGTGCAGGCTATTCTGCCTCCGTCTGATCAGTATGTAAAAATCACAAAGTTGGGGATATGGATGGGAATATAATTCACTGATTAAAAGAAAAACCAAAAAAAGAAGCTAAACTCATTCTGTCTCTAGTATTATTTGTTCACGCCAACTGTTTTGGAGATGAGGGTGGAAGTAATTTGGCAGTCTGACATTAATTGAAAACTGTATTAACAGATTGCAGAATGGGTACAATACAGTACAGCTCAATACACACAATTGTTAAGGGGATGAATGAATGAAAACTTTATTAACAGATTGCAGAATGGGTACAGTACAGTACAGCTCCATCTATACATTTATGACATACCAGATTTGCAATTACAGTACTGTTTGTGATACAAAAAGAGTCCAGAAAGAAAAGAGTATATACATTAGGCATGGAAACTACATTGGATTGGGTAGGTGGGGGGGGACTGTACATTGGAGTTGGGGGGGGGGGGGGGGGGGTGGTTAGGAGTGGGGGGGGGGGGGGGTATGAGTGTGGGGGGGGGGGGGGGGGGTTGGGTAGGAGGGGGGACACTGTACAACTGTACAAACAACACTGTACATTGCAGACCAGAGAAAGACTTTCGTCTTGTTTACATCAGGGTCCCCCCCCTTATCTGTCACCATAGTACATCTGTGATCCTCGAACCGCACGTTTTGCATACTGCGATTCGTTTTTTGTTTATCACCGCATAGTTTTTATAACGAAACGCAACAATCTTGGGTAGCATTTTACATTTCGCCGTTCGGAATGAGTGAACTCAGCTGTAACATTACTTCCTGACTGTGCATCGCTCGTGCTATCGGGCAACGTGATTGGTTGTTTCAAAGTGCCCTACTGTAAAATATGCCCTACTTTGTTTACTTGTTTATTGCACAATGTCGCTCTATTGGTTGGATTCTTATTATATATTATTACTATTGTATTATGCACATCGTTGCGGGCAATTTCATTTGATAAATAATAAAAAAAAAAAGACATATATTAAACCGGCTAGGATTCGAACCCCGGGCGTCAGCTTGAAAGGAATAACCTAAACCACTAGACCACGGTACCAGACAAAATATATCCATTATAAATAGAGCCCACCTACTGTAGCACCTCCACTGCTAATTCGACAGGTCTTAACGGTTTAATTATTTTATTTCAGCAACATTGCGTACACAAACCTATTGTTACCAAGAAGCATTACACTAACGCTTTCTTTTGATGAAATGAATGGAAAAGAGAGCCGTACTGTACGTCGGCCATCTAATGAAGTTAGATTTGACACGTTGTTTACTTGTTTATTGCACAATGTCGCTCTATTGGTTGGATTCTTATTATATATTATTACTATTGTATTATGCACACGTTTAACTTATTCATTCTTTAATTCAGCAACATTCATTCATGCAGTCTGTAGACATACTGTAGGACGTTGTAGCATCCTATGAATGAAGTCACCAGCTGTGCGGAGCTCCTCCAATGAATGAACAAAAAGCCGGCGCGTCGGGCAGTTGTCACCAGCTGTATGAGAGCGCCCCCGCTGGTCATTGTTAACATTAACCATGCCAAGCGACGTGATAACAGCAGGCAAACAGCTGCTCCTGGACTTTTCCCAGCTGTATCTGTACCATGAGCGCAGGCCAAGCGAACTGCAGTCTGGCTAACGGGGCACCGAAGGTAAACACAGCATTCCTGTGTTGACGACAAGAGCAGCGTCGCTGCTCCACCCCGCAGCTACGGTTTTCCTTGTTGACGCAGTCCTCGCCGGCCGGGCTCCCGGTAGGTTCGACTAACATCCTCTGTCAAAGATGACGTCGTAGTCAGAGTGTTTAAGGCATGTTATAGTTATAGCAACGTTCAACAGTGTAGCATTAAGCTAACAGCCGATCGGCTGATAGCAACAAGCTAATGAATACCAGCCTGGTAAACACAGCGAGCTAACGCCGCAGCTAACAGCTGCGCGGCTAACAGCTGACTGGCAGTAGTCCATAACTAGCACGCAAGCTAACCAGCCATCACCTGAACTGTATACAATGACATAACAAGCCACACTGCAGACAGGCCGCTGTCCCAATCCCTTCCCTAACAGGGAAAAGAAAAAGAGATGTCAGAACACAGTTTCAATGGTGATCCAGACACACACGGGGCCCTTTGAGCATGGAACTTCCGATAAAGAAGATCTTATGCCCACATTTCCTCGTTAGGGTAAACTTTCATTTGTATATGAAAGATGGGGCCTGCACGGGACAGAGAAGCATCCGCTCTAGAATCCTGGGATCACCAGAACCTAGCGCGGGCCACTAGATTAGCCATCATGGGCGTCAGGCCAAGATCCTCCGACCACCGTTTTAAGCCGAGCAGAGGACCCTAGCCTGGGGTCGGCGTTTCGTAAAAAATTGTTAGCTAACCCCCATAGCATCAACAACAACCAGAGGTCGCAAGCAAAACAGTACATACCCAACCTGGAACCCACCGCTTCTCACAACAGTTGGTGCGTCCTACAGTCCAGCTGTGTTGCTGGAGGGTCATTACCCCATCAGCATGTCAGCGGCGTGAGCTCCTAATACGAAAAAAACGGTGGAGGTGTAGAATGATCATCATCTTCCAGACACTCCAGTAACGAAGACAATATCGCCGTATTTTCGCGAAAATAGTGAGAGAGAAAATAAAGATATGATGTCAACGTATCTCTTGTTTTCCAACTTTCTTCTACTAACAACCTCGTCAAGTGGGGATCTACCGAAGGCACTTCCTTGTGTTGAAAGTGAAGAAGGAGGCGAGTAGGTGACCACACACCTGCTTATGAAGGTAAGCGGATGGGGGTGTGGCCAGACGAATGTTGGGATGTAAAGGTACATGTGGAATTTTTTATTCAGTGTACGTGCACGAAGTGAAGTACAGTGCAAGTGTGATGCTGAGCGAGATCCATTACGAAATAGAACTAAACTATATGCCTGCAGTAAACCTCACCTATGATAACAACACAGGCTGCGTTTACATGGACAGTTTATTCCCCTTTTCATTCGGAATTAACGTTAAATCCTATTTAAAGTTATCATGTAAACATCTGAAAATACTTAATTCCGAATGAAAATGGCCATTCCGAAATAAAATCCATTCCGATGTAAGTGGCCGGTTTATTCCATTTATCATTCCGAATTAAAGCTTTTTCTGTCCATGTAAACGCTTTTTCGGAATTAGTTCCCCCCGGTCTTTCTGCGCATGATCGCGCATAGGCTACAGTACACATAGATGATCGCAAACAGGGGCACATATTGTTCCATAGCATACGCCTTCAGTTGATCATGACAAATCCTCTCTTACCTTGATGATTAAAAAGCCTCCATAATTTAGTAAATAAAGCTGTAGCCAGCCAGCTAGTATTGATGCTATACAAAATGCTATCCACAAAATAGCTACATAGCTAACCAACTAAATACAATGGTATCCTGAGGTAACGTTAGATACAACGTTTGCTAGTCGAAATGACTGGACACACACAGGGACAAGTTAAACATCAATCAATTAATTTATTCCAACAGGTAGTTTGAGCTGCATGTGAGCCGCGGTCTTTCTCTCCTCTCCTTTGGAAACTAATGATGATACGTAACGTTAGCTAGAAAAAGCACAGAACCGGCCGGCAAAAGTCAAGCTGCTAGCAACAGACACTATAATACTTCCGTCGGGGGATTTCAAAATAAAAGAGCGACGTCTAAAAGCACCGTAAATAGGTTTATTTTGTACATTATCTAACGTTAACACGAACCTAAACTAACTTTAGATTAGTTTAGGTTCGTGTAACGTTAGATATTGTAAAGAATAAACGTATTTACGGTGCTTTTAGACGTCGCTTTTATTTTGAAACCCCCCGCCCGGAAGTAAAAATTATGCTTATTTGTCTGCTTGTTATCAATGGGTTGCTACATACGGGGTACAATGTTACATAGGCTGTGCGTCGATGTTGCAGAAGCATAAAGGCCTGCAACACCTTTGCTTTGTCGATGTTGTGGTGCAGTTGCTTTGAAGTTGCTGTAGCATTTAGAGGCCTTTAACGTTAGCAGAATAGACACACCGAGAGTCTGGTTAATGTTGTTTGGTACGCTAGCACAGTAGCTGAGAATACCGGTCGCAGCTGGTTTGTTTACTTCTGGTAAACGTAATGACGTTAAAAGGCTGGCTGCCACAAAACAGTCACATCTAGAGACCTCAAAACCTACTCTAGCGAGGCCTTCAACCTTGAACTGGAGAGTCTGGACTGGTCAGATGAACTCAATGGTACACTGGTTGACGAAACATGGCTTGGTTTCAAAACCAAATTCTCAGCAATACTAAACGACATGGCCCCCCTAAGAACCACCAGGGTAAAAAATCGCGCTGAGCCGTGGATGCACTCCGAAATACTGGCCGCTATGAAAACCAGAGACAAAAAATGCTCTGAGTTTCGTAAAAGTCAGTCAAAGCTTACTAAAAGCACGAGCAGTGAACTCCAAGCCCACGTGACTGAACTCAAACTAGAAAGAAACAGACTAAGAAACGACGTAAACTCCATGATCAAAACTGCAAAAAATAATTTCATCAATGACAAAACTGAGGAAAACAAAAACAAACCACGTGAACTTTGGAAATTACTCAATAATCAACTAGGATGCAGTAAAAAACTTAAAACCAGATTCTCAAACATAAACATAAAAACGGACAACACGCTCATCACAGACAAGCTGGATGTAGCCAATTACTTAAACATTTTCTTCACAAACATAGCCACAACACTGGTAAACAAACTACCCTCCCACTCAGGGCTTTATGGGGTAGAACACATAGTAGCTTACTACAAAAACCTAGGGGTCCGCAAGGACGACTTCAAGCTGGAAATGGTAACAACAGATGAGGTACTCAATAAACTGAGCGCCCTCCAACCTAACAAGGCCACTGGCCATGACAACATCCCCTCCAAATTCCTCAGAGACTCAGCAGCCGCCATCACACCAATCATCACACACATAATAAACCTCTCCATAAAACAGGGACACGTCCCCAAGGACTTCAAAATTGCGAGGGTGACCCCTCTGCACAAAAAGGGCAGCAAATTAGACCCAGGCAACTACCGCCCTGTTTCTATTCTCACCTCCATCTCGAAAGTCATGGAAAAAATAGTCTACGAACAGGTCGAAAAGTACCTAGCGGAAAAAAATCTAATCTACGAATTCCAATCTGGCTTCAGAACATCCCACTCCACTGACACATGCCTTCTCTATTTGAATGACCACATCAAACAAGAGGTGGACGCAGGCAAATACTGCGGCATGGTCATGCTGGACCTACAAAAGGCCTTTGACACGGTCAATCACTCCATTCTGATTGACAAGCTAAAAGCAATTGGTTTTGATAGTCTATCAGTGAGCTGGATGCAATCCTACCTTGAGGGGAGGGAACAGATGGTGGAGGTAAACGGTACCCTATCCCCCCCCCTCACAGTGAGCTGTGGTGTTCCACAAGGAAGCATACTAGGACCGCTACTGTTCCTAATTTATGCAAATGACATGTCGTCAGCTTGTGACTGCAACTTGTTCCTGTTTGCGGACGACTCAGCCCTGCTGGTCTCTGACAAGAACAAGTTACAGGTTGAAAAAACCCTCAGCTCGGAACTAGGCAGAATCTGCATATGGCTCGCTGATAACAAACTATCATTACACATGGGCAAAACAGAGTCCATTCTCTTCGGTTCAAATAACAAACTCAGCAAGACCGACGGCTTCTCAGTTACAGTGGGTGACAATATTGTCACAAGGAAAGATGAAATTACCTACCTGGGTTCCATCCTAGAGGCTAATCTCTCCTGTGACAAAATGGCATCCAATGTAATAAAAAAAGTCAACCAACGAACTCGATTCTTGTACCGGATCTCCTCTCTGGTAAACAAGAATACCCTGAAGACTCTGGCAGGAGCACTCATTCAGGGGTACTACGACTATGCTTGCACCTCATGGTACCAAAGCACCTCAAAGGCGCTAAAAACAAAATTACAAACATCTCAAAACAAACTGGTCAGACTACTGCTTGACCTTACTCCTAGAACCCACCTCACCCCTGCCCACTTTGACAACCTAGGATGGCTTAGAGTAGACGACAGAGTACAACAACTTGCAATGGGCCTGGTCTACAAGATACACTACACGACCAAGGTACCCATGTACATGTCAAAATACTTCCCAAAGGTCAGTGAATACCACGATCACAACACCAGAGGGAGCTCCACAAATCATGTTAAACCCAGATTCGGCTCAAATAAGGGACTAAACACGTTTCGCAATTATGCCACATCAATGTGGAACGCCCTACCCAAAGCTGTAAAGGAATGTGGATCACTACCCACTTTCAAAACCTCTCTCAAGGGACACCTACGGGAGACTGCAATTCAACACTGGCCCCTGTAAATATCCTAACCCAACCCCCTCCAATGTACAGTCATTTACCTAGTATGGTTTTGTCAATAGTTCAATGTACAATTGTGTTTGTTTGTACAGTGTCTCCTCCCCCCCCCCCTCAATGTACAGTGTTACTTGTTTATACAGTGTGCCCCCCGGCCCCCCCCCCCCCCCCCCCCAACCACCTCCAATGTAAATTACCCAGTATGGTTGTCAATATCCCAATGTACCCAACCCCCCCCACCCAACCTCCTCCAATGTACAGTTTCTACGTCAAATGTATATACTCCCTTTTCTTGACTCCTTCTGTATCACAAACAGTACTGTATTTGCAAATCTGGTATGTCATAAATGTATAGATGTAGCAGTACTGACTATCTGTATGTCATATATGTCTATATGAATTGAAAATGGGGGACCCTGATGGAAACAAGACAAACGTCTTTCTCAGGTCTGCATCCCCTTAACAATTGTATGTATTGAGCCGTACTGTATTGTACCCATTCTGCAATCTGTTAAATAACGTTTTCATTCATTCATTCATCCTGTTTACGTTTACCCAATCAGAAGCCTTCCCAACCCCAAACCTTACGATGACTCGAAAACTCCCGATTAGACAGTGACTTTCATGTAAACACCTTGTCGGAATTAAGATTTGACATGTAAACTCGCATGATTTTTTTTTACATCCGAATGATTTGATTCCGAAGTTATAATTCGGAATTAAAAGTCACCATGTAACCGCAGCCACAGTGGAACTAAAATATATACCTGCAGTAAACCTCACCTATGATAACAACACTAGGAACTAAAATATATACCTGCAGTAAACCTCACCTATGATAACAACACAGTGGAACAAAAATATATACCTGCAGTAAACCTCACCTATAATAACAACACAGGAACTAAAATATATACCTGCTGTAAACCTCACCTATGATAACAGGAACTAAAATATATACCTGCTGTAAACCTCACCTATGATAACAACACAGGAACTAAAATATATACCTGCTGTAAACCTCACCTATGATAACACAGGAACTAAAATATATACCTGCAGTAAACCTCACCTATGATAACCACTAGGAACTAAAATATATACCTGCTGTAAACCTCACCTATGATAACAACACAGGAACTAAAATATATACCTGCAGTAAACCTCACCTATGATAACAACACTAGGAACTAAAATATATACCTGCAGTAAACCTCACCTATGATAACAACACTAGGAACTAAAATATATACCTGCAGTAAACCTCACCTATGATAACAACACTAGGAACTAAAATATATACCTGCAGTAAACCTCACCTATGATAACAACACAGGAACTAAAATATATACCTGCAGTAAACCTCACCTATGATAACAACACAGTGGAACTAAAATATATACCTGCGGTAAACTTCACCTATGATAACGACACTAGGAACTAAAATATATACCTGCAGTAAACCTCACCTATGATAACAACACAGGAACTAAAATATATACCTGCAGTAAACCTCACCTATGATAACAACACAGGAACTAAAATATATACCTGCAGTAAACCTCACCTATGATAACAACACAGGAACTAAAATATATACCTGCTGTAAACATCACCTATGATAACAACACAGCGGAACCAAAATATATACCTGCAGTAAGCGTCACCTATGATAACAACACTAGGAACTAAAATATATACCTGCAGTAAACCTCACCTATGAAAACAACACTAGGAACTAAAATATATACCTGCTGTAAACCTCACCTATGATAACACAGGAACGATAGGTTATGTAGATAACCTAGTTATATTAGTATTGGCTAAGCGTCCCGCTCTGAGCCTTACGAGATACTCATATCTCCTGTGATACCTAATGTATCTCCCACGAACAAAAACACATGCACCCCACCTGTATGGGGCCCCGCCCCTTATGGTGGCCACCGCCCATATAACCATGACCCTGGTCATGAAACACCCTTCCTCGCCAAAACCCGTCCCAGGAAAAGATCCCTCAAGAGGGAACTCAGGGCGCGCAGAGCGGGACGCTTAGCCAATACTAATATAACTAGGTTATCTACATAACCTATCGTTATATTTCGTATTGCATCGCGTCCCGCTCTGAGCCTTACGAGATAATGGGGAAGAGCGGGCGCGAGACCCGACAGATGTACCCCCTGAGGACCCGTAAGCCCACATCAAGGGGTGCGGGGAGCCCTGTCACCCCATCCTTCCTAGCGAAGGGGGGGCGCAGTCAACTCCACCTGAATGCGAACAAGAGGGAGCCAGAACCCCTTGAACACACCGTACAGGCGGAACCACGTGTGACTCAACACACTGCGGCCCATACCCATACACTCCTGCTACCCGACCAAAGGACGGGAAGAAGGAAAGGCCACAGACCCCAGAACCGCCTGGGAGACAGAACCCCCGGTCATGTCCATGAGGAAAAACCTTACAAAGGAGCCCGGGGAGGACCATGAAGCTGCAGCACAGATGGCCTCCACCGAGGCCCCACCCAGGAGAGCGGCAGAGGCAGCCACCCCACGAGTGGAGTGCGCCCTGACGCCCCCAGGGGGATCCTGCCCAGCCAGCGTGTAGCAGAGGGTAACACCCTCGCACAACCAATGGGACAGGCGCTGCTCCGACAGTGCCTTACCAGCACGAGCCCCACCGTAACAGACAAAAAGCTGGTCGGTAACCCTGAAATCCTGAGTACGGCTGAGGTAAATCCCCAAGCACGGACTGGACATGACAGGTGAAGGCCCGCATCTAACTCACCAGTGTGAGGAGGAGGACGAAACGCCTGAACCACAATATCCCGGGAGCGGAAGGAACTCCGGATATTCTCAGGCACGAAAGCAGGATTAGGTCGCAGAGTGACACCGCAATCGGTCCGAAAAGACAGGCACTCTGGATGTACCGAGAGAGCACAGAGCTCACCTACGCGTTTAGCGGAAGTGACAGCCAGAAGGAACGCGGTCCTGAAGGACAGCTGTCCCAACGGCGCCCGCTCGAGCGGCTCAAACGGGGCCAAGGACAACCGACCGAGGACCAATTGAAGATCCCAAGTCGGAGCCAAGGAGCGTTGCACCAGCTTAACGCGTCGAGCGCCAAGCAGGAAACGCTTCACAAGAGGGTGGCTGAACAAGACATCCCCTCAAACCCCTCATGATAGGAGGATATAGCTGCTGCATATACCCTCACCGTCGAAGCCGACAGTCTATCAAGGAGAGACTGGAGGTAACTAAGGACAGCAACCAGGGGGCAGGAGACTGAGTCCTGGCCCCCCGCCTTACACCACACTTGGAACATACGTCATCTGCCCGCGTAAGCGCAACAGTGGAGGGAGCATGCGCATTCCAGATGGCAACACCATCAGGATCAAGAACCTGCGCCCCTCAACGTACCCGTCCCAACAACTGACCTAACAGATGTATGGGGAAGAATCCCTGGCGGCACGGCATCGGTCCCAGACCTGCCTGGCCATGTCCAGACGCAATCCTCACCCGTCAGGATGAGGGCCGCCCCGCGACAGTACACCTGCACCCACATTCTCCCTGCCGGGGATGTGGGGAGCCCTTAGGCCGCGCAGATGGAGGACGCCCATAGCCAGCCGCCCGCCGCCTGGTGCAGACAGGGGGAGCGTACTCCTCCCTGTCTGTCGATACACGACACTGACGTCGTATCGTCCGTCCTGATCAACACCATTTGTGGACCAGAAGGACCGCTTTCAACACCAACACATTGAACGTAGCGCAGACCGGGCAGCATGGTTTGCCAGCTGCCCCCTACTGCGTTGGCCCGACGCATCACCAGCGAGGGAGGCGTCGGTGAAAACGCGACGTGAGACAGTGCCGTAACCGTCCTAGGACGGAACCTCCCGAGCGTGTTGACAACACGCTCCGAGATGGATGCCCATAGCCCTCCAACCGTTGACTGGGAAGAGGAATACTCTACATCCAGTCTACAGCAACCCCAGGCTGGTAGAGACCTGCCTGGTACGAGACCTGACGATCCACCTTGACCGCGAAGGACCAGAACGTCATCAGGGCAGAACACTCCGTAACCCCGGATGACGCAGAGGCCCCAGTGCGGCCTCCACGCACTTGGTGAAGATGCGGGGAGCCAGAGAAAACCGAACGGCAGCCTCTGGTACTCATACGCTAACCCTGCAAAGGAAGCGTAGGTAAGCCCTAGGATGGAAGATCGGGGATGCGCATACGCATCCTACAGGTCTATGGAGGAGAACCAGACCCCCACCTGACAGTGTTCAACAGGTAGGAGACGATCCAAAAAATGCTGAACCTTCCCATGGGACAGGTCCAGCCTGGGTCTTACACCCCTCCCTCCCGACTTCTCGGGCAGAGAACACCGGGAGGAGAACGCCACGACGATGGCTTGCTTCGTCCACAGAGATTGGATCTCGTCGACCAGAGCTGTCCCTGCTGGAGACCCCGACAACAGGGTCTGTACCAAACCTGAAAACGGGTGGGGTTGTGTAAACACAAGTCCCCGCCTCACCATTCTCTCCATCTACCTCGACATATGGTACTGCCGTAGTCATATGTGACGACACTCCCAACGCACCCGCCGTCACGTGGCGCAGGTCCGCCAGGAACTGTAGATAGTTGGCCCGGTCCCCCCCGCTGTGCGAAGACAACCCTGGAATCGTGCGAGGAGCGCGTTCCGTGTCGGAACACCTGACCCTGACACCACCCACGAGGCAATCGCACCCAAGGGGGAACCCCGACAGAAAAGGGCCTGTCTGATACGGGGGGCTTCCGATCAAAAAAGCCCCCCCACTGAACACCCCTCCAGAACATGCTGAAGGAGTTGTTCTGCAGCCGGACATGCAAGGTGTAAGGCCCCCATGGGTTCCTACACACCGTAGCCCTGCAGTGATATCACTACCACCCCAAACCATGTGAGCTGCGACCACTTGCCAATATTCCAGGAGTGGGAGCACCAACATGATACCTGGCCTGGCGAAGGCGAGGCCGGGGAAGCCCGCACTGTGTGCCTCAAAAGGTTTCGAGCCCCCCTGCTGACAACACTTAAGTTGACAGACGTAACACCAGGCTCAACCAACACAGTTCAAGGTGTGGGAGCCGCTTGACAGCACAACATTCTCACGGACAGACCCAGGCTCAGCCATCAACTGGGTGTCAGCCCCTGTCTCCATGAGAAGCGAAGAATGGGGCCGCATACGCTTCAATGAAGGTTCGCGGCCCGCAGCCAAAGGAGAACGCTCAGAGCCCCGCTTCTGGGGATACCAGAGAGAGGATTGAACGGGGAGCGGGCTGCTCGCGGCAAAATGACGACGGAGTGGTTTACCAACACCGAAATCACCCAAAATGGCCGATCCCTCGGCCGCCAAGACTGTCGGCCTCGCGATACCCTGTCGATTCTCCAACCAGGGCACCACTGGCGGGGGAAACATGGCCGCCTGTCGAGGGCCCCGTCATCGCCGCTGACGAGGCCGTGCTCTCTCTTCTTCTGGCTGCGCGGTGTGAGGTGGTGTAGGGCCTAGGACAATAGCGCCCGCGCTCCAGCAGAAGACCAAAATCCCCTGCGGAGAGGGGAACCCTGAGCGGTTATAGCTTGCGGCTGGGTCAAAGCTAATAACGTCAACAACCTTGCGCGATGTGTCGACGTCGGCCGGCCCTCAAGGCCCCTCCACCAGACACCATTTCTTTAATAGAAAAAACACCAATTCGAACACAGTTCTAATCGTTGCCAATTCCATACCGTGGCGGTACAAGCCTTAACAGCCCACCAGCCACTCGCCAGGCCGACCCATGGTGTCGGCCGGGCGGGGCATTGTTTCAATATATCAAAAACAAAGGACTGACGTTAACATGGAGCACCAGTGGTGATTGCAAACAGCACCCTCCACTGTGGTGTGGACCATGAAAAGGTTAAATGAATAAAAGAGCTAAACCACAAAAACTGTAGAATGAGCAAACCCATACACACAAAGTTTAAGGGGAGACGGACCAGACCCGTCTTCATTCAAAATATTCACAACAGAACACCAGCCCTAGTTTAGCCCATTTACCAAAAAAGGTAAACAAAGCCCCCCCCCCGCACTACTCCCCCAGTATACCGATTGACCGTCAGTATGAATGGTTTGAGAGGAGAGAAAGCTGTAGCAAGACAGACCTTCTCATAGCAGAGTGACAAAATGAAACAATAGCCCCCTACACAGGGCCGCCCCAGGAGATGGGGGGCCTCGCGTCTAAAAACGCACAGGGCCTCACATTTCTCCCAAGCGGCCCTGCCCTTATACTACTGCAGCCTAACGCCAGGCAATGTGGAACCCAAGACAACAATTGCCTGTGCACAGACACGCAACATGTTTACCATGTCGGCTGGACCCATAGCCCCACTACCCGACGCCAACCCAGATGGGAACACCGTTCAACAAACCCCGCCGGAACACAAGGTAATACCTGGCTAGAACCTAGCCACGACCTACCCCGTTGTCAACCCATTTACCCGAAAAAGGTAAATAGAACTCAAAACCCCACAACAGCTACCGACTGACCTTCATTGATGAACCGGGCAAGAGGCGGGAGAGTGACAACATCTCACGGCGGAGACATTAAAACAGCATAGCAATTAGCAGTAGTGATAGCATGCGGCAGTAGCGATAGCATGTTAGCATAGCTTTAGATGTTTTAGCAGCACGCCCAAGACAGCTTGGAAACCGTTCCCTGCAGAGAACGTTCACCAAACCATCTTGCCCCTGGCGCCAACACACAACAAGGTTGTGTTAACAACACAAACCAGCATTACTAACACTAATACCCATGCCTGAAGACACAGGGCCTACCTGAGTACAAGCTGGCCCGACAGCCAGCCTTGTACAGCTGAACCTCGATGTGCAGTCATCAAACGAGGAACATCACAGGCCCGTCGTGTCGCCGAAAACATGCGTCGAAGATGCCAGGGGCCAGCAACCTCCGGTAAGCTTCCAACATTATTAATCTTCCTTAATCTTTTCATTCCGCTAGCTCGTATGGTGCACGCATCCAATACGCTGGGACGAAAATAGAGGAAGGGTGTTTCATGACCAGGGTCATGGTTATATGGGCGGTGGCCACCATAAGGGGCGGGGCCCCATACAGGTGGGGTGCATGTGTTTTTGTTCGTGGGAGATACATTAGGTATCACAGGAGATATGAGTATCTCGTAAGGCTCAGAGCGGGACGCGATGCAATACGAAATATAACTAAAATATATACCTGCAGTAAACCTCACCTATGATAACAACACAGTGGAACTAAAATATATACCTGCAGTAAACCTCACCTATGATAACAACACTAGGAACTAAAATATATACCTGCAGTAAACCTCACCTATGATAACAACACAGTGGAACTAAAATATATACCTGCTGTAAACCTCACCTATGATAACAACACAGTGGAACTAAAATATATACCTGCAGTAAACCTCACCTATGATAACAACACTAGGAACTAAAATATATACCTGCAGTAAACCTCACCTATGATAACAACACTAGGAACTAAAATATATACCTGCAGTAAACCTCACCTATGATAACAACACAGTGGAACTAAAATATATACCTGCAGTAAACCTCACCTATGATAACAACACTAGGAACTAAAATATATACCTGCAGTAAACCTCACCTATGATAACAACACAGGAACTAAAATATATACCTGCAGTAAACCTCACCTATGATAACAACACTAGGAACTAAAATATATACCTGCAGTAAACCTCACCTATGATAACAACACTATGAACTAAAATATATACCTGCAGTAAACCTCACCTATGATAACAACACTAGGAACTAAAATATATACCTGCAGTAAACCTCACCTATGATAACAACACTAGGAACTAAAATATATACCTGCAGTAAACCTCACCTATGATAACAACACAGTGGAACTAAAATATATACCTGCTGTAAACCTCACCTATGATAACACAGGAACTAAAATATATACCTGCAGTAAACCTCACCTATGATAACAACACTAGGAACTAAAATATATACCTGCAGTAAACCTCACTTATGATAACAACACTAGGAACTAAAATATATACCTGCAGTAAACCTCACCTATGATAACAACACAGTGGAACTAAAATATATACCTGCAGTAAACCTCACCTATGATAACACTAGGAACTAAAATATATACCTGCAGTAAACCTCACCTATGATAACAACACAGTGGAACTAAAATATATACCTGCAGTAAACCTCACCTATAATAACAACACAGGAACTAAAATATATACCTGCTGTAAACCTCACCTATGATAACAGGAACTAAAATATATACCTGCTGTAAACCTCACCTATGATAACAACACAGGAACTAAAATATATACCTGCTGTAAACCTCACCTATGATAACAACACAGGAACTAAAATATATACCTGCAGTAAACCTCACCTATGATAACCACTAGGAACTAAAATATATACCTGCTGTAAACCTCACCTATGATAACAACACAGGAACTAAAATATATACCTGCAGTAAACCTCACCTATGATAACAACACTAGGAACTAAAATATATACCTGCAGTAAACCTCACCTATGATAACAACACTAGGAACTAAAATATATACCTGCAGTAAACCTCACCTATGATAACAACACTAGGAACTAAAATATATACCTGCAGTAAACCTCACCTATGATAACAACACAGGAACTAAAATATATACCTGCAGTAAACCTCACCTATGATAACAACACAGTGGAACTAAAATATATACTTGCGGTAAACCTCACCTATGATAACAACACAGGAACAAAATTATATACCTGCAGTAAACCTCACATATGATAACAACACAGGAACTAAAATATATACCTGCAGTAAGCCTCACCTATGATAACGACACTAGGAACTAAAATATATACCTGCAGTAAACCTCACCTATGATAACAACACAGGAACTAAAATATATACCTGCAGTAAACCTCACCTATGATAACAACACAGGAACTAAAATATATACCTGCAGTAAACCTCACCTATGATAACCACACAGGAACTAAAATATATACCTGCTGTAAACATCACCTATGATAACAACACCGCGGAACCAAAATATATACCTGCAGTAAGCGTCACCTATGATAACAACACTAGGAACTAAAATATATACCTGCAGTAAACCTCACCTATGATAACAACACTAGGAACTAAAATATATACCTGCTGTAAACCTCACCTATGATAACACAGGAACTAAAATATATACCTGCAGTAAACCTCACCTATGATAACAACACAGTGGAACTAAAATATATACCTGCAGTAAACCTCACCTATGATAACAACACTAGGAACTAAAATATATACCTGCAGTAAACCTCACCTATGATAACAACACAGTGGAACTTAAATATATACCTGCTGTAAACCTCACCTATGATAACAACACAGTGGAACTAAAATATATACCTGCAGTAAACCTCACCTATGATAACAACACTAGGAACTAAAATATATACCTGCAGTAAACCTCACCTATGATAACAACACTAGGAACTAAAATATATACCTGCAGTAAACCTCACCTATGATAACAACACAGTGGAACTCAAATATATACCTGCAGTAAACCTCACCTATGATAACAACACTAGGAACTAAAATATATACCTGCAGTAAACCTCACCTATGATAACAACACAGGAACTAAAATATATACCTGCAGTAAACCTCACCTATGATAACAACACTAGGAACTAAAATATATACCTGCAGTAAACCTCACCTATGATAACAACACTATAAACTAAAATATATACCTGCAGTAAACCTCACCTATGATAACAACACTAGGAACTAAAATATATACCTGCAGTAAACCTCACCTATGATAACAACACTAGGAACTAAAATATATACCTGCAGTAAACCTCACCTATGATAACAACACTAGGAACTAAAATATATACCTGCAGTAAACCTCACCTATGATAACAACACAGTGGAACTAAAATATATACCTGCTGTAAACATCACCTATGATAACACAGGAACTAAAATATATACCTGCAGTAAACCTCACCTATGATAACAACACTAGGAACTAAAATATATACCTGCAGTAAACCTCACTTATGATAACAACACTAGGAACTAAAATATATACCTGCAGTAAACCTCACCTATGATAACAACACAGTGGAACTAAAATATATACCTGCAGTAAACCTCACCTATGATAACAACACTAGGAACTAAAATATATACCTGCAGTAAACCTCACCTATGATAACAACACTAGGAACTAAAATATATACCTGCAGTAAACCTCACCTATGATAACAACACAGGAACTAAAATATATACCTGCTGTAAACATCACCTATGATAACAACACAGCGGAACCAAAATATATACCTGCAGTAAGCCTCACCTATGATAACAACACTAGGAACTAAAATATATACCTGCAGTAAACCTCACCTATGATAACAACACTAGGAACTAAAATATATACCTGCTGTAAACCTCACCTATGATAACACAGGAACTAAAATATATACCTGCAGTAAACCTCACCTACTGTATGATAACAACACTAGGAACTAAAATATATACCTGCAGTAAACCTCACCTATGATAACAACACTAGGAACTAAAATATATACCTGCAGTAAACCTCACCTATGATAACAACACAGTGGAACTAAAATATATACCTGCTGTAAACCTCACCTATGATAACACAGGAACTAAAATATATACCTGCAGTAAACCTCACCTATGATAACACAGGAACTAAAATATATACCTGCAGTAAACCTCACCTATGATAACAACACTAGGAACTAAAATATATACCTGCAGTAAACCTCACCTATGATAACAACACAGGAACTAAAATATATACCTGCAGTAAACCTCACCTATGATAAAAACACTAGGAACTAAAATATATACCTGCAGTAAACCTCACCTATGATAACAACACTAGGAACTAAAATATATACCTAGCAGTAAACCTCACCTATGATAACACAGGAACTAAAATATATACCTGCAGTAAACCTCACCTATGATAACAACACTAGGAACTAAAATATATACCTGCAGTAAACCTCACCTATGATAACAACACTAGGAACTAAAATATATACCTGCAGTAAACCTCACCTATGATAACAACAGGAACTATAATATATACCTGCCATAAACCTCACCTATGATAACAACACAGGAACTAAAATATATACCTGCAGTAAACCTCACCTATGATAACAACACAGGAACTAAAATATATACCTGCAGTAAACCTCACCTATGATAACAACACTAGGAACTAAAAGATATACCTGCAGTAAACCTCACCTATGATAACACAGGAACTAAAATGTATACCTGCAGTAAACCTCACCTATGATAACACAGGAACTAAAATGTATACCTGCAGTAAACCTCACCTATGATAACAACACAGGAACTAAAATATATACCTGCTGTAAACCTCACCTATGATAACACAGGAACTAAAATGTATACCTGCAGTAAACCTCACCTATGATAACAACACAGGAACTAAAATATATACCTGCTGTAAACCTCACCTATGATAACACAGGAACTAAAATGTATACCTGCAGTAAACCTCACCTATGATAACAACACAGGAACTAAAATATATACCTGCAGTAAACCTCACCTATGGTAACAACACAGGAACTAAAATATATACCTGCAGTAAACCTCACCTATGATAACAACACAGGAACAAAAATATATACCTGCAGTAAACCTCACCTATGATAACAACACTAGGAACTCAAATATATACCTGCAGTAAACCTCACCTATGATAACAACACTAGGAACTAAAATATATACCTGCAGTAAACCTCACCTATGATAACAACACAGGAACTAAAATATATACCTGCTGTAAACCTCACCTATGATAACAACACTAGGAACTAAAATATATACCTGCTGTAAACCTCACCTATGATAACAACACAGGAACTAAAATATATACCTGCAGTAAACCTCACCTATGATAACAACACAGGAACTAAAATATATACCTGCTGTAAACCTCACCTATGATAACACAGGAACTAAAATGTATACCTGCAGTAAACCTCACCTATGATAACAACACTAGGAACTAAAATATATACCTGCAGTAAACCTCACCTATGATAACAACACAGGAACTAAAATATATACCTGCAGTAAACCTCACTTATGATAACAACACTGGAACTAAAATATATACCTGCAGTAAACCTCACCTATGATAACAACACTAGGAACTAAAATATATACCTGCAGTAAACCTCACCTATGATAACAACACAGGAACTAAAATATATACCTGCAGTAAACCTCACCTATGATAACAACACTAGGAACTAAAATATATACCTGCAGTAAACCTCATCTATGATAACAACACTATAAACTAAAATATATACCTGCAGTAAACCTCACCTATGATAACAACACTAGGAACTAAAATATATACCTGCAGTAAACCTCACATATGATAACAACACTAGGAACTAAAATATATACCTGCAGTAAACCTCACCTATGATAACAACACTAGGAACTAAAATATATACCTGCAGTAAACCTCACCTATGATAACAACACAGTGGAACTAAAATATATACCTGCTGTAAACCTCACCTATGATAACACAGGAACTAAAATATATACCTGCAGTAAACCTCACCTATGATAACAACACTAGGAACTAAAATATATACCTGCAGTAAACCTCACTTATGATAACAACACTAGGAACTAAAATATATACCTGCAGTAAACCTCACCTATGATAACAACACAGTGGAACTAAAATATATACCTGCAGTAAACCTCACCTATGATAACAACACTAGGAACTAAAATATATACCTGCAGTAAACCTCACCTATGATAACAACACTAGGAACTAAAATATATACCTGCAGTAAACCTCACCTATGATAACAACACAGGAACTAAAATATATACCTGCTGTAAACATCACCTATGATAACAACACAGCGGAACCAAAATATATACCTGCAGTAAGCCTCACCTATGATAACAACACTAGGAACTAAAATATATACCTGCAGTAAACCTCACCTATGATAACAACACTAGGAACTAAAATATATACCTGCTGTAAACCTCACCTATGATAACACAGGAACTAAAATATATACCTGCAGTAAACCTCACCTACTCTATGATAACAACACTAGGAACTAAAATATATACCTGCAGTAAACCTCACCTATGATAACAACACTAGGAACTAAAATATATACCTGCAGTAAACCTCACCTATGATAACAACACAGTGGAACTAAAATATATACCTGCTGTAAACCTCACCTATGATAACACAGGAACTAAAATATATACCTGCAGTAAACCTCACCTATGATAACAACACTAGGAACT
Organism: Notolepis coatsorum; assembly: GCF_963971535.1. Taxonomy (NCBI): domain Eukaryota; kingdom Metazoa; phylum Chordata; class Actinopteri; order Aulopiformes; family Paralepididae; genus Notolepis; species Notolepis coatsorum. The sequence continues at coordinate 126,333,541 of NC_140176.1, forward strand.
AAAATATATACCTGCAGTAAACCTCACCTATGATAACACAGGAACTAAAATATATACCTGCAGTAAACCTCACCTATGATAACAACACTAGGAACTAAAATATATACCTGCAGTAAACCTCACCTATGATAACAACACTAGGAACTAAAATATATACCTGCAGTAAACCTCACCTATGATAACAACAGGAACTATAATATATACCTGCCATAAACCTCACCTATGATAACAACACAGGAACTAAAATATATACCTGCAGTAAACCTCACCTATGATAACAACACAGGAACTAAAATATATACCTGCAGTAAACCTCACCTATGATAACAACACTAGGAACTAAAAGATATGCCTGCAGTAAACCTCGCCTATGATAACACAGGAACTAAAATGTATACCTGCAGTAAACCTCACCTATGATAACACAGGAACTAAAATGTATACCTGCAGTAAACCTCACCTATGATAACAACACAGGAACTAAAATATATACCTGCTGTAAACCTCACCTATGATAACACAGGAACTAAAATGTATACCTTCAGTAAACCTCACCTATGATAACAACACAGGAACTAAAATATATACCTGCTGTAAACCTCACCTATGATAACACAGGAACTAAAATGTATACCTGCAGTAAACCTCACCTATGATAACAACACTAGGAACTAAAATATATACCTGCAGTAAACCTCACCTATGATAACACAGGAACTAAAATATATACCTGCAGTAAACCTCACCTATGATAACAACACTAGGAACTAAAATATATACCTGCAGTAAACCTCACCTATGATAACAACACAGGAACTAAAATATATACATGCAGTAAACCTCACCTATGATAACAACACTAGGAACTAAAATATATACCTGTAGTAAACCTCACCTATGATAACAACACTAGGAACTAAAATATATACCTAGCAGTAAACCTCACCTATGATAACACAGGAACTAAAATATATACCTGCAGTAAACCTCACCTATGATAACAACACTAGGAACTAAAATATATACCTGCAGTAAACCTCACCTATGATAACAACACTAGGAACTAAAATATATACCTGCAGTAAACCTCACCTATGATAACAACAGGAACTATAATATATACCTCCCATAAACCTCACCTATGATAACAACACAGGAACTAAAATATATACCTGCAGTAAACCTCACCTATGATAACAACACTAGGAACTAAAAGATATACCTGCAGTAAACCTCACCTATGATAACACAGGAACTAAAATGTATACCTGCAGTAAACCTCACCTATGATAACACAGGAACTAAAATGTATACCTGCAGTAAACCTCACCTATGATAACAACACAGGAACTAAAATATATACCTGCTGTAAACCTCACCTATGATAACACAGGAACTAAAATGTATACCTGCAGTAAACCTCACCTATGATAACAACACAGGAACTAAAATATATACCTGCTGTAAACCTCACCTATGATAACACAGGAACTAAAATGTATACCTGCAGTAAACCTCACCTATGATAACAACACAGGAACTAAAATATATACCTGCAGTAAACCTCACCTATGGTAACAACACAGGAACTAAAATATATACCTGCAGTAAACCTCACCTATGATAACAACACAGGAACTAAAATATATACCTGCAGTAAACCTCACCTATGATAACACAGGAACTAAAATGTATACCTGCAGTAAACCTCACCTATGATAACAACACAGGAACTAAAATATATACCTGCTGTAAACCTCACCTATGATAACACAGGAACTAAAATGTATACCTGCAGTAAACCTCACCTATGATAACAACACAGGAACTAAAATATATACCTGCAGTAAACCTCACCTATGGTAACAACACAGGAACTAAAATATATACCTGCAGTAAACCTCACCTATGATAACAACACAGGAACTAAAATATATACCTGCAGTAAACCTCACCTATGATAACAACATTAGGAACTCAAATATATACCTGCAGTAAACCTCACCTATGATAACAACACTAGGAACTAAAATATATACCTGCCGTAAACCTCACCTATGATAACAACACATGAACTAAAATATATACCTGCTGTAAACCTCACCTATGATAACAACACTAGGAACTAAAATATATACCTGCTGTAAACCTCACCTATGATAACAACACAGGAACTAAAATATATACCTGCAGTAAACCTCACCTATGATAACAACACAGGAACTAAAATATATACCTGCTGTAAACCTCACCTATGATAACACAGGAACTAAAATGTATACCTGCAGTAAACCTCACCTATGATAACAACACTAGGAACTAAAATATATACCTGCAGTAAACCTCACCTATGATAACAACACAGGAACTAAAATATATACCTGCAGTAAACCTCACCTATGATAACAACACTAGGAACTAAAAGATATACCTGCAGTAAACCTCACCTATGATAACACAGGAACTAAAATGTATACCTGCAGTAAACCTCACCTATGATAACACAGGAACTAAAATGTATACCTGCAGTAAACCTCACCTATGATAACAACACAGGAACTAAAATATATACCTGCTGTAAACCTCACCTATGATAACACAGGAACTAAAATGTATACCTTCAGTAAACCTCACCTATGATAACAACACAGGAACTAAAATATATACCTGCTGTAAACCTCACCTATGATAACACAGGAACTAAAATGTATACCTGCAGTAAACCTCACCTATGATAACAACACTAGGAACTAAAATATATACCTGCAGTAAACCTCACCTATGATAACACAGGAACTAAAATATATACCTGCAGTAAACCTCACCTATGATAACAACACTAGGAACTAAAATATATACCTGCAGTAAACCTCACCTATGATAACAACACAGGAACGAAAATATATACCTGCAGTAAACCTCACCTATGATAACAACACTAGGAACTAAAATATATACCTGCAGTAAACCTCACCTATGATAACAACACTATGAACTAAAATATATACCTGCAGTAAACCTCACCTATGATAACAACACTAGGAACTAAAATATATACCTGCAGTAAACCTCACCTATGATAACAACACTAGGAACTAAAATATATACCTGCAGTAAACCTCACCTATGATAACAACACAGTGGAACTCAAATATATACCTGCAGTAAACCTCACCTATGATAACAACACTAGGAACTAAAATATATACCTGCAGTAAACCTCACCTATGATAACAACACAGGAACTAAAATATATACCTGCAGTAAACCTCACCTATGATAACAACACTAGGAACTAAAATATATACCTGCAGTAAACCTCACCTATGATAACAACACTATAAACTAAAATATATACCTGCAGTAAACCTCACCTATGATAACAACACTAGGAACTAAAATATATACCTGCAGTAAACCTCACCTATGATAACAACACTAGGAACTAAAATATATACCTGCAGTAAACCTCACCTATGATAACAACACTAGGAACTAAAATATATACCTGCAGTAAACCTCACCTATGATAACAACACAGTGGAACTAAAATATATACCTGCTGTAAACCTCACCTATGATAACACAGGAACTAAAATATATACCTGCAGTAAACCTCACCTATGATAACAACACTAGGAACTAAAATATATACCTGCAGTAAACCTCACTTATGATAACAACACTAGGAACTAAAATATATACCTGCAGTAAACCTCACCTATGATAACAACACAGTGGAACTAAAATATATACCTGCAGTAAACCTCACCTATGATAACAACACTAGGAACTAAAATATATACCTGCAGTAAACCTCACCTATGATAACAACACTAGGAACTAAAATATATACCTGCAGTAAACCTCACCTATGATAACAACACAGGAACTAAAATATATACCTGCTGTAAACATCACCTATGATAACAACACAGCGGAACCAAAATATATACCTGCAGTAAGCCTCACCTATGATAACAACACTAGGAACTAAAATATATACCTGCAGTAAACCTCACCTATGATAACAACACTAGGAACTAAAATATATACCTGCTGTAAACCTCACCTATGATAACACAGGAACTAAAATATATACCTGCAGTAAACCTCACCTACTGTATGATAACAACACTAGGAACTAAAATATATACCTGCAGTAAACCTCACCTATGATAACAACACTAGGAACTAAAATATATACCTGCAGTAAACCTCACCTATGATAACAACACAGTGGAACTAAAATATATACCTGCTGTAAACCTCACCTATGATAACACAGGAACTAAAATATATACCTGCAGTAAACCTCACCTATGATAACAACACTAGGAACTAAAATATATACCTGCAGTAAACCTCACCTATGATAACACAGGAACTAAAATATATACCTGCAGTAAACCTCACCTATGATAACAACACAGGAACTAAAATATATACCTGCAGTAAACCTCACCTATGATAACAACACTAGGAACTAAAATATATACCTGCAGTAAACCTCACCTATGATAACACAGGAACTAAAATGTATACCTGCAGTAAACCTCACCTATGATAACAACACAGGAACTAAAATATATACCTGCTGTAAACCTCACCTATGATAACACAGGAACTAAAATGTATACCTTCAGTAAACCTCACCTATGATAACAACACAGGAACTAAAATATATACCTGCTGTAAACCTCACCTATGATAACACAGGAACTAAAATGTATACCTGCAGTAAACCTCACCTATGATAACAACACTAGGAACTAAAATATATACCTGCAGTAAACCTCACCTATGATAACACAGGAACTAAAATATATACCTGCAGTAAACCTCACCTATGATAACAACACTAGGAACTAAAATATATACCTGCAGTAAACCTCACCTATGATAACAACACAGGAACTAAAATATATACATGCAGTAAACCTCACCTATGATAACAACACTAGGAACTAAAATATATACCTGTAGTAAACCTCACCTATGATAACAACACTAGGAACTAAAATATATACCTAGCAGTAAACCTCACCTATGATAACACAGGAACTAAAATATATACCTGCAGTAAACCTCACCTATGATAACAACACTAGGAACTAAAATATATACCTGCAGTAAACCTCACCTATGATAACAACACTAGGAACTAAAATATATACCTGCAGTAAACCTCACCTATGATAACAACAGGAACTATAATATATACCTCCCATAAACCTCACCTATGATAACAACACAGGAACTAAAATATATACCTGCAGTAAACCTCACCTATGATAACAACACTAGGAACTAAAAGATATACCTGCAGTAAACCTCACCTATGATAACACAGGAACTAAAATGTATACCTGCAGTAAACCTCACCTATGATAACACAGGAACTAAAATGTATACCTGCAGTAAACCTCACCTATGATAACAACACAGGAACTAAAATATATACCTGCTGTAAACCTCACCTATGATAACACAGGAACTAAAATGTATACCTGCAGTAAACCTCACCTATGATAACAACACAGGAACTAAAATATATACCTGCTGTAAACCTCACCTATGATAACACAGGAACTAAAATGTATACCTGCAGTAAACCTCACCTATGATAACAACACAGGAACTAAAATATATACCTGCAGTAAACCTCACCTATGGTAACAACACAGGAACTAAAATATATACCTGCAGTAAACCTCACCTATGATAACAACACAGGAACTAAAATATATACCTGCAGTAAACCTCACCTATGATAACACAGGAACTAAAATGTATACCTGCAGTAAACCTCACCTATGATAACAACACAGGAACTAAAATATATACCTGCTGTAAACCTCACCTATGATAACACAGGAACTAAAATGTATACCTGCAGTAAACCTCACCTATGATAACAACACAGGAACTAAAATATATACCTGCAGTAAACCTCACCTATGGTAACAACACAGGAACTAAAATATATACCTGCAGTAAACCTCACCTATGATAACAACACAGGAACTAAAATATATACCTGCAGTAAACCTCACCTATGATAACAACATTAGGAACTCAAATATATACCTGCAGTAAACCTCACCTATGATAACAACACTAGGAACTAAAATATATACCTGCCGTAAACCTCACCTATGATAACAACACATGAACTAAAATATATACCTGCTGTAAACCTCACCTATGATAACAACACTAGGAACTAAAATATATACCTGCTGTAAACCTCACCTATGATAACAACACAGGAACTAAAATATATACCTGCAGTAAACCTCACCTATGATAACAACACAGGAACTAAAATATATACCTGCTGTAAACCTCACCTATGATAACACAGGAACTAAAATGTATACCTGCAGTAAACCTCACCTATGATAACAACACTAGGAACTAAAATATATACCTGCAGTAAACCTCACCTATGATAACAACACAGGAACTAAAATATATACCTGCAGTAAACCTCACCTATGATAACAACACTAGGAACTAAAAGATATACCTGCAGTAAACCTCACCTATGATAACACAGGAACTAAAATGTATACCTGCAGTAAACCTCACCTATGATAACACAGGAACTAAAATGTATACCTGCAGTAAACCTCACCTATGATAACAACACAGGAACTAAAATATATACCTGCTGTAAACCTCACCTATGATAACACAGGAACTAAAATGTATACCTTCAGTAAACCTCACCTATGATAACAACACAGGAACTAAAATATATACCTGCTGTAAACCTCACCTATGATAACACAGGAACTAAAATGTATACCTGCAGTAAACCTCACCTATGATAACAACACTAGGAACTAAAATATATACCTGCAGTAAACCTCACCTATGATAACACAGGAACTAAAATATATACCTGCAGTAAACCTCACCTATGATAACAACACTAGGAACTAAAATATATACCTGCAGTAAACCTCACCTATGATAACAACACAGGAACGAAAATATATACCTGCAGTAAACCTCACCTATGATAACAACACTAGGAACTAAAATATATACCTGCAGTAAACCTCACCTATGATAACAACACTATGAACTAAAATATATACCTGCAGTAAACCTCACCTATGATAACAACACTAGGAACTAAAATATATACCTGCAGTAAACCTCACCTATGATAACAACACTAGGAACTAAAATATATACCTGCAGTAAACCTCACCTATGATAACAACACAGTGGAACTCAAATATATACCTGCAGTAAACCTCACCTATGATAACAACACTAGGAACTAAAATATATACCTGCAGTAAACCTCACCTATGATAACAACACAGGAACTAAAATATATACCTGCAGTAAACCTCACCTATGATAACAACACTAGGAACTAAAATATATACCTGCAGTAAACCTCACCTATGATAACAACACTATAAACTAAAATATATACCTGCAGTAAACCTCACCTATGATAACAACACTAGGAACTAAAATATATACCTGCAGTAAACCTCACCTATGATAACAACACTAGGAACTAAAATATATACCTGCAGTAAACCTCACCTATGATAACAACACTAGGAACTAAAATATATACCTGCAGTAAACCTCACCTATGATAACAACACAGTGGAACTAAAATATATACCTGCTGTAAACCTCACCTATGATAACACAGGAACTAAAATATATACCTGCAGTAAACCTCACCTATGATAACAACACTAGGAACTAAAATATATACCTGCAGTAAACCTCACTTATGATAACAACACTAGGAACTAAAATATATACCTGCAGTAAACCTCACCTATGATAACAACACAGTGGAACTAAAATATATACCTGCAGTAAACCTCACCTATGATAACAACACTAGGAACTAAAATATATACCTGCAGTAAACCTCACCTATGATAACAACACTAGGAACTAAAATATATACCTGCAGTAAACCTCACCTATGATAACAACACAGGAACTAAAATATATACCTGCTGTAAACATCACCTATGATAACAACACAGCGGAACCAAAATATATACCTGCAGTAAGCCTCACCTATGATAACAACACTAGGAACTAAAATATATACCTGCAGTAAACCTCACCTATGATAACAACACTAGGAACTAAAATATATACCTGCTGTAAACCTCACCTATGATAACACAGGAACTAAAATATATACCTGCAGTAAACCTCACCTACTGTATGATAACAACACTAGGAACTAAAATATATACCTGCAGTAAACCTCACCTATGATAACAACACTAGGAACTAAAATATATACCTGCAGTAAACCTCACCTATGATAACAACACAGTGGAACTAAAATATATACCTGCTGTAAACCTCACCTATGATAACACAGGAACTAAAATATATACCTGCAGTAAACCTCACCTATGATAACAACACTAGGAACTAAAATATATACCTGCAGTAAACCTCACCTATGATAACACAGGAACTAAAATATATACCTGCAGTAAACCTCACCTATGATAACAACACAGGAACTAAAATATATACCTGCAGTAAACCTCACCTATGATAACAACACTAGGAACTAAAATATATACCTGCAGTAAACCTCACCTATGATAACAACACTAGGAACTAAAATATATACCTAGCAGTAAACCTCACCTATGATAACACAGGAACTAAAATATATACCTGCAGTAAACCTCACCTATGATAACAACACTAGGAACTAAAATATATACCTGCAGTAAACCTCACCTATGATAACAACACTAGGAACTAAAATATATACCTGCAGTAAACCTCACCTATGATAACAACAGGAACTATAATATATACCTGCCATAAACCTCACCTATGATAACAACACAGGAACTAAAATATATACCTGCAGTAAACCTCACCTATGATACCAACACAGGAACTAAAATATATACCTGCAGTAAACCTCACCTATGATAACAACACTAGGAACTAAAAGATATACCTGCAGTAAACCTCACCTATGATAACACAGGAACTAAAATGTATACCTGCAGTAAACCTCACCTATGATAACACAGGAACTAAAATGTATACCTGCAGTAAACCTCACCTATGATAACAACACAGGAACTAAAATATATACCTGCTGTAAACCTCACCTATGATAACACAGGAACTAAAATGTATACCTGCAGTAAACCTCACCTATGATAACAACACAGGAACTAAAATATATACCTGCAGTAAACCTCACCTATGATAACAACACAGTGGAACTAAAATATATACCTGCTGTAAACCTCACCTATGATAACACAGGAACTAAAATATATACCTGCAGTAAACCTCACCTATGATAACAACACTAGGAACTAAAATATATACCTGCAGTAAACCTCACCTATGATAACACAGGAACTAAAATATATACCTGCAGTAAACCTCACCTATGATAACAACACAGGAACTAAAATATATACCTGCAGTAAACCTCACCTATGATAACAACACTAGGAACTAAAATATATACCTGCAGTAAACCTCACCTATGATAACAACACTAGGAACTAAAATATATACCTAGCAGTAAACCTCACCTATGATAACACAGGAACTAAAATATATACCTGCAGTAAACCTCACCTATGATAACAACACTAGGAACTAAAATATATACCTGCAGTAAACCTCACCTATGATAACAACACTAGGAACTAAAATATATACCTGCAGTAAACCTCACCTATGATAACAACAGGAACTATAATATATACCTGCCATAAACCTCACCTATGATAACAACACAGGAACTAAAATATATACCTGCAGTAAACCTCACCTATGATACCAACACAGGAACTAAAATATATACCTGCAGTAAACCTCACCTATGATAACAACACTAGGAACTAAAAGATATACCTGCAGTAAACCTCACCTATGATAACACAGGAACTAAAATGTATACCTGCAGTAAACCTCACCTATGATAACACAGGAACTAAAATGTATACCTGCAGTAAACCTCACCTATGATAACAACACAGGAACTAAAATATATACCTGCTGTAAACCTCACCTATGATAACACAGGAACTAAAATGTATACCTGCAGTAAACCTCACCTATGATAACAACACAGGAACTAAAATATATACCTGCTGTAAACCTCACCTATGATAACACAGGAACTAAAATGTATACCTGCAGTTAACCTCACCTATGATAACAACACAGGAACTAAAATATATACCTGCAGTAAACCTCACCTATGGTAACAACACAGGAACTAAAATATATACCTGCAGTAAACCTCACCTATGATAACAACACAGGAACTAAAATATATACCTGCAGTAAACCTCACCTATGATAACAACACTAGGAACTCAAATATATACCTGCAGTAAACCTCACCTATGATAACAACACTAGGAACTAAAATATATACCTGCAGTAAACCTCACCTATGATAACAACACGGGAACTAAAATATATACCTGCTGTAAACCTCACCTATGATAACAACACTAGGAACTAAAATATATACCTGCTGTAAACCTCACCTATGATAACAACACAGGAACTAAAATATATACCTGCAGTAAACCTCACCTATGATAACAACACAGGAACTAAAATATATACCTGCTGTAAACCTCACCTATGATAACACAGGAACTAAAATGTATACCTGCAGTAAACCTCACCTATGATAACAACACTAGGAACTAAAATATATACCTGCAGTAAACCTCACCTATGATAACAACACAGGAACTAAAATATATACCTGCAGTAAACCTCACTTATGATAACAACACTGGAACTAAAATATATACCTGCAGTAAACCTCACCTATGATAACAACACTAGGAACTAAAATATATACCTGCAGTAAACCTCACCTATGATAACAACACAGGAACTAAAATATATACCTGCAGTAAACCTCACCTATGATAACAACACTAGGAACTAAAATATATACCTGCAGTAAACCTCACCTATGATAACAACACTATAAACTAAAATATATACCTGCAGTAAACCTCACCTATGATAACAACACTAGGAACTAAAATATATACCTGCAGTAAACCTCACCTATGATAACAACACTAGGAACTAAAATATATACCTGCAGTAAACCTCACCTATGATAACAACACTAGGAACTAAAATATATACCTGCAGTAAACCTCACCTATGATAACAACACAGTGGAACTAAAATATATACCTGCTGTAAACCTCACCTATGATAACACAGGAACTAAAATATATACCTGCAGTAAACCTCACCTATGATAACAACACTAGGAACTAAAATATATACCTGCAGTAAACCTCACTTATGATAACAACACTAGGAACTAAAATATATACCTGCAGTAAACCTCACCTATGATAACAACACAGTGGAACTAAAATATATACCTGCAGTAAACCTCACCTATGATAACAACACTAGGAACTAAAATATATACCTGCAGTAAACCTCACCTATGATAACAACACTAGGAACTAAAATATATACCTGCAGTAAACCTCACCTATGATAACAACACAGGAACTAAAATATATACCTGCTGTAAACATCACCTATGATAACAACACAGCGGAACCAAAATATATACCTGCAGTAAGCCTCACCTATGATAACAACACTAGGAACTAAAATATATACCTGCAGTAAACCTCACCTATGATAACAACACTAGGAACTAAAATATATACCTGCTGTAAACCTCACCTATGATAACACAGGAACTAAAATATATACCTGCAGTAAACCTCACCTACTGTATGATAACAACACTAGGAACTAAAATATATACCTGCAGTAAACCTCACCTATGATAACAACACTAGGAACTAAAATATATACCTGCAGTAAACCTCACCTATGATAACAACACAGTGGAACTAAAATATATACCTGCTGTAAACCTCACCTATGATAACACAGGAACTAAAATATATACCTGCAGTAAACCTCACCTATGATAACAACACTAGGAACTAAAATATATACCTGCAGTAAACCTCACCTATGATAACACAGGAACTAAAATATATACCTGCAGTAAACCTCACCTATGATAACAACACTAGGAACTAAAATATATACCTGCAGTAAACCTCACCTATGATAACAACACAGGAACTAAAATATATACATGCAGTAAACCTCACCTATGATAACAACACTAGGAACTAAAATATATACCTGCAGTAAACCTCACCTATGATAACAACACTAGGAACTAAAATATATACCTAGCAGTAAACCTCACCTATGATAACACAGGAACTAAAATATATACCTGCAGTAAACCTCACCTATGATAACAACACTAGGAACTAAAATATATACCTGCAGTAAACCTCACCTATGATAACAACACTAGGAACTAAAATATATACCTGCAGTAAACCTCACCTATGATAACAACAGGAACTATAATATATACCTGCCATAAACCTCACCTATGATAACAACACAGGAACTAAAATATATACCTGCAGTAAACCTCACCTATGATAACAACACAGGAACTAAAATATATACCTGCAGTAAACCTCACCTATGATAACAACACTAGGAACTAAAAGATATACCTGCAGTAAACCTCACCTATGATAACACAGGAACTAAAATGTATACCTGCAGTAAACCTCACCTATGATAACACAGGAACTCAAATGTATACCTGCAGTAAACCTCACCTATGATAACAACACAGGAACTAAAATATATACCTGCTGTAAACCTCACCTATGATAACACAGGAACTAAAATGTATACCTTCAGTAAACCGCACCTATGATAACAACACAGGAACTAAAATATATACCTGCTGTAAACCTCACCTATGATAACACAGGAACTAAAATGTATACCTGCAGTAAACCTCACCTATGATAACAACACTAGGAACTAAAATATATACCTGCAGTAAACCTCACCTATGATAACACAGGAACTAAAATATATACCTGCAGTAAACCTCACCTATGATAACACTAGGAACTAAAATATATACCTGCAGTAAACCTCACCTATGATAACAACACAGGAACTAAAATATATACCTGCAGTAAACCTCACCTATGATAACAACACTAGGAACTAAAATATATACCTGCAGTAAACCTCACCTATGATAACAACACTAGGAACTAAAATATATACCTAGCAGTAAACCTCACCTATGATAACACAGGAACTAAAATATATACCTGCAGTAAACCTCACCTATGATAACAACACTAGGAACTAAAATATATACCTGCAGTAAACCTCACCTATGATAACAACACTAGGAACTAAAATATATACCTGCAGTAAACCTCACCTATGATAACAACAGGAACTATAATATATACCTCCCATAAACCTCACCTATGATAACAACACAGGAACTAAAATATATACCTGCAGTAAACATCACCTATGATAACAACACTAGGAACTAAAAGATATACCTGCAGTAAACCTCACCTATGATAACACAGGAACTAAAATGTATACCTGCAGTAAACCTCACCTATGATAACACAGGAACTAAAATGTATACCTGCAGTAAACCTCACCTATGATAACAACACAGGAACTAAAATATATACCTGCAGTAAACCTCACCTATGATAACACAGGAACTAAAATGTATACCTGCAGTAAACCTCACCTATGATAACACAGGAACTAAAATGTATACCTGCAGTAAACCTCACCTATGATAACAACACAGGAACTAAAATATATACCTGCTGTAAACCTCACCTATGATAACACAGGAACTAAAATGTATACCTTCAGTAAACCGCACCTATGATAACAACACAGGAACTAAAATATATACCTGCTGTAAACCTCACCTATGATAACACAGGAACTAAAATGTATACCTGCAGTAAACCTCACCTATGATAACAACACTAGGAACTAAAATATATACCTGCAGTAAACCTCACCTATGATAACACAGGAACTAAAATATATACCTGCAGTAAACCTCACCTATGATAACACTAGGAACTAAAATATATACCTGCAGTAAACCTCACCTATGATAACAACACAGGAACTAAAATATATACCTGCAGTAAACCTCACCTATGATAACAACACTAGGAACTAAAATATATACCTGCAGTAAACCTCACCTATGATAACAACACTAGGAACTAAAATATATACCTAGCAGTAAACCTCACCTATGATAACACAGGAACTAAAATATATACCTGCAGTAAACCTCACCTATGATAACAACACTAGGAACTAAAATATATACCTGCAGTAAACCTCACCTATGATAACAACACTAGGAACTAAAATATATACCTGCAGTAAACCTCACCTATGATAACAACAGGAACTATAATATATACCTCCCATAAACCTCACCTATGATAACAACACAGGAACTAAAATATATACCTGCAGTAAACATCACCTATGATAACAACACTAGGAACTAAAAGATATACCTGCAGTAAACCTCACCTATGATAACACAGGAACTAAAATGTATACCTGCAGTAAACCTCACCTATGATAACACAGGAACTAAAATGTATACCTGCAGTAAACCTCACCTATGATAACAACACAGGAACTAAAATATATACCTGCTGTAAACCTCACCTATGATAACACAGGAACTAAAATGTATACCTGCAGTAAACCTCACCTATGATAACAACACAGGAACTAAAATATATACCTGCTGTAAACCTCACCTATGATAACACAGGAACTAAAATGTATACCTGCAGTAAACCTCACCTATGATAACACAGGAACTAAAATATATACCTGCAGTAAACCTCACCTATGGTAACAACACAGGAACTAAAATATATACCTGCAGTAAACCTCACCTATGATAACAACACAGGAACTAAAATATATACCTGCAGTAAACCTCACCTATGATAACACAGGAACTAAAATGTATACCTGCAGTAAACCTCACCTATGATAACAACACAGGAACTAAAATATATACCTGCTGTAAACCTCACCTATGATAACACAGGAACTAAAATGTATACCTGCAGTAAACCTCACCTATGATAACAACACAGGAACTAAAATATATACCTGCAGTAAACCTCACCTATGGTAACAACACAGGAACTAAAATATATACCTGCAGTAAACCTCACCTATGATAACAACACAGGAACTAAAATATATACCTGCAGTAAACCTCACCTATGATAACAACATTAGGAACTCAAATATATACCTGCAGTAAACCTCACCTATGATAACAACACTAGGAACTAAAATATATACCTGCAGTAAACCTCACCTATGATAACAACACAGGAACTAAAATATATACCTGCTGTAAACCTCACCTATGATAACAACACTAGGAACTAAAATATATACCTGCTGTAAACCTCACCTATGATAACAACACAGGAACTAAAATATATACCTGCAGTAAACCTCACCTATGATAACAACACAGGAACTAAAATATATACCTGCTGTAAACCTCACCTATGATAACACAGGAACTAAAATGTATACCTGCAGTAAACCTCACCTATGATAACAACACTAGGAACTAAAATATATACCTGCAGTAAACCTCACCTATGATAACAACACAGGAACTAAAATATATACCTGCAGTAAACCTCACCTATGATAACAACACTATAAACTAAAATATATACCTGCAGTAAACCTCACCTATGATAACAACACTAGGAACTAAAATATATACCTGCAGTAAACCTCACCTATGATAACAACACTAGGAACTAAAATATATACCTGCAGTAAACCTCACCTATGATAACAACACTAGGAACTAAAATATATACCTGCAGTAAACCTCACCTATGATAACAACACAGTGGAACTAAAATATATACCTGCTGTAAACCTCAACTATGATAACACAGGAACTAAAATATATACCTGCAGTAAACCTCACCTATGATAACAACACTAGGAACTAAAATATATACCTGCAGTAAACCTCACTTATGATAACAACACTAGGAACTAAAATATATACCTGCAGTAAACCTCACCTATGATAACAACACAGTGGAACTAAAATATATACCTGCAGTAAACCTCACCTATGATAACAACACTAGGAACTAAAATATATACCTGCAGTAAACCTCACCTATGATAACAACACTAGGAACTAAAATATATACCTGCAGTAAACCTCACCTATGATAACAACACAGGAACTAAAATATATACCTGCTGTAAACATCACCTATGATAACAACACAGCGGAACCAAAATATATACCTGCAGTAAGCCTCACCTATGATAACAACACTAGGAACTAAAATATATACCTGCAGTAAACCTCACCTATGATAACAACACTAGGAACTAAAATATATACCTGCAGTAAACCTCACCTATGATAACAACACAGTGGAACTAAAATATATACCTGCTGTAAACCTCACCTATGATAACACAGGAACTAAAATATATACCTGCAGTAAACCTCACCTATGATAACAACACTAGGAACTAAAATATATACCTGCAGTAAACCTCACCTATGATAACACAGGAACTAAAATATATACCTGCAGTAAACCTCACCTATGATAACAACACTAGGAACTAAAATATATACCTGCAGTAAACCTCACCTATGATAACAACACAGGAACTAAAATATATACCTGCAGTAAACCTCACCTATGATAACAACACTAGGAACTAAAATATATACCTGCAGTAAACCTCACCTATGATAACAACACTAGGAACTAAAATATATACCTAGCAGTAAACCTCACCTATGATAACACAGGAACTAAAATATATACCTGCAGTAAACCTCACCTATGATAACAACACTAGGAACTAAAATATATACCTGCAGTAAACCTCACCTATGATAACAACAGGAACTATAATATATACCTGCCATAAACCTCACCTATGATAACAACACAGGAACTAAAATATATACCTGCAGTAAACCTCACCTATGATAACAACACAGGAACTAAAATATATACCTGCAGTAAACCTCACCTATGATAACAACACTAGGAACTAAAAGATATACCTGCAGTAAACCTCACCTATGATAACACAGGAACTAAAATGTATACCTGCAGTAAACCTCACCTATGATAACACAGGAACTAAAATGTATACCTGCAGTAAACCTCACCTATGATAACAACACAGGAACTAAAATATATACCTGCTGTAAACCTCACCTATGATAACACAGGAACTAAAATGTATACCTGCAGTAAACCTCACCTATGATAACAACACAGTGGAACTAAAATATATACCTGCAGTAAACCTCACCTATGATAACAACACTAGGAACTAAAATATATACCTGCAGTAAACCTCACCTATGATAACAACACAGTGGAACTAAAATATATACCTGCTGTAAACCTCACCTATGATAACACAGGAACTAAAATATATACCTGCAGTAAACCTCACCTATGATAACAACACTAGGAACTAAAATATATACCTGCAGTAAACCTCACCTATGATAACACAGGAACTAAAATATATACCTGCAGTAAACCTCACCTATGATAACAACACAGGAACTAAAATATATACCTGCAGTAAACCTCACCTATGATAACAACACTAGGAACTAAAATATATACCTGCAGTAAACCTCACCTATGATAACAACACTAGGAACTAAAATATATACCTAGCAGTAAACCTCACCTATGATAACACAGGAACTAAAATATATACCTGCAGTAAACCTCACCTATGATAACAACACTAGGAACTAAAATATATACCTGCAGTAAACCTCACCTATGATAACAACACTAGGAACTAAAATATATACCTGCAGTAAACCTCACCTATGATAACAACAGGAACTATAATATATACCTGCCATAAACCTCACCTATGATAACAACACAGGAACTAAAATATATACCTGCAGTAAACCTCACCTATGATACCAACACAGGAACTAAAATATATACCTGCAGTAAACCTCACCTATGATAACAACACTAGGAACTAAAAGATATACCTGCAGTAAACCTCACCTATGATAACACAGGAACTAAAATGTATACCTGCAGTAAACCTCACCTATGATAACACAGGAACTAAAATGTATACCTGCAGTAAACCTCACCTATGATAACAACACAGGAACTAAAATATATACCTGCTGTAAACCTCACCTATGATAACACAGGAACTAAAATGTATACCTGCAGTAAACCTCACCTATGATAACAACACAGGAACTAAAATATATACCTGCAGTAAACCTCACCTATGATAACAACACAGTGGAACTAAAATATATACCTGCTGTAAACCTCACCTATGATAACACAGGAACTAAAATATATACCTGCAGTAAACCTCACCTATGATAACAACACTAGGAACTAAAATATATACCTGCAGTAAACCTCACCTATGATAACACAGGAACTAAAATATATACCTGCAGTAAACCTCACCTATGATAACAACACAGGAACTAAAATATATACCTGCAGTAAACCTCACCTATGATAACAACACTAGGAACTAAAATATATACCTGCAGTAAACCTCACCTATGATAACAACACTAGGAACTAAAATATATACCTAGCAGTAAACCTCACCTATGATAACACAGGAACTAAAATATATACCTGCAGTAAACCTCACCTATGATAACAACACTAGGAACTAAAATATATACCTGCAGTAAACCTCACCTATGATAACAACACTAGGAACTAAAATATATACCTGCAGTAAACCTCACCTATGATAACAACAGGAACTATAATATATACCTGCCATAAACCTCACCTATGATAACAACACAGGAACTAAAATATATACCTGCAGTAAACCTCACCTATGATACCAACACAGGAACTAAAATATATACCTGCAGTAAACCTCACCTATGATAACAACACTAGGAACTAAAAGATATACCTGCAGTAAACCTCACCTATGATAACACAGGAACTAAAATGTATACCTGCAGTAAACCTCACCTATGATAACACAGGAACTAAAATGTATACCTGCAGTAAACCTCACCTATGATAACAACACAGGAACTAAAATATATACCTGCTGTAAACCTCACCTATGATAACACAGGAACTAAAATGTATACCTGCAGTAAACCTCACCTATGATAACAACACAGGAACTAAAATATATACCTGCTGTAAACCTCACCTATGATAACACAGGAACTAAAATGTATACCTGCAGTTAACCTCACCTATGATAACAACACAGGAACTAAAATATATACCTGCAGTAAACCTCACCTATGGTAACAACACAGGAACTAAAATATATACCTGCAGTAAACCTCACCTATGATAACAACACAGGAACTAAAATATATACCTGCAGTAAACCTCACCTATGATAACAACACTAGGAACTCAAATATATACCTGCAGTAAACCTCACCTATGATAACAACACTAGGAACTAAAATATATACCTGCAGTAAACCTCACCTATGATAACAACACGGGAACTAAAATATATACCTGCTGTAAACCTCACCTATGATAACAACACTAGGAACTAAAATATATACCTGCTGTAAACCTCACCTATGATAACAACACAGGAACTAAAATATATACCTGCAGTAAACCTCACCTATGATAACAACACAGGAACTAAAATATATACCTGCTGTAAACCTCACCTATGATAACACAGGAACTAAAATGTATACCTGCAGTAAACCTCACCTATGATAACAACACTAGGAACTAAAATATATACCTGCAGTAAACCTCACCTATGATAACAACACAGGAACTAAAATATATACCTGCAGTAAACCTCACTTATGATAACAACACTGGAACTAAAATATATACCTGCAGTAAACCTCACCTATGATAACAACACTAGGAACTAAAATATATACCTGCAGTAAACCTCACCTATGATAACAACACAGGAACTAAAATATATACCTGCAGTAAACCTCACCTATGATAACAACACTAGGAACTAAAATATATACCTGCAGTAAACCTCACCTATGATAACAACACTATAAACTAAAATATATACCTGCAGTAAACCTCACCTATGATAACAACACTAGGAACTAAAATATATACCTGCAGTAAACCTCACCTATGATAACAACACTAGGAACTAAAATATATACCTGCAGTAAACCTCACCTATGATAACAACACTAGGAACTAAAATATATACCTGCAGTAAACCTCACCTATGATAACAACACAGTGGAACTAAAATATATACCTGCTGTAAACCTCACCTATGATAACACAGGAACTAAAATATATACCTGCAGTAAACCTCACCTATGATAACAACACTAGGAACTAAAATATATACCTGCAGTAAACCTCACTTATGATAACAACACTAGGAACTAAAATATATACCTGCAGTAAACCTCACCTATGATAACAACACAGTGGAACTAAAATATATACCTGCAGTAAACCTCACCTATGATAACAACACTAGGAACTAAAATATATACCTGCAGTAAACCTCACCTATGATAACAACACTAGGAACTAAAATATATACCTGCAGTAAACCTCACCTATGATAACAACACAGGAACTAAAATATATACCTGCTGTAAACATCACCTATGATAACAACACAGCGGAACCAAAATATATACCTGCAGTAAGCCTCACCTATGATAACAACACTAGGAACTAAAATATATACCTGCAGTAAACCTCACCTATGATAACAACACTAGGAACTAAAATATATACCTGCTGTAAACCTCACCTATGATAACACAGGAACTAAAATATATACCTGCAGTAAACCTCACCTACTGTATGATAACAACACTAGGAACTAAAATATATACCTGCAGTAAACCTCACCTATGATAACAACACTAGGAACTAAAATATATACCTGCAGTAAACCTCACCTATGATAACAACACAGTGGAACTAAAATATATACCTGCTGTAAACCTCACCTATGATAACACAGGAACTAAAATATATACCTGCAGTAAACCTCACCTATGATAACAACACTAGGAACTAAAATATATACCTGCAGTAAACCTCACCTATGATAACACAGGAACTAAAATATATACCTGCAGTAAACCTCACCTATGATAACAACACTAGGAACTAAAATATATACCTGCAGTAAACCTCACCTATGATAACAACACAGGAACTAAAATATATACATGCAGTAAACCTCACCTATGATAACAACACTAGGAACTAAAATATATACCTGCAGTAAACCTCACCTATGATAACAACACTAGGAACTAAAATATATACCTAGCAGTAAACCTCACCTATGATAACACAGGAACTAAAATATATACCTGCAGTAAACCTCACCTATGATAACAACACTAGGAACTAAAATATATACCTGCAGTAAACCTCACCTATGATAACAACACTAGGAACTAAAATATATACCTGCAGTAAACCTCACCTATGATAACAACAGGAACTATAATATATACCTGCCATAAACCTCACCTATGATAACAACACAGGAACTAAAATATATACCTGCAGTAAACCTCACCTATGATAACAACACAGGAACTAAAATATATACCTGCAGTAAACCTCACCTATGATAACAACACTAGGAACTAAAAGATATACCTGCAGTAAACCTCACCTATGATAACACAGGAACTAAAATGTATACCTGCAGTAAACCTCACCTATGATAACACAGGAACTAAAATGTATACCTGCAGTAAACCTCACCTATGATAACAACACAGGAACTAAAATATATACCTGCTGTAAACCTCACCTATGATAACACAGGAACTAAAATGTATACCTTCAGTAAACCGCACCTATGATAACAACACAGGAACTAAAATATATACCTGCTGTAAACCTCACCTATGATAACACAGGAACTAAAATGTATACCTGCAGTAAACCTCACCTATGATAACAACACTAGGAACTAAAATATATACCTGCAGTAAACCTCACCTATGATAACACAGGAACTAAAATATATACCTGCAGTAAACCTCACCTATGATAACACTAGGAACTAAAATATATACCTGCAGTAAACCTCACCTATGATAACAACACAGGAACTAAAATATATACCTGCAGTAAACCTCACCTATGATAACAACACTAGGAACTAAAATATATACCTGCAGTAAACCTCACCTATGATAACAACACTAGGAACTAAAATATATACCTAGCAGTAAACCTCACCTATGATAACACAGGAACTAAAATATATACCTGCAGTAAACCTCACCTATGATAACAACACTAGGAACTAAAATATATACCTGCAGTAAACCTCACCTATGATAACAACACTAGGAACTAAAATATATACCTGCAGTAAACCTCACCTATGATAACAACAGGAACTATAATATATACCTCCCATAAACCTCACCTATGATAACAACACAGGAACTAAAATATATACCTGCAGTAAACATCACCTATGATAACAACACTAGGAACTAAAAGATATACCTGCAGTAAACCTCACCTATGATAACACAGGAACTAAAATGTATACCTGCAGTAAACCTCACCTATGATAACACAGGAACTAAAATGTATACCTGCAGTAAACCTCACCTATGATAACAACACAGGAACTAAAATATATACCTGCTGTAAACCTCACCTATGATAACACAGGAACTAAAATGTATACCTGCAGTAAACCTCACCTATGATAACAACACAGGAACTAAAATATATACCTGCTGTAAACCTCACCTATGATAACACAGGAACTAAAATGTATACCTGCAGTAAACCTCACCTATGATAACACAGGAACTAAAATATATACCTGCAGTAAACCTCACCTATGGTAACAACACAGGAACTAAAATATATACCTGCAGTAAACCTCACCTATGATAACAACACAGGAACTAAAATATATACCTGCAGTAAACCTCACCTATGATAACACAGGAACTAAAATGTATACCTGCAGTAAACCTCACCTATGATAACAACACAGGAACTAAAATATATACCTGCTGTAAACCTCACCTATGATAACACAGGAACTAAAATGTATACCTGCAGTAAACCTCACCTATGATAACAACACAGGAACTAAAATATATACCTGCAGTAAACCTCACCTATGGTAACAACACAGGAACTAAAATATATACCTGCAGTAAACCTCACCTATGATAACAACACAGGAACTAAAATATATACCTGCAGTAAACCTCACCTATGATAACAACATTAGGAACTCAAATATATACCTGCAGTAAACCTCACCTATGATAACAACACTAGGAACTAAAATATATACCTGCAGTAAACCTCACCTATGATAACAACACAGGAACTAAAATATATACCTGCTGTAAACCTCACCTATGATAACAACACTAGGAACTAAAATATATACCTGCTGTAAACCTCACCTATGATAACAACACAGGAACTAAAATATATACCTGCAGTAAACCTCACCTATGATAACAACACAGGAACTAAAATATATACCTGCTGTAAACCTCACCTATGATAACACAGGAACTAAAATGTATACCTGCAGTAAACCTCACCTATGATAACAACACTAGGAACTAAAATATATACCTGCAGTAAACCTCACCTATGATAACAACACAGGAACTAAAATATATACCTGCAGTAAACCTCACCTATGATAACAACACTATAAACTAAAATATATACCTGCAGTAAACCTCACCTATGATAACAACACTAGGAACTAAAATATATACCTGCAGTAAACCTCACCTATGATAACAACACTAGGAACTAAAATATATACCTGCAGTAAACCTCACCTATGATAACAACACTAGGAACTAAAATATATACCTGCAGTAAACCTCACCTATGATAACAACACAGTGGAACTAAAATATATACCTGCTGTAAACCTCAACTATGATAACACAGGAACTAAAATATATACCTGCAGTAAACCTCACCTATGATAACAACACTAGGAACTAAAATATATACCTGCAGTAAACCTCACTTATGATAACAACACTAGGAACTAAAATATATACCTGCAGTAAACCTCACCTATGATAACAACACAGTGGAACTAAAATATATACCTGCAGTAAACCTCACCTATGATAACAACACTAGGAACTAAAATATATACCTGCAGTAAACCTCACCTATGATAACAACACTAGGAACTAAAATATATACCTGCAGTAAACCTCACCTATGATAACAACACAGGAACTAAAATATATACCTGCTGTAAACATCACCTATGATAACAACACAGCGGAACCAAAATATATACCTGCAGTAAGCCTCACCTATGATAACAACACTAGGAACTAA
Organism: Notolepis coatsorum; assembly: GCF_963971535.1. Taxonomy (NCBI): domain Eukaryota; kingdom Metazoa; phylum Chordata; class Actinopteri; order Aulopiformes; family Paralepididae; genus Notolepis; species Notolepis coatsorum. The sequence goes on from NC_140176.1 coordinate 126,357,924, forward strand.
AATATATACCTGCAGTAAACCTCACCTATGATAACAACACTAGGAACTAAAATATATACCTGCAGTAAACCTCACCTATGATAACAACACAGTGGAACTAAAATATATACCTGCTGTAAACCTCACCTATGATAACACAGGAACTAAAATATATACCTGCAGTAAACCTCACCTATGATAACAACACTAGGAACTAAAATATATACCTGCAGTAAACCTCACCTATGATAACACAGGAACTAAAATATATACCTGCAGTAAACCTCACCTATGATAACAACACTAGGAACTAAAATATATACCTGCAGTAAACCTCACCTATGATAACAACACAGGAACTAAAATATATACCTGCAGTAAACCTCACCTATGATAACAACACTAGGAACTAAAATATATACCTGCAGTAAACCTCACCTATGATAACAACACTAGGAACTAAAATATATACCTAGCAGTAAACCTCACCTATGATAACACAGGAACTAAAATATATACCTGCAGTAAACCTCACCTATGATAACAACACTAGGAACTAAAATATATACCTGCAGTAAACCTCACCTATGATAACAACAGGAACTATAATATATACCTGCCATAAACCTCACCTATGATAACAACACAGGAACTAAAATATATACCTGCAGTAAACCTCACCTATGATAACAACACAGGAACTAAAATATATACCTGCAGTAAACCTCACCTATGATAACAACACTAGGAACTAAAAGATATACCTGCAGTAAACCTCACCTATGATAACACAGGAACTAAAATGTATACCTGCAGTAAACCTCACCTATGATAACACAGGAACTAAAATGTATACCTGCAGTAAACCTCACCTATGATAACAACACAGGAACTAAAATATATACCTGCTGTAAACCTCACCTATGATAACACAGGAACTAAAATGTATACCTGCAGTAAACCTCACCTATGATAACAACACAGTGGAACTAAAATATATACCTGCAGTAAACCTCACCTATGATAACAACACTAGGAACTAAAATATATACCTGCAGTAAACCTCACCTATGATAACAACACAGGAACTAAAATATATACCTGCAGTAAACCTCACCTATGATAACAACACTAGGAACTAAAATATATACCTGCAGTAAACCTCACCTATGATAACAACACTATAAACTAAAATATATACCTGCAGTAAACCTCACCTATGATAACAACACTAGGAACTAAAATATATACCTGCAGTAAACCTCACCTATGATAACAACACTAGGAACTAAAATATATACCTGCAGTAAACCTCACCTATGATAACAACACTAGGAACTAAAATATATACCTGCAGTAAACCTCACCTATGATAACAACACAGTGGAACTAAAATATATACCTGCTGTAAACCTCACCTATGATAACACAGGAACTAAAATATATACCTGCAGTAAACCTCACCTATGATAACAACACTAGGAACTAAAATATATACCTGCAGTAAACCTCACTTATGATAACAACACTAGGAACTAAAATATATACCTGCAGTAAACCTCACCTATGATAACAACACAGTGGAACTAAAATATATACCTGCAGTAAACCTCACCTATGATAACAACACTAGGAACTAAAATATATACCTGCAGTAAACCTCACCTATGATAACAACACTAGGAACTAAAATATATACCTGCAGTAAACCTCACCTATGATAATAACACAGGAACTAAAATATATACCTGCTGTAAACATCACCTATGATAACAACACAGCGGAACCAAAATATATACCTGCAGTAAGCCTCACCTATGATAACAACACTAGGAACTAAAATATATACCTGCAGTAAACCTCACCTATGATAACAACACTAGGAACTAAAATATATACCTGCAGTAAACCTCACCTATGATAACAACACAGTGGAACTAAAATATATACCTGCTGTAAACCTCACCTATGATAACACAGGAACTAAAATATATACCTGCAGTAAACCTCACCTATGATAACAACACTAGGAACTAAAATATATACCTGCAGTAAACCTCACCTATGATAACACAGGAACTAAAATATATACCTGCAGCAAACCTCACCTATGATAACAACACTAGGAACTAAAATATATACCTGCAGTAAACCTCACCTATGATAACAACACAGGAACTAAAATATATACCTGCAGTAAACCTCACCTATGATAACAACACTAGGAACTAAAATATATACCTGCAGTAAACCTCACCTATGATAACAACACTAGGAACTAAAATATATACCTAGCAGTAAACCTCACCTATGATAACACAGGAACTAAAATATATACCTGCAGTAAACCTCACCTATGATAACAACACTAGGAACTAAAATATATACCTGCAGTAAACCTCACCTATGATAACAACAGGAACTATAATATATACCTGCCATAAACCTCACCTATGATAACAACACAGGAACTAAAATATATACCTGCAGTAAACCTCACCTATGATAACAACACAGGAACTAAAATATATACCTGCAGTAAACCTCACCTATGATAACAACACTAGGAACTAAAAGATATACCTGCAGTAAACCTCACCTATGATAACACAGGAACTAAAATGTATACCTGCAGTAAACCTCACCTATGATAACACAGGAACTAAAATGTATACCTGCAGTAAACCTCACCTATGATAACAACACAGGAACTAAAATATATACCTGCTGTAAACCTCACCTATGATAACACAGGAACTAAAATGTATACCTGCAGTAAACCTCACCTATGATAACAACACAGGAACTAAAATATATACCTGCTGTAAACCTCACCTATGATAACACAGGAACTAAAATGTATACCTGCAGTAAACCTCACCTATGATAACAACACAGGAACTAAAATATATACCTGCAGTAAACCTCACCTATGGTAACAACACAGGCACTAAAATATATACCTGCAGTAAACCTCACCTATGATAACAACACAGGAACTAAAATATATACCTGCAGTAAACCTCACCTATGATAACAACACTAGGAACTCAAATATATACCTGCAGTAAACCTCACCTATGATAACAACACTAGGAACTAAAATATATACCTGCAGTAAACCTCACCTATGATAACAACACAGGAACTAAAATATATACCTGCTGTAAACCTCACCTATGATAACACAGGAACTAAAATGTATACCTGCAGTAAACCTCACCTATGATAACAACACTAGGAACTAAAATATATACCTGCAGTAAACCTCACCTATGATAACAACACAGGAACTAAAATATATACCTGCAGTAAACCTCACCTATGATAACAACACTATAAACTAAAATATATACCTGCAGTAAACCTCACCTATGATAACAACACTAGGAACTAAAATATATACCTGCAGTAAACCTCACCTATGATAACAACACTAGGAACTAAAATATATACCTGCAGTAAACCTCACCTATGATAACAACACTAGGAACTAAAATATATACCTGCAGTAAACCTCACCTATGATAACAACACAGTGGAACTAAAATATATACCTGCTGTAAACCTCAACTATGATAACACAGGAACTAAAATATATACCTGCAGTAAACCTCACCTATGATAACAACACTAGGAACTAAAATATATACCTGCAGTAAACCTCACTTATGATAACAACACTAGGAACTAAAATATATACCTGCAGTAAACCTCACCTATGATAACAACACAGTGGAACTAAAATATATACCTGCAGTAAACCTCACCTATGATAACAACACTAGGAACTAAAATATATACCTGCAGTAAACCTCACCTATGATAACAACACTAGGAACTAAAATATATACCTGCAGTAAACCTCACCTATGATAACAACACAGGAACTAAAATATATACCTGCTGTAAACATCACCTATGATAACAACACAGCGGAACCAAAATATATACCTGCAGTAAGCCTCACCTATGATAACAACACTAGGAACTAAAATATATACCTGCAGTAAACCTCACCTATGATAACAACACTAGGAACTAAAATATATACCTGCAGTAAACCTCACCTATGATAACAACACAGTGGAACTAAAATATATACCTGCTGTAAACCTCACCTATGATAACACAGGAACTAAAATATATACCTGCAGTAAACCTCACCTATGATAACAACACTAGGAACTAAAATATATACCTGCAGTAAACCTCACCTATGATAACACAGGAACTAAAATATATACCTGCAGTAAACCTCACCTATGATAACAACACTAGGAACTAAAATATATACCTGCAGTAAACCTCACCTATGATAACAACACAGGAACTAAAATATATACCTGCAGTAAACCTCACCTATGATAACAACACTAGGAACTAAAATATATACCTGCAGTAAACCTCACCTATGATAACAACACTAGGAACTAAAATATATACCTAGCAGTAAACCTCACCTATGATAACACAGGAACTAAAATATATACCTGCAGTAAACCTCACCTATGATAACAACACTAGGAACTAAAATATATACCTGCAGTAAACCTCACCTATGATAACAACAGGAACTATAATATATACCTGCCATAAACCTCACCTATGATAACAACACAGGAACTAAAATATATACCTGCAGTAAACCTCACCTATGATAACAACACAGGAACTAAAATATATACCTGCAGTAAACCTCACCTATGATAACAACACTAGGAACTAAAAGATATACCTGCAGTAAACCTCACCTATGATAACACAGGAACTAAAATGTATACCTGCAGTAAACCTCACCTATGATAACACAGGAACTAAAATGTATACCTGCAGTAAACCTCACCTATGATAACAACACAGGAACTAAAATATATACCTGCTGTAAACCTCACCTATGATAACACAGGAACTAAAATGTATACCTGCAGTAAACCTCACCTATGATAACAACACAGTGGAACTAAAATATATACCTGCAGTAAACCTCACCTATGATAACAACACTAGGAACTAAAATATATACCTGCAGTAAACCTCACCTATGATAACAACACAGGAACTAAAATATATACCTGCAGTAAACCTCACCTATGATAACAACACTAGGAACTAAAATATATACCTGCAGTAAACCTCACCTATGATAACAACACTATAAACTAAAATATATACCTGCAGTAAACCTCACCTATGATAACAACACTAGGAACTAAAATATATACCTGCAGTAAACCTCACCTATGATAACAACACTAGGAACTAAAATATATACCTGCAGTAAACCTCACCTATGATAACAACACTAGGAACTAAAATATATACCTGCAGTAAACCTCACCTATGATAACAACACAGTGGAACTAAAATATATACCTGCTGTAAACCTCACCTATGATAACACAGGAACTAAAATATATACCTGCAGTAAACCTCACCTATGATAACAACACTAGGAACTAAAATATATACCTGCAGTAAACCTCACTTATGATAACAACACTAGGAACTAAAATATATACCTGCAGTAAACCTCACCTATGATAACAACACAGTGGAACTAAAATATATACCTGCAGTAAACCTCACCTATGATAACAACACTAGGAACTAAAATATATACCTGCAGTAAACCTCACCTATGATAACAACACTAGGAACTAAAATATATACCTGCAGTAAACCTCACCTATGATAACAACACAGGAACTAAAATATATACCTGCTGTAAACATCACCTATGATAACAACACAGCGGAACCAAAATATATACCTGCAGTAAGCCTCACCTATGATAACAACACTAGGAACTAAAATATATACCTGCAGTAAACCTCACCTATGATAACAACACTAGGAACTAAAATATATACCTGCAGTAAACCTCACCTATGATAACAACACAGTGGAACTAAAATATATACCTGCTGTAAACCTCACCTATGATAACACAGGAACTAAAATATATACCTGCAGTAAACCTCACCTATGATAACAACACTAGGAACTAAAATATATACCTGCAGTAAACCTCACCTATGATAACACAGGAACTAAAATATATACCTGCAGTAAACCTCACCTATGATAACAACACTAGGAACTAAAATATATACCTGCAGTAAACCTCACCTATGATAACAACACAGGAACTAAAATATATACCTGCAGTAAACCTCACCTATGATAACAACACTAGGAACTAAAATATATACCTGCAGTAAACCTCACCTATGATAACAACACTAGGAACTAAAATATATACCTAGCAGTAAACCTCACCTATGATAACACAGGAACTAAAATATATACCTGCAGTAAACCTCACCTATGATAACAACACTAGGAACTAAAATATATACCTGCAGTAAACCTCACCTATGATAACAACAGGAACTATAATATATACCTGCCATAAACCTCACCTATGATAACAACACAGGAACTAAAATATATACCTGCAGTAAACCTCACCTATGATAACAACACAGGAACTAAAATATATACCTGCAGTAAACCTCACCTATGATAACAACACTAGGAACTAAAAGATATACCTGCAGTAAACCTCACCTATGATAACACAGGAACTAAAATGTATACCTGCAGTAAACCTCACCTATGATAACACAGGAACTAAAATGTATACCTGCAGTAAACCTCACCTATGATAACAACACAGGAACTAAAATATATACCTGCTGTAAACCTCACCTATGATAACACAGGAACTAAAATGTATACCTGCAGTAAACCTCACCTATGATAACAACACAGGAACTAAAATATATACCTGCTGTAAACCTCACCTATGATAACACAGGAACTAAAATGTATACCTGCAGTAAACCTCACCTATGATAACAACACAGGAACTAAAATATATACCTGCAGTAAACCTCACCTATGGTAACAACACAGGCACTAAAATATATACCTGCAGTAAACCTCACCTATGATAACACAGGAACTAAAATATATACCTGCAGTAAACCTCACCTATGATAACAACACTAGGAACTAAAATATATACCTGCAGTAAACCTCACCTATGATAACAACACTAGGAACTAAAATATATACCTGCAGTAAACCTCACCTATGATAACAACAGGAACTATAATATATACCTGCCATAAACCTCACCTATGATAACAACACAGGAACTAAAATATATACCTGCAGTAAACCTCACCTATGATAACAACACAGGAACTAAAATATATACCTGCAGTAAACCTCACCTATGATAACAACACTAGGAACTAAAAGATATGCCTGCAGTAAACCTCGCCTATGATAACACAGGAACTAAAATGTATACCTGCAGTAAACCTCACCTATGATAACACAGGAACTAAAATGTATACCTGCAGTAAACCTCACCTATGATAACAACACAGGAACTAAAATATATACCTGCTGTAAACCTCACCTATGATAACACAGGAACTAAAATGTATACCTTCAGTAAACCTCACCTATGATAACAACACAGGAACTAAAATATATACCTGCTGTAAACCTCACCTATGATAACACAGGAACTAAAATGTATACCTGCAGTAAACCTCACCTATGATAACAACACTAGGAACTAAAATATATACCTGCAGTAAACCTCACCTATAATAACACAGGAACTAAAATATATACCTGCAGTAAACCTCACCTATGATAACAACACTAGGAACTAAAATATATACCTGCAGTAAACCTCACCTATGATAACAACACAGGAACTAAAATATATACATGCAGTAAACCTCACCTATGATAACAACACTAGGAACTAAAATATATACCTGTAGTAAACCTCACCTATGATAACAACACTAGGAACTAAAATATATACCTAGCAGTAAACCTCACCTATGATAACACAGGAACTAAAATATATACCTGCAGTAAACCTCACCTATGATAACAACACTAGGAACTAAAATATATACCTGCAGTAAACCTCACCTATGATAACAACACTAGGAACTAAAATATATACCTGCAGTAAACCTCACCTATGATAACAACAGGAACTATAATATATACCTCCCATAAACCTCACCTATGATAACAACACAGGAACTAAAATATATACCTGCAGTAAACCTCACCTATGATAACAACACTAGGAACTAAAAGATATACCTGCAGTAAACCTCACCTATGATAACACAGGAACTAAAATGTATACCTGCAGTAAACCTCACCTATGATAACACAGGAACTAAAATGTATACCTGCAGTAAACCTCACCTATGATAACAACACAGGAACTAAAATATATACCTGCTGTAAACCTCACCTATGATAACACAGGAACTAAAATGTATACCTGCAGTAAACCTCACCTATGATAACAACACAGGAACTAAAATATATACCTGCTGTAAACCTCACCTATGATAACACAGGAACTAAAATGTATACCTGCAGTAAACCTCACCTATGATAACAACACAGGAACTAAAATATATACCTGCAGTAAACCTCACCTATGGTAACAACACAGGAACTAAAATATATACCTGCAGTAAACCTCACCTATGATAACAACACAGGAACTAAAATATATACCTGCAGTAAACCTCACCTATGATAACACAGGAACTAAAATGTATACCTGCAGTAAACCTCACCTATGATAACAACACAGGAACTAAAATATATACCTGCTGTAAACCTCACCTATGATAACACAGGAACTAAAATGTATACCTGCAGTAAACCTCACCTATGATAACAACACAGGAACTAAAATATATACCTGCAGTAAACCTCACCTATGGTAACAACACAGGAACTAAAATATATACCTGCAGTAAACCTCACCTATGATAACAACACAGGAACTAAAATATATACCTGCAGTAAACCTCACCTATGATAACAACATTAGGAACTCAAATATATACCTGCAGTAAACCTCACCTATGATAACAACACTAGGAACTAAAATATATACCTGCCGTAAACCTCACCTATGATAACAACACATGAACTAAAATATATACCTGCTGTAAACCTCACCTATGATAACAACACTAGGAACTAAAATATATACCTGCTGTAAACCTCACCTATGATAACAACACAGGAACTAAAATATATACCTGCAGTAAACCTCACCTATGATAACAACACAGGAACTAAAATATATACCTGCTGTAAACCTCACCTATGATAACACAGGAACTAAAATGTATACCTGCAGTAAACCTCACCTATGATAACAACACTAGGAACTAAAATATATACCTGCAGTAAACCTCACCTATGATAACAACACAGGAACTAAAATATATACCTGCAGTAAACCTCACCTATGATAACAACACTAGGAACTAAAAGATATACCTGCAGTAAACCTCACCTATGATAACACAGGAACTAAAATGTATACCTGCAGTAAACCTCACCTATGATAACACAGGAACTAAAATGTATACCTGCAGTAAACCTCACCTATGATAACAACACAGGAACTAAAATATATACCTGCTGTAAACCTCACCTATGATAACACAGGAACTAAAATGTATACCTTCAGTAAACCTCACCTATGATAACAACACAGGAACTAAAATATATACCTGCTGTAAACCTCACCTATGATAACACAGGAACTAAAATGTATACCTGCAGTAAACCTCACCTATGATAACAACACTAGGAACTAAAATATATACCTGCAGTAAACCTCACCTATGATAACACAGGAACTAAAATATATACCTGCAGTAAACCTCACCTATGATAACAACACTAGGAACTAAAATATATACCTGCAGTAAACCTCACCTATGATAACAACACAGGAACGAAAATATATACCTGCAGTAAACCTCACCTATGATAACAACACTAGGAACTAAAATATATACCTGCAGTAAACCTCACCTATGATAACAACACTATGAACTAAAATATATACCTGCAGTAAACCTCACCTATGATAACAACACTAGGAACTAAAATATATACCTGCAGTAAACCTCACCTATGATAACAACACTAGGAACTAAAATATATACCTGCAGTAAACCTCACCTATGATAACAACACAGTGGAACTCAAATATATACCTGCAGTAAACCTCACCTATGATAACAACACTAGGAACTAAAATATATACCTGCAGTAAACCTCACCTATGATAACAACACAGGAACTAAAATATATACCTGCAGTAAACCTCACCTATGATAACAACACTAGGAACTAAAATATATACCTGCAGTAAACCTCACCTATGATAACAACACTATAAACTAAAATATATACCTGCAGTAAACCTCACCTATGATAACAACACTAGGAACTAAAATATATACCTGCAGTAAACCTCACCTATGATAACAACACTAGGAACTAAAATATATACCTGCAGTAAACCTCACCTATGATAACAACACTAGGAACTAAAATATATACCTGCAGTAAACCTCACCTATGATAACAACACAGTGGAACTAAAATATATACCTGCTGTAAACCTCACCTATGATAACACAGGAACTAAAATATATACCTGCAGTAAACCTCACCTATGATAACAACACTAGGAACTAAAATATATACCTGCAGTAAACCTCACTTATGATAACAACACTAGGAACTAAAATATATACCTGCAGTAAACCTCACCTATGATAACAACACAGTGGAACTAAAATATATACCTGCAGTAAACCTCACCTATGATAACAACACTAGGAACTAAAATATATACCTGCAGTAAACCTCACCTATGATAACAACACTAGGAACTAAAATATATACCTGCAGTAAACCTCACCTATGATAACAACACAGGAACTAAAATATATACCTGCTGTAAACATCACCTATGATAACAACACAGCGGAACCAAAATATATACCTGCAGTAAGCCTCACCTATGATAACAACACTAGGAACTAAAATATATACCTGCAGTAAACCTCACCTATGATAACAACACTAGGAACTAAAATATATACCTGCTGTAAACCTCACCTATGATAACACAGGAACTAAAATATATACCTGCAGTAAACCTCACCTACTGTATGATAACAACACTAGGAACTAAAATATATACCTGCAGTAAACCTCACCTATGATAACAACACTAGGAACTAAAATATATACCTGCAGTAAACCTCACCTATGATAACAACACAGTGGAACTAAAATATATACCTGCTGTAAACCTCACCTATGATAACACAGGAACTAAAATATATACCTGCAGTAAACCTCACCTATGATAACAACACTAGGAACTAAAATATATACCTGCAGTAAACCTCACCTATGATAACACAGGAACTAAAATATATACCTGCAGTAAACCTCACCTATGATAACAACACAGGAACTAAAATATATACCTGCAGTAAACCTCACCTATGATAACAACACTAGGAACTAAAATATATACCTGCAGTAAACCTCACCTATGATAACAACACTAGGAACTAAAATATATACCTAGCAGTAAACCTCACCTATGATAACACAGGAACTAAAATATATACCTGCAGTAAACCTCACCTATGATAACAACACTAGGAACTAAAATATATACCTGCAGTAAACCTCACCTATGATAACAACACTAGGAACTAAAATATATACCTGCAGTAAACCTCACCTATGATAACAACAGGAACTATAATATATACCTGCCATAAACCTCACCTATGATAACAACACAGGAACTAAAATATATACCTGCAGTAAACCTCACCTATGATACCAACACAGGAACTAAAATATATACCTGCAGTAAACCTCACCTATGATAACAACACTAGGAACTAAAAGATATACCTGCAGTAAACCTCACCTATGATAACACAGGAACTAAAATGTATACCTGCAGTAAACCTCACCTATGATAACACAGGAACTAAAATGTATACCTGCAGTAAACCTCACCTATGATAACAACACAGGAACTAAAATATATACCTGCTGTAAACCTCACCTATGATAACACAGGAACTAAAATGTATACCTGCAGTAAACCTCACCTATGATAACAACACAGGAACTAAAATATATACCTGCAGTAAACCTCACCTATGATAACAACACAGTGGAACTAAAATATATACCTGCTGTAAACCTCACCTATGATAACACAGGAACTAAAATATATACCTGCAGTAAACCTCACCTATGATAACAACACTAGGAACTAAAATATATACCTGCAGTAAACCTCACCTATGATAACACAGGAACTAAAATATATACCTGCAGTAAACCTCACCTATGATAACAACACAGGAACTAAAATATATACCTGCAGTAAACCTCACCTATGATAACAACACTAGGAACTAAAATATATACCTGCAGTAAACCTCACCTATGATAACAACACTAGGAACTAAAATATATACCTAGCAGTAAACCTCACCTATGATAACACAGGAACTAAAATATATACCTGCAGTAAACCTCACCTATGATAACAACACTAGGAACTAAAATATATACCTGCAGTAAACCTCACCTATGATAACAACACTAGGAACTAAAATATATACCTGCAGTAAACCTCACCTATGATAACAACAGGAACTATAATATATACCTGCCATAAACCTCACCTATGATAACAACACAGGAACTAAAATATATACCTGCAGTAAACCTCACCTATGATACCAACACAGGAACTAAAATATATACCTGCAGTAAACCTCACCTATGATAACAACACTAGGAACTAAAAGATATACCTGCAGTAAACCTCACCTATGATAACACAGGAACTAAAATGTATACCTGCAGTAAACCTCACCTATGATAACACAGGAACTAAAATGTATACCTGCAGTAAACCTCACCTATGATAACAACACAGGAACTAAAATATATACCTGCTGTAAACCTCACCTATGATAACACAGGAACTAAAATGTATACCTGCAGTAAACCTCACCTATGATAACAACACAGGAACTAAAATATATACCTGCTGTAAACCTCACCTATGATAACACAGGAACTAAAATGTATACCTGCAGTTAACCTCACCTATGATAACAACACAGGAACTAAAATATATACCTGCAGTAAACCTCACCTATGGTAACAACACAGGAACTAAAATATATACCTGCAGTAAACCTCACCTATGATAACAACACAGGAACTAAAATATATACCTGCAGTAAACCTCACCTATGATAACAACACTAGGAACTCAAATATATACCTGCAGTAAACCTCACCTATGATAACAACACTAGGAACTAAAATATATACCTGCAGTAAACCTCACCTATGATAACAACACGGGAACTAAAATATATACCTGCTGTAAACCTCACCTATGATAACAACACTAGGAACTAAAATATATACCTGCTGTAAACCTCACCTATGATAACAACACAGGAACTAAAATATATACCTGCAGTAAACCTCACCTATGATAACAACACAGGAACTAAAATATATACCTGCTGTAAACCTCACCTATGATAACACAGGAACTAAAATGTATACCTGCAGTAAACCTCACCTATGATAACAACACTAGGAACTAAAATATATACCTGCAGTAAACCTCACCTATGATAACAACACAGGAACTAAAATATATACCTGCAGTAAACCTCACTTATGATAACAACACTGGAACTAAAATATATACCTGCAGTAAACCTCACCTATGATAACAACACTAGGAACTAAAATATATACCTGCAGTAAACCTCACCTATGATAACAACACAGGAACTAAAATATATACCTGCAGTAAACCTCACCTATGATAACAACACTAGGAACTAAAATATATACCTGCAGTAAACCTCACCTATGATAACAACACTATAAACTAAAATATATACCTGCAGTAAACCTCACCTATGATAACAACACTAGGAACTAAAATATATACCTGCAGTAAACCTCACCTATGATAACAACACTAGGAACTAAAATATATACCTGCAGTAAACCTCACCTATGATAACAACACTAGGAACTAAAATATATACCTGCAGTAAACCTCACCTATGATAACAACACAGTGGAACTAAAATATATACCTGCTGTAAACCTCACCTATGATAACACAGGAACTAAAATATATACCTGCAGTAAACCTCACCTATGATAACAACACTAGGAACTAAAATATATACCTGCAGTAAACCTCACTTATGATAACAACACTAGGAACTAAAATATATACCTGCAGTAAACCTCACCTATGATAACAACACAGTGGAACTAAAATATATACCTGCAGTAAACCTCACCTATGATAACAACACTAGGAACTAAAATATATACCTGCAGTAAACCTCACCTATGATAACAACACTAGGAACTAAAATATATACCTGCAGTAAACCTCACCTATGATAACAACACAGGAACTAAAATATATACCTGCTGTAAACATCACCTATGATAACAACACAGCGGAACCAAAATATATACCTGCAGTAAGCCTCACCTATGATAACAACACTAGGAACTAAAATATATACCTGCAGTAAACCTCACCTATGATAACAACACTAGGAACTAAAATATATACCTGCTGTAAACCTCACCTATGATAACACAGGAACTAAAATATATACCTGCAGTAAACCTCACCTACTGTATGATAACAACACTAGGAACTAAAATATATACCTGCAGTAAACCTCACCTATGATAACAACACTAGGAACTAAAATATATACCTGCAGTAAACCTCACCTATGATAACAACACAGTGGAACTAAAATATATACCTGCTGTAAACCTCACCTATGATAACACAGGAACTAAAATATATACCTGCAGTAAACCTCACCTATGATAACAACACTAGGAACTAAAATATATACCTGCAGTAAACCTCACCTATGATAACACAGGAACTAAAATATATACCTGCAGTAAACCTCACCTATGATAACAACACTAGGAACTAAAATATATACCTGCAGTAAACCTCACCTATGATAACAACACAGGAACTAAAATATATACATGCAGTAAACCTCACCTATGATAACAACACTAGGAACTAAAATATATACCTGCAGTAAACCTCACCTATGATAACAACACTAGGAACTAAAATATATACCTAGCAGTAAACCTCACCTATGATAACACAGGAACTAAAATATATACCTGCAGTAAACCTCACCTATGATAACAACACTAGGAACTAAAATATATACCTGCAGTAAACCTCACCTATGATAACAACACTAGGAACTAAAATATATACCTGCAGTAAACCTCACCTATGATAACAACAGGAACTATAATATATACCTGCCATAAACCTCACCTATGATAACAACACAGGAACTAAAATATATACCTGCAGTAAACCTCACCTATGATAACAACACAGGAACTAAAATATATACCTGCAGTAAACCTCACCTATGATAACAACACTAGGAACTAAAAGATATACCTGCAGTAAACCTCACCTATGATAACACAGGAACTAAAATGTATACCTGCAGTAAACCTCACCTATGATAACACAGGAACTCAAATGTATACCTGCAGTAAACCTCACCTATGATAACAACACAGGAACTAAAATATATACCTGCTGTAAACCTCACCTATGATAACACAGGAACTAAAATGTATACCTTCAGTAAACCGCACCTATGATAACAACACAGGAACTAAAATATATACCTGCTGTAAACCTCACCTATGATAACACAGGAACTAAAATGTATACCTGCAGTAAACCTCACCTATGATAACAACACTAGGAACTAAAATATATACCTGCAGTAAACCTCACCTATGATAACACAGGAACTAAAATATATACCTGCAGTAAACCTCACCTATGATAACACTAGGAACTAAAATATATACCTGCAGTAAACCTCACCTATGATAACAACACAGGAACTAAAATATATACCTGCAGTAAACCTCACCTATGATAACAACACTAGGAACTAAAATATATACCTGCAGTAAACCTCACCTATGATAACAACACTAGGAACTAAAATATATACCTAGCAGTAAACCTCACCTATGATAACACAGGAACTAAAATATATACCTGCAGTAAACCTCACCTATGATAACAACACTAGGAACTAAAATATATACCTGCAGTAAACCTCACCTATGATAACAACACTAGGAACTAAAATATATACCTGCAGTAAACCTCACCTATGATAACAACAGGAACTATAATATATACCTCCCATAAACCTCACCTATGATAACAACACAGGAACTAAAATATATACCTGCAGTAAACATCACCTATGATAACAACACTAGGAACTAAAAGATATACCTGCAGTAAACCTCACCTATGATAACACAGGAACTAAAATGTATACCTGCAGTAAACCTCACCTATGATAACACAGGAACTAAAATGTATACCTGCAGTAAACCTCACCTATGATAACAACACAGGAACTAAAATATATACCTGCAGTAAACCTCACCTATGATAACACAGGAACTAAAATGTATACCTGCAGTAAACCTCACCTATGATAACACAGGAACTAAAATGTATACCTGCAGTAAACCTCACCTATGATAACAACACAGGAACTAAAATATATACCTGCTGTAAACCTCACCTATGATAACACAGGAACTAAAATGTATACCTTCAGTAAACCGCACCTATGATAACAACACAGGAACTAAAATATATACCTGCTGTAAACCTCACCTATGATAACACAGGAACTAAAATGTATACCTGCAGTAAACCTCACCTATGATAACAACACTAGGAACTAAAATATATACCTGCAGTAAACCTCACCTATGATAACACAGGAACTAAAATATATACCTGCAGTAAACCTCACCTATGATAACACTAGGAACTAAAATATATACCTGCAGTAAACCTCACCTATGATAACAACACAGGAACTAA
The DNA here is from genome assembly GCF_963971535.1 of Notolepis coatsorum. NCBI lineage: Eukaryota > Metazoa > Chordata > Actinopteri > Aulopiformes > Paralepididae > Notolepis > Notolepis coatsorum. The sequence goes on from NC_140176.1 coordinate 126,374,815, forward strand.
AATATATACCTGCAGTAAACCTCACCTATGATAACAACACTAGGAACTAAAATATATACCTGCAGTAAACCTCACCTATGATAACAACACTAGGAACTAAAATATATACCTAGCAGTAAACCTCACCTATGATAACACAGGAACTAAAATATATACCTGCAGTAAACCTCACCTATGATAACAACACTAGGAACTAAAATATATACCTGCAGTAAACCTCACCTATGATAACAACACTAGGAACTAAAATATATACCTGCAGTAAACCTCACCTATGATAACAACAGGAACTATAATATATACCTCCCATAAACCTCACCTATGATAACAACACAGGAACTAAAATATATACCTGCAGTAAACATCACCTATGATAACAACACTAGGAACTAAAAGATATACCTGCAGTAAACCTCACCTATGATAACACAGGAACTAAAATGTATACCTGCAGTAAACCTCACCTATGATAACACAGGAACTAAAATGTATACCTGCAGTAAACCTCACCTATGATAACAACACAGGAACTAAAATATATACCTGCTGTAAACCTCACCTATGATAACACAGGAACTAAAATGTATACCTGCAGTAAACCTCACCTATGATAACAACACAGGAACTAAAATATATACCTGCTGTAAACCTCACCTATGATAACACAGGAACTAAAATGTATACCTGCAGTAAACCTCACCTATGATAACACAGGAACTAAAATATATACCTGCAGTAAACCTCACCTATGGTAACAACACAGGAACTAAAATATATACCTGCAGTAAACCTCACCTATGATAACAACACAGGAACTAAAATATATACCTGCAGTAAACCTCACCTATGATAACACAGGAACTAAAATGTATACCTGCAGTAAACCTCACCTATGATAACAACACAGGAACTAAAATATATACCTGCTGTAAACCTCACCTATGATAACACAGGAACTAAAATGTATACCTGCAGTAAACCTCACCTATGATAACAACACAGGAACTAAAATATATACCTGCAGTAAACCTCACCTATGGTAACAACACAGGAACTAAAATATATACCTGCAGTAAACCTCACCTATGATAACAACACAGGAACTAAAATATATACCTGCAGTAAACCTCACCTATGATAACAACATTAGGAACTCAAATATATACCTGCAGTAAACCTCACCTATGATAACAACACTAGGAACTAAAATATATACCTGCAGTAAACCTCACCTATGATAACAACACAGGAACTAAAATATATACCTGCTGTAAACCTCACCTATGATAACAACACTAGGAACTAAAATATATACCTGCTGTAAACCTCACCTATGATAACAACACAGGAACTAAAATATATACCTGCAGTAAACCTCACCTATGATAACAACACAGGAACTAAAATATATACCTGCTGTAAACCTCACCTATGATAACACAGGAACTAAAATGTATACCTGCAGTAAACCTCACCTATGATAACAACACTAGGAACTAAAATATATACCTGCAGTAAACCTCACCTATGATAACAACACAGGAACTAAAATATATACCTGCAGTAAACCTCACCTATGATAACAACACTATAAACTAAAATATATACCTGCAGTAAACCTCACCTATGATAACAACACTAGGAACTAAAATATATACCTGCAGTAAACCTCACCTATGATAACAACACTAGGAACTAAAATATATACCTGCAGTAAACCTCACCTATGATAACAACACTAGGAACTAAAATATATACCTGCAGTAAACCTCACCTATGATAACAACACAGTGGAACTAAAATATATACCTGCTGTAAACCTCAACTATGATAACACAGGAACTAAAATATATACCTGCAGTAAACCTCACCTATGATAACAACACTAGGAACTAAAATATATACCTGCAGTAAACCTCACTTATGATAACAACACTAGGAACTAAAATATATACCTGCAGTAAACCTCACCTATGATAACAACACAGTGGAACTAAAATATATACCTGCAGTAAACCTCACCTATGATAACAACACTAGGAACTAAAATATATACCTGCAGTAAACCTCACCTATGATAACAACACTAGGAACTAAAATATATACCTGCAGTAAACCTCACCTATGATAACAACACAGGAACTAAAATATATACCTGCTGTAAACATCACCTATGATAACAACACAGCGGAACCAAAATATATACCTGCAGTAAGCCTCACCTATGATAACAACACTAGGAACTAAAATATATACCTGCAGTAAACCTCACCTATGATAACAACACTAGGAACTAAAATATATACCTGCAGTAAACCTCACCTATGATAACAACACAGTGGAACTAAAATATATACCTGCTGTAAACCTCACCTATGATAACACAGGAACTAAAATATATACCTGCAGTAAACCTCACCTATGATAACAACACTAGGAACTAAAATATATACCTGCAGTAAACCTCACCTATGATAACACAGGAACTAAAATATATACCTGCAGTAAACCTCACCTATGATAACAACACTAGGAACTAAAATATATACCTGCAGTAAACCTCACCTATGATAACAACACAGGAACTAAAATATATACCTGCAGTAAACCTCACCTATGATAACAACACTAGGAACTAAAATATATACCTGCAGTAAACCTCACCTATGATAACAACACTAGGAACTAAAATATATACCTAGCAGTAAACCTCACCTATGATAACACAGGAACTAAAATATATACCTGCAGTAAACCTCACCTATGATAACAACACTAGGAACTAAAATATATACCTGCAGTAAACCTCACCTATGATAACAACAGGAACTATAATATATACCTGCCATAAACCTCACCTATGATAACAACACAGGAACTAAAATATATACCTGCAGTAAACCTCACCTATGATAACAACACAGGAACTAAAATATATACCTGCAGTAAACCTCACCTATGATAACAACACTAGGAACTAAAAGATATACCTGCAGTAAACCTCACCTATGATAACACAGGAACTAAAATGTATACCTGCAGTAAACCTCACCTATGATAACACAGGAACTAAAATGTATACCTGCAGTAAACCTCACCTATGATAACAACACAGGAACTAAAATATATACCTGCTGTAAACCTCACCTATGATAACACAGGAACTAAAATGTATACCTGCAGTAAACCTCACCTATGATAACAACACAGTGGAACTAAAATATATACCTGCAGTAAACCTCACCTATGATAACAACACTAGGAACTAAAATATATACCTGCAGTAAACCTCACCTATGATAACAACACAGGAACTAAAATATATACCTGCAGTAAACCTCACCTATGATAACAACACTAGGAACTAAAATATATACCTGCAGTAAACCTCACCTATGATAACAACACTATAAACTAAAATATATACCTGCAGTAAACCTCACCTATGATAACAACACTAGGAACTAAAATATATACCTGCAGTAAACCTCACCTATGATAACAACACTAGGAACTAAAATATATACCTGCAGTAAACCTCACCTATGATAACAACACTAGGAACTAAAATATATACCTGCAGTAAACCTCACCTATGATAACAACACAGTGGAACTAAAATATATACCTGCTGTAAACCTCACCTATGATAACACAGGAACTAAAATATATACCTGCAGTAAACCTCACCTATGATAACAACACTAGGAACTAAAATATATACCTGCAGTAAACCTCACTTATGATAACAACACTAGGAACTAAAATATATACCTGCAGTAAACCTCACCTATGATAACAACACAGTGGAACTAAAATATATACCTGCAGTAAACCTCACCTATGATAACAACACTAGGAACTAAAATATATACCTGCAGTAAACCTCACCTATGATAACAACACTAGGAACTAAAATATATACCTGCAGTAAACCTCACCTATGATAATAACACAGGAACTAAAATATATACCTGCTGTAAACATCACCTATGATAACAACACAGCGGAACCAAAATATATACCTGCAGTAAGCCTCACCTATGATAACAACACTAGGAACTAAAATATATACCTGCAGTAAACCTCACCTATGATAACAACACTAGGAACTAAAATATATACCTGCAGTAAACCTCACCTATGATAACAACACAGTGGAACTAAAATATATACCTGCTGTAAACCTCACCTATGATAACACAGGAACTAAAATATATACCTGCAGTAAACCTCACCTATGATAACAACACTAGGAACTAAAATATATACCTGCAGTAAACCTCACCTATGATAACACAGGAACTAAAATATATACCTGCAGCAAACCTCACCTATGATAACAACACTAGGAACTAAAATATATACCTGCAGTAAACCTCACCTATGATAACAACACAGGAACTAAAATATATACCTGCAGTAAACCTCACCTATGATAACAACACTAGGAACTAAAATATATACCTGCAGTAAACCTCACCTATGATAACAACACTAGGAACTAAAATATATACCTAGCAGTAAACCTCACCTATGATAACACAGGAACTAAAATATATACCTGCAGTAAACCTCACCTATGATAACAACACTAGGAACTAAAATATATACCTGCAGTAAACCTCACCTATGATAACAACAGGAACTATAATATATACCTGCCATAAACCTCACCTATGATAACAACACAGGAACTAAAATATATACCTGCAGTAAACCTCACCTATGATAACAACACAGGAACTAAAATATATACCTGCAGTAAACCTCACCTATGATAACAACACTAGGAACTAAAAGATATACCTGCAGTAAACCTCACCTATGATAACACAGGAACTAAAATGTATACCTGCAGTAAACCTCACCTATGATAACACAGGAACTAAAATGTATACCTGCAGTAAACCTCACCTATGATAACAACACAGGAACTAAAATATATACCTGCTGTAAACCTCACCTATGATAACACAGGAACTAAAATGTATACCTGCAGTAAACCTCACCTATGATAACAACACAGGAACTAAAATATATACCTGCTGTAAACCTCACCTATGATAACACAGGAACTAAAATGTATACCTGCAGTAAACCTCACCTATGATAACAACACAGGAACTAAAATATATACCTGCAGTAAACCTCACCTATGGTAACAACACAGGCACTAAAATATATACCTGCAGTAAACCTCACCTATGATAACAACACAGGAACTAAAATATATACCTGCAGTAAACCTCACCTATGATAACAACACTAGGAACTCAAATATATACCTGCAGTAAACCTCACCTATGATAACAACACTAGGAACTAAAATATATACCTGCAGTAAACCTCACCTATGATAACAACACAGGAACTAAAATATATACCTGCTGTAAACCTCACCTATGATAACACAGGAACTAAAATGTATACCTGCAGTAAACCTCACCTATGATAACAACACTAGGAACTAAAATATATACCTGCAGTAAACCTCACCTATGATAACAACACAGGAACTAAAATATATACCTGCAGTAAACCTCACCTATGATAACAACACTATAAACTAAAATATATACCTGCAGTAAACCTCACCTATGATAACAACACTAGGAACTAAAATATATACCTGCAGTAAACCTCACCTATGATAACAACACTAGGAACTAAAATATATACCTGCAGTAAACCTCACCTATGATAACAACACTAGGAACTAAAATATATACCTGCAGTAAACCTCACCTATGATAACAACACAGTGGAACTAAAATATATACCTGCTGTAAACCTCAACTATGATAACACAGGAACTAAAATATATACCTGCAGTAAACCTCACCTATGATAACAACACTAGGAACTAAAATATATACCTGCAGTAAACCTCACTTATGATAACAACACTAGGAACTAAAATATATACCTGCAGTAAACCTCACCTATGATAACAACACAGTGGAACTAAAATATATACCTGCAGTAAACCTCACCTATGATAACAACACTAGGAACTAAAATATATACCTGCAGTAAACCTCACCTATGATAACAACACTAGGAACTAAAATATATACCTGCAGTAAACCTCACCTATGATAACAACACAGGAACTAAAATATATACCTGCTGTAAACATCACCTATGATAACAACACAGCGGAACCAAAATATATACCTGCAGTAAGCCTCACCTATGATAACAACACTAGGAACTAAAATATATACCTGCAGTAAACCTCACCTATGATAACAACACTAGGAACTAAAATATATACCTGCAGTAAACCTCACCTATGATAACAACACAGTGGAACTAAAATATATACCTGCTGTAAACCTCACCTATGATAACACAGGAACTAAAATATATACCTGCAGTAAACCTCACCTATGATAACAACACTAGGAACTAAAATATATACCTGCAGTAAACCTCACCTATGATAACACAGGAACTAAAATATATACCTGCAGTAAACCTCACCTATGATAACAACACTAGGAACTAAAATATATACCTGCAGTAAACCTCACCTATGATAACAACACAGGAACTAAAATATATACCTGCAGTAAACCTCACCTATGATAACAACACTAGGAACTAAAATATATACCTGCAGTAAACCTCACCTATGATAACAACACTAGGAACTAAAATATATACCTAGCAGTAAACCTCACCTATGATAACACAGGAACTAAAATATATACCTGCAGTAAACCTCACCTATGATAACAACACTAGGAACTAAAATATATACCTGCAGTAAACCTCACCTATGATAACAACAGGAACTATAATATATACCTGCCATAAACCTCACCTATGATAACAACACAGGAACTAAAATATATACCTGCAGTAAACCTCACCTATGATAACAACACAGGAACTAAAATATATACCTGCAGTAAACCTCACCTATGATAACAACACTAGGAACTAAAAGATATACCTGCAGTAAACCTCACCTATGATAACACAGGAACTAAAATGTATACCTGCAGTAAACCTCACCTATGATAACACAGGAACTAAAATGTATACCTGCAGTAAACCTCACCTATGATAACAACACAGGAACTAAAATATATACCTGCTGTAAACCTCACCTATGATAACACAGGAACTAAAATGTATACCTGCAGTAAACCTCACCTATGATAACAACACAGTGGAACTAAAATATATACCTGCAGTAAACCTCACCTATGATAACAACACTAGGAACTAAAATATATACCTGCAGTAAACCTCACCTATGATAACAACACAGGAACTAAAATATATACCTGCAGTAAACCTCACCTATGATAACAACACTAGGAACTAAAATATATACCTGCAGTAAACCTCACCTATGATAACAACACTATAAACTAAAATATATACCTGCAGTAAACCTCACCTATGATAACAACACTAGGAACTAAAATATATACCTGCAGTAAACCTCACCTATGATAACAACACTAGGAACTAAAATATATACCTGCAGTAAACCTCACCTATGATAACAACACTAGGAACTAAAATATATACCTGCAGTAAACCTCACCTATGATAACAACACAGTGGAACTAAAATATATACCTGCTGTAAACCTCACCTATGATAACACAGGAACTAAAATATATACCTGCAGTAAACCTCACCTATGATAACAACACTAGGAACTAAAATATATACCTGCAGTAAACCTCACTTATGATAACAACACTAGGAACTAAAATATATACCTGCAGTAAACCTCACCTATGATAACAACACAGTGGAACTAAAATATATACCTGCAGTAAACCTCACCTATGATAACAACACTAGGAACTAAAATATATACCTGCAGTAAACCTCACCTATGATAACAACACTAGGAACTAAAATATATACCTGCAGTAAACCTCACCTATGATAACAACACAGGAACTAAAATATATACCTGCTGTAAACATCACCTATGATAACAACACAGCGGAACCAAAATATATACCTGCAGTAAGCCTCACCTATGATAACAACACTAGGAACTAAAATATATACCTGCAGTAAACCTCACCTATGATAACAACACTAGGAACTAAAATATATACCTGCAGTAAACCTCACCTATGATAACAACACAGTGGAACTAAAATATATACCTGCTGTAAACCTCACCTATGATAACACAGGAACTAAAATATATACCTGCAGTAAACCTCACCTATGATAACAACACTAGGAACTAAAATATATACCTGCAGTAAACCTCACCTATGATAACACAGGAACTAAAATATATACCTGCAGTAAACCTCACCTATGATAACAACACTAGGAACTAAAATATATACCTGCAGTAAACCTCACCTATGATAACAACACAGGAACTAAAATATATACCTGCAGTAAACCTCACCTATGATAACAACACTAGGAACTAAAATATATACCTGCAGTAAACCTCACCTATGATAACAACACTAGGAACTAAAATATATACCTAGCAGTAAACCTCACCTATGATAACACAGGAACTAAAATATATACCTGCAGTAAACCTCACCTATGATAACAACACTAGGAACTAAAATATATACCTGCAGTAAACCTCACCTATGATAACAACAGGAACTATAATATATACCTGCCATAAACCTCACCTATGATAACAACACAGGAACTAAAATATATACCTGCAGTAAACCTCACCTATGATAACAACACAGGAACTAAAATATATACCTGCAGTAAACCTCACCTATGATAACAACACTAGGAACTAAAAGATATACCTGCAGTAAACCTCACCTATGATAACACAGGAACTAAAATGTATACCTGCAGTAAACCTCACCTATGATAACACAGGAACTAAAATGTATACCTGCAGTAAACCTCACCTATGATAACAACACAGGAACTAAAATATATACCTGCTGTAAACCTCACCTATGATAACACAGGAACTAAAATGTATACCTGCAGTAAACCTCACCTATGATAACAACACAGGAACTAAAATATATACCTGCTGTAAACCTCACCTATGATAACACAGGAACTAAAATGTATACCTGCAGTAAACCTCACCTATGATAACAACACAGGAACTAAAATATATACCTGCAGTAAACCTCACCTATGGTAACAACACAGGCACTAAAATATATACCTGCAGTAAACCTCACCTATGATAACAACACAGGAACTAAAATATATACCTGCAGTAAACCTCACCTATGATAACAACACTAGGAACTCAAATATATACCTGCAGTAAACCTCACCTATGATAACAACACTAGGAACTAAAATATATACCTGCAGTAAACCTCACCTATGATAACAACACAGGAACTAAAATATATACCTGCTGTAAACCTCACCTATGATAACAACACTAGGAACTAAAATATATACCTGCTGTAAACCTCACCTATGATAACAACACAGGAACTAAAATATATACCTGCAGTAAACCTCACCTATGATAACAACACAGGAACTAAAATATATACCTGCTGTAAACCTCACCTATGATAACACAGGAACTAAAATGTATACCTGCAGTAAACCTCACCTATGATAACAACACTAGGAACTAAAATATATACCTGCAGTAAACCTCACCTATGATAACAACACAGGAACTAAAATATATACCTGCAGTAAACCTCACCTATGATAACAACACAGGAACTAAAATATATACCTGCAGTAAACATCACCTATGATAACAACACAGGAACTAAAATATATACCTGCAGTAAACCTCACCTATGATAACAACACTAGGAACTAAAATATATACCTGCAATAAACCTCAGCTATGATAACAACACAGGAACTAAAATATATACCTGCAGTAAACCTCACCTATGATAACAACACAGGAACTAAACTATATACCTGCAGTAAACCTCATCTATGATAACAACACAGGAACTAAAATATATACATTAAAATATATACCTGCTGTAAACCTCACCTATGATAACAACACAGGAACTAAAATATATACTTGCTGTAAACCTCACCTATGATAACAACACAGGAACTAAAATATATACCTGCTGCAAACCTCACCTATGATAACAACACTAGGAACTAAAATATATACCTGCAGTAAGCCTCACCTATGATAACAACACAGTGGAACTAAAATATATACTTGCAGGAAACATCACCTATGATAACAACACAGGAACTAAAATATATACTTGCAGGAAACATCACCTATGATAACAACACAGGAACTAAAATATATACCTGCAGTAAACCTCACCTATGATAACAACACAGGAACTAAAATATATACCTGCAGTAAACTTCACCTATGATAACAACACAGTGGAACTAAAATATATACCCGCAGTAAACCTCACCTATGATAACAACACAGGAACTAAAATATATACCTGCAGTAAACCTCACCTATGATAACAACACTAGGAACTAAAATATATACCTGCAGTAAACCTCACCTATGATAACAACACTAGGAACTAAAATATATACCTGCAGTAAACCTCACCTATGATAACAACACAGGAACTAAAATATATACCTGCTGTAAACATCACCTATGATAACAACACAGCGGAACCAAAATATATACCTGCAGTAAGCCTCACCTATGATAACAACACTAGGAACTAAAATATATACCTGCAGTAAACCTCACCTATGATAACAACACTAGGAACTAAAATATATACCTGCTGTAAACCTCACCTATGATAACACAGGAACTAAAATATATACCTGCAGTAAACCTCACCTACAGTATGATAACAACACTAGGAACTAAAATATATACCTGCAGTAAACCTCACCTATGATAACAACACTAGGAACTAAAATATATACCTGCAGTAAACCTCACCTATGATAACAACACAGTGGAACTAAAATATATACCCGCAGTAAACCTCACCTATGATAACAACACAGGAACTAAAATATATACCTGCAGTAAACCTCACCTATGATAACAACACTAGGAACTAAAATATATACCTGCAGTAAACCTCACCTATGATAACAACACTAGGAACTAAAATATATACCTGCAGTAAACCTCACCTATGATAACAACACAGGAACTAAAATATATACCTGCTGTAAACATCACCTATGATAACAACACAGCGGAACCAAAATATATACCTGCAGTAAGCCTCACCTATGATAACAACACTAGGAACTAAAATATATACCTGCAGTAAACCTCACCTATGATAACAACACTAGGAACTAAAATATATACCTGCTGTAAACCTCACCTATGATAACACAGGAACTAAAATATATACCTGCAGTAAACCTCACCTACTGTATGATAACAACACTAGGAACTAAAATATATACCTGCAGTAAACCTCACCTATGATAACAACACTAGGAACTAAAATATATACCTGCAGTAAACCTCACCTATGATAACAACACAGTGGAACTAAAATATATACCTGCTGTAAACCTCACCTATGATAACACAGGAACTAAAATATATACCTGCAGTAAACCTCACCTATGATAACAACACTAGGAACTAAAATATATACCTGCAGTAAACCTCACCTATGATAACACAGGAACTAAAATATATACCTGCAGTAAACCTCACCTATGATAACAACACTAGGAACTAAAATATATACCTGCAGTAAACCTCACCTATGATAACAACACAGGAACTAAAATATATACCTGCAGTAAACCTCACCTATGATAACAACACTAGGAACTAAAATATATACCTGCAGTAAACCTCACCTATGATAACAACACTAGGAACTAAAATATATACCTAGCAGTAAACCTCACCTATGATAACACAGGAACTAAAATATATACCTGCAGTAAACCTCACCTATGATAACAACACTAGGAACTAAAATATATACCTGCAGTAAACCTCACCTATGATAACAACACTAGGAACTAAAATATATACCTGCAGTAAACCTCACCTATGATAACAACAGGAACTATAATATATACCTGCCATAAACCTCACCTATGATAACAACACAGGAACTAAAATATATACCTGCAGTAAACCTCACCTATGATAACAACACAGGAACTAAAATATATACCTGCAGTAAACCTCACCTATGATAACAACACTAGGAACTAAAAGATATACCTGCAGTAAACCTCACCTATGATAACACAGGAACTAAAATGTATACCTGCAGTAAACCTCACCTATGATAACACAGGAACTAAAATGTATACCTGCAGTAAACCTCACCTATGATAACAACACAGGAACTAAAATATATACCTGCTGTAAACCTCACCTATGATAACACAGGAACTAAAATGTATACCTTCAGTAAACCTCACCTATGATAACAACACAGGAACTAAAATATATACCTGCTGTAAACCTCACCTATGATAACACAGGAACTAAAATGTATACCTGCAGTAAACCTCACCTATGATAACAACACTAGGAACTAAAATATATACCTGCAGTAAACCTCACCTATGATAACACAGGAACTAAAATATATACCTGCAGTAAACCTCACCTATGATAACAACACTAGGAACTAAAATATATACCTGCAGTAAACCTCACCTATGATAACAACACAGGAACTAAAATATATACCTGCAGTAAACCTCACCTATGATAACAACACTAGGAACTAAAATATATACCTGCAGTAAACCTCACCTATGATAACAACACTAGGAACTAAAATATATACCTAGCAGTAAACCTCACCTATGATAACACAGGAACTAAAATATATACCTGCAGTAAACCTCACCTATGATAACAACACTAGGAACTAAAATATATACCTGCAGTAAACCTCACCTATGATAACAACACTAGGAACTAAAATATATACCTGCAGTAAACCTCACCTATGATAACAACAGGAACTATAATATATACCTCCCATAAACCTCACCTATGATAACAACACAGGAACTAAAATATATACCTGCAGTAAACCTCACCTATGATAACAACACTAGGAACTAAAAGATATACCTGCAGTAAACCTCACCTATGATAACACAGGAACTAAAATGTATACCTGCAGTAAACCTCACCTATGATAACACAGGAACTAAAATGTATACCTGCAGTAAACCTTACCTATGATAACAACACAGGAACTAAAATATATACCTGCTGTAAACCTCACCTATGATAACACAGGAACTAAAATGTATACCTGCAGTAAACCTCACCTATGATAACAACACAGGAACTAAAATATATACCTGCTGTAAACCTCACCTATGATAACACAGGAACTAAAATGTATACCTGCAGTAAACCTCACCTATGATAACAACACAGGAACTAAAATATATACCTGCAGTAAACCTCACCTATGGTAACAACACAGGAACTAAAATATATACCTGCAGTAAACCTCACCTATGATAACAACACAGGAACTAAAATATATACCTGCAGTAAACCTCACCTATGATAACACAGGAACTAAAATATATACCTGCAGTAAACCTCACCTATGATAACAACACTAGGAACTAAAATATATACCTGCAGTAAACCTCACCTATGATAACAACACAGGAACTAAAATATATACCTGCAGTAAACCTCACCTATGATAACAACACTAGGAACTAAAATATATACCTGCAGTAAACCTCACCTATGATAACAACACTAGGAACTAAAATATATACCTAGCAGTAAACCTCACCTATGATAACACAGGAACTAAAATATATACCTGCAGTAAACCTCACCTATGATAACAACACTAGGAACTAAAATATATACCTGCAGTAAACCTCACCTATGATAACAACACTAGGAACTAAAATATATACCTGCAGTAAACCTCACCTATGATAACAACAGGAACTATAATATATACCTCCCATAAACCTCACCTATGATAACAACACAGGAACTAAAATATATACCTGCAGTAAACCTCACCTATGATAACAACACTAGGAACTAAAAGATATACCTGCAGTAAACCTCACCTATGATAACACAGGAACTAAAATGTATACCTGCAGTAAACCTCACCTATGATAACACAGGAACTAAAATGTATACCTGCAGTAAACCTTACCTATGATAACAACACAGGAACTAAAATATATACCTGCTGTAAACCTCACCTATGATAACACAGGAACTAAAATGTATACCTGCAGTAAACCTCACCTATGATAACAACACAGGAACTAAAATATATACCTGCTGTAAACCTCACCTATGATAACACAGGAACTAAAATGTATACCTGCAGTAAACCTCACCTATGATAACAACACAGGAACTAAAATATATACCTGCAGTAAACCTCACCTATGGTAACAACACAGGAACTAAAATATATACCTGCAGTAAACCTCACCTATGATAACAACACAGGAACTAAAATATATACCTGCAGTAAACCTCACCTATGATAACACAGGAACTAAAATGTATACCTGCAGTAAACCTCACCTATGATAACAACACAGGAACTAAAATATATACCTGCTGTAAACCTCACCTATGATAACACAGGAACTAACATGTATACCTGCAGTAAACCTCACCTATGATAACAACACAGGAACTAAAATATATACCTGCAGTAAACCTCACCTATGGTAACAACACAGGAACTAAAATATATACCTGCAGTAAACCTCACCTATGATAACAACACAGGAACTAAAATATATACCTGCAGTAAACCTCACCTATGATAACAACATTAGGAACTCAAATATATACCTGCAGTAAACCTCACCTATGATAACAACACTAGGAACTAAAATATATACCTGCAGTAAACCTCACCTATGATAACAACACAGGAACTAAAATATATACCTGCTGTAAACCTCACCTATGATAACAACACTAGGAACTAAAATATATACCTGCAGTAAGCCTCACCTATGATAACAACACAGGAACTAAAATATATACCTGCAGTAAACCTCACCTATGATAACAACACAGGAACTAAAATATATACCTGCTGTAAACCTCACCTATGATAACAACACAGTGGAACTAAAATATATACCTGCAGTAAACCTCACCTATGATAACAACACTAGGAACTAAAATATATACCTGCAGTAAGCCTCACCTATGATAACAACACAGGAACTAAAATATATACCTGCAGTAAACCTCACCTATGATAACACAGGAACTAAAATGTATACCTGCAGTAAACCTTACCTATGATAACAACACAGGAACTAAAATATATACCTGCTGTAAACCTCACCTATGATAACACAGGAACTAAAATGTATACCTGCAGTAAACCTCACCTATGATAACAACACAGGAACTAAAATATATACCTGCTGTAAACCTCACCTATGATAACACAGGAACTAAAATGTATACCTGCAGTAAACCTCACCTATGATAACAACACAGGAACTAAAATATATACCTGCAGTAAACCTCACCTATGGTAACAACACAGGAACTAAAATATATACCTGCAGTAAACCTCACCTATGATAACAACACAGGAACTAAAATATATACCTGCAGTAAACCTCACCTATGATAACACAGGAACTAAAATGTATACCTGCAGTAAACCTCACCTATGATAACAACACAGGAACTAAAATATATACCTGCTGTAAACCTCACCTATGATAACACAGGAACTAACATGTATACCTGCAGTAAACCTCACCTATGATAACAACACAGGAACTAAAATATATACCTGCAGTAAACCTCACCTATGGTAACAACACAGGAACTAAAATATATACCTGCAGTAAACCTCACCTATGATAACAACACAGGAACTAAAATATATACCTGCAGTAAACCTCACCTATGATAACAACATTAGGAACTCAAATATATACCTGCAGTAAACCTCACCTATGATAACAACACTAGGAACTAAAATATATACCTGCAGTAAACCTCACCTATGATAACAACACAGGAACTAAAATATATACCTGCTGTAAACCTCACCTATGATAACAACACTAGGAACTAAAATATATACCTGCAGTAAGCCTCACCTATGATAACAACACAGGAACTAAAATATATACCTGCAGTAAACCTCACCTATGATAACAACACAGGAACTAAAATATATACCTGCCATAAACCTCACCTATGATAACAACACAGGAACTAAAATATATACCTGCAGTAAACCTCACCTATGATAACAACACAGGAACTAAAATATATACCTGCAGTAAACCTCACCTATGATAACAACACTAGGAACTAAAAGATATACCTGCAGTAAACCTCACCTATGATAACACAGGAACTAAAATGTATACCTGCAGTAAACCTCACCTATGATAACACAGGAACTAAAATGTATACCTGCAGTAAACCTCACCTATGATAACAACACAGGAACTAAAATATATACCTGCTGTAAACCTCACCTATGATAACACAGGAACTAAAATGTATACCTTCAGTAAACCTCACCTATGATAACAACACAGGAACTAAAATATATACCTGCTGTAAACCTCACCTATGATAACACAGGAACTAAAATGTATACCTGCAGTAAACCTCACCTATGATAACAACACTAGGAACTAAAATATATACCTGCAGTAAACCTCACCTATGATAACACAGGAACTAAAATATATACCTGCAGTAAACCTCACCTATGATAACAACACTAGGAACTAAAATATATACCTGCAGTAAACCTCACCTATGATAACAACACAGGAACTAAAATATATACCTGCAGTAAACCTCACCTATGATAACAACACTAGGAACTAAAATATATACCTGCAGTAAACCTCACCTATGATAACAACACTAGGAACTAAAATATATACCTAGCAGTAAACCTCACCTATGATAACACAGGAACTAAAATATATACCTGCAGTAAACCTCACCTATGATAACAACACTAGGAACTAAAATATATACCTGCAGTAAACCTCACCTATGATAACAACACTAGGAACTAAAATATATACCTGCAGTAAACCTCACCTATGATAACAACAGGAACTATAATATATACCTCCCATAAACCTCACCTATGATAACAACACAGGAACTAAAATATATACCTGCAGTAAACCTCACCTATGATAACAACACTAGGAACTAAAAGATATACCTGCAGTAAACCTCACCTATGATAACACAGGAACTAAAATGTATACCTGCAGTAAACCTCACCTATGATAACACAGGAACTAAAATGTATACCTGCAGTAAACCTTACCTATGATAACAACACAGGAACTAAAATATATACCTGCTGTAAACCTCACCTATGATAACACAGGAACTAAAATGTATACCTGCAGTAAACCTCACCTATGATAACAACACAGGAACTAAAATATATACCTGCTGTAAACCTCACCTATGATAACACAGGAACTAAAATGTATACCTGCAGTAAACCTCACCTATGATAACAACACAGGAACTAAAATATATACCTGCAGTAAACCTCACCTATGGTAACAACACAGGAACTAAAATATATACCTGCAGTAAACCTCACCTATGATAACAACACAGGAACTAAAATATATACCTGCAGTAAACCTCACCTATGATAACACAGGAACTAAAATATATACCTGCAGTAAACCTCACCTATGATAACAACACTAGGAACTAAAATATATACCTGCAGTAAACCTCACCTATGATAACAACACAGGAACTAAAATATATACCTGCAGTAAACCTCACCTATGATAACAACACTAGGAACTAAAATATATACCTGCAGTAAACCTCACCTATGATAACAACACTAGGAACTAAAATATATACCTAGCAGTAAACCTCACCTATGATAACACAGGAACTAAAATATATACCTGCAGTAAACCTCACCTATGATAACAACACTAGGAACTAAAATATATACCTGCAGTAAACCTCACCTATGATAACAACACTAGGAACTAAAATATATACCTGCAGTAAACCTCACCTATGATAACAACAGGAACTATAATATATACCTCCCATAAACCTCACCTATGATAACAACACAGGAACTAAAATATATACCTGCAGTAAACCTCACCTATGATAACAACACTAGGAACTAAAAGATATACCTGCAGTAAACCTCACCTATGATAACACAGGAACTAAAATGTATACCTGCAGTAAACCTCACCTATGATAACACAGGAACTAAAATGTATACCTGCAGTAAACCTTACCTATGATAACAACACAGGAACTAAAATATATACCTGCTGTAAACCTCACCTATGATAACACAGGAACTAAAATGTATACCTGCAGTAAACCTCACCTATGATAACAACACAGGAACTAAAATATATACCTGCTGTAAACCTCACCTATGATAACACAGGAACTAAAATGTATACCTGCAGTAAACCTCACCTATGATAACAACACAGGAACTAAAATATATACCTGCAGTAAACCTCACCTATGGTAACAACACAGGAACTAAAATATATACCTGCAGTAAACCTCACCTATGATAACAACATTAGGAACTCAAATATATACCTGCAGTAAACCTCACCTATGATAACAACACTAGGAACTAAAATATATACCTGCAGTAAACCTCACCTATGATAACAACACAGGAACTAAAATATATACCTGCTGTAAACCTCACCTATGATAACAACACTAGGAACTAAAATATATACCTGCAGTAAGCCTCACCTATGATAACAACACAGGAACTAAAATATATACCTGCAGTAAACCTCACCTATGATAACAACACAGGAACTAAAATATATACCTGCTGTAAACCTCACCTATGATAACAACACAGTGGAACTAAAATATATACCTGCAGTAAACCTCACCTATGATAACAACACTAGGAACTAAAATATATACCTGCAGTAAGCCTCACCTATGATAACAACACAGGAACTAAAATATATACCTGCAGTAAACCTCACCTATGATAACAACACAGTGGAACTAAAATATATACCTGCAGTAAACCTCACCTATGATAACAACACAGGAACTAAAATATATACCTGCAGTAAACCTCACCTATGATAACAACACAGGAACTAAAATATATACCTGCAGTAAACCTCACCTATGATAACAACACAGGAACTAAAATATATACCTGCTGTAAACATCACCTATGATAACAACACAGTGGAACTAAAATATATACCTGCAGTAAACCTCACCTATGATAACAACACTAGGAACTAAAATATATACCTGCAGTAAGCCTCACCTATGATAACAACACAGGAACTAAAATATATACCTGCTGTAAACCTCACCTATGATAACAACACAGTGGAACTAAAATATATACCTGCAGTAAACCTCACCTATGATAACAACACAGGAACTAAAATATATACCTGCAGTAAACCTCACCTATGATAACAACACTAGGAACTAAAATATATACCTCCAGTAAACCTCACCTATGATAACAACACTAGGAACTAAAATATATACCTGCAGTAAACCTCACCTATGATAACAACACTAGGAACTAAAATATATACCTGCTGCCGTCGTGTCACGTGAGACAAAAAAGTGGTCTGACGAATCAGAGGCCACGCTACAGGAGGCGCTCGCAGACACAGACTGGGACATGTTTCAAGGAAGCGCCAGTGACGTCAGCGAGTACGCTGATACCGTTGTGAGCTACATAACAACAGTAGCTGACAGTATTGTCCTCACGAAAATGGTGCGGGTGTTCCCAAACCAGAAACCTTGGGTGGACAGTACTATCAGAGCAGCTCTGAACTCTCGCACCATGGCTTATAACCTGGGCAGAGAGTCAGGAAATATGGAAGAGTACAAGGCTTCAGTCTACACTCTGCGCAAGGCTGTTAAACTTGCTAACAGGACATATGCTGATAAACTGGAGACACAAATGGCACAAAACGACACAAGAGGCTTGTGGTGGGGACTGAAGACAATAACTGACTACAAAGTCAGCGCCCCCTCAATGGGGAGCGACGATGCCTCTCTCGCGGACAAACTCAACTCCTTCTACGCTCGGTTCGGTGTAGACAGTGTCGCCGCTAGCCCTCTGGCTAGTGACGTCACTGGCGCGCCGGCTGTTGTGGAGGGGGGGGGGGGCAACCGCGGGGGGGCGGGGGCGCTCTCTCGTTGTCGGAACACAGTGTGAGAAGAGCATTTATGCAGGTGAACACCAGGAAGGCTGCTGGCCCAGATGGTATAACAGGACCCATACTTAAGTCCTGTGCCAACCAGCTTGCCCCGGTGTTCACCGCCATATTTAATCAATCCCTGGCGGAGTCAGTGGTCCCTGCCTGCTTCAAGATGTCTACCATCATCCCTGTACCGAAGAAACCCTCCCCAACATGTCCAAATGACTACAGACCGGTGGCACTCACCTCTGTGGTCATGAAATGTTTCGAGAGGCTGGTCAAGGACCACATGGTGTAACCCCAGCCATATTACGATCAAAGAGCGACACTGTGGGGGAGCTCCAGTAGCTCACCACGTACCGCGAGTGCTATTTCAGCGCCGTGGACAACCGCGCTCGCGCGGATCTGGGGCTGAGCGAGTTCGAATCCCGGACGGCAGCCGTGCCTTTCCCAGAGTGTCTTTCCCCCCCATCTGAACCCTTTCAGCCTGCTTCTGTCGGTCGAACTTGACCAAGTATGAATGCGAAGAAAAAGCGATAAACGCTAAAAGAACCAGGTGACTGGTCAAAGTTAAAAAAAAAAAAAAAGAGCGACACTGTGACCCGGATATAGAGATGTTAGCTGTAGGACTCAGACCATATTATTTGCCAAGAGAAATCCCTCACGTTATCATGATGGCCGTTTACATCCCCCCCTCGGCAAACCCGACGGCCACGTGTGACGTCATTCACGGCGCAATTGCACGTCTTCAGACGAAACACCCGAAGGCTTTAATCCTCATCTCAGGGGATTTCAATCATGTAAAACTGGACAAATCACTACCAAACTTTAAACAATATGTCAGCTGCCACACCAGGGAGAACAGGACCCTGGACTTGTTTTATGCCAACATCAAGGAGGCATACAGCTCCTCACCACTACCACAGCTGGGCCGGTCGGACCACAACCTGGTTCACCTCAACCCCTGTTATGTGCCTCTGGTCAGAAGACAGCCTGCGACCAAAATAACAGTGAGAAGGTGGTCGGAGGAGGCTCAAGAGGCACTACAGGGCTGCTTTGAGGTCACAGACTGGCAGGCACTCTGTGAGCCCCACGGAGAGGACATCGATGGGCTTACAGAGTGCATCACAGACTACATACACTTTTGTGTGGACTCCAATATCCCATCTAGGACTGTTACCTGCTACCCTAACAATAA
Source organism: Notolepis coatsorum (assembly GCF_963971535.1). NCBI lineage: Eukaryota > Metazoa > Chordata > Actinopteri > Aulopiformes > Paralepididae > Notolepis > Notolepis coatsorum. Next base: position 126,396,152 of record NC_140176.1, read on the forward strand.
ACCATGGGTCACTAAGGACATCAAAGCCCTTCTGAACGAGAAGAAGAGGGCTTTCAACGCAGGCAATAGGGAGGAGGTCAAACGAGTTCAGGGGCGTCTGAGAATTAAACTCAGTGAGGGCAAAGATAATTAAAGGAGGAAGTTGGAAGGGCAGCTGGAAAACAACAACATCAGACAAGTGTGGTCTGGTATGCAGACAATAACCGGCATCAAACCGGCGGGGGGAAGGGGAGTGGATGGAGATGTGGCCCGGGCTAATGAGCTAAACCTGTTTTACAACAGGTTTGACACAGCGGCCCCCGGTGAGTCTGCCCCCCCCCCCCCCCCCCCGACACTTCAGTTGCCCTGCCCACCCCCACACCTCTCAGCCCTTCAACACGAGCAACCCCCCACCCCCCCCTCCATCCCCCCAACTGCCCACACCCCCCCACCTCTGGTGCAGCCTGTCTGCCCCCTGCGGCTTGAAGACCCGCTCCTCCCCCCCCCAACACCCGAAAACACCCACAGTATGGCTATCTGCAGACCAGGTGAGTACACAGCTGAGCAAGTTACACGCAGGCAAGGCTGCGGGTCCTGATGGGGTGAGCCCAAAGGTACTCAAAACCTGTGCCTCTCAGCTGTGTGATGTGCTCCAGTTCATATTCAATATGAGCCTGAGGCTGCAGAGAGTCCCGACACTGTGGAAAACCTCCTGTGTGGTCCCTGTACCCAAGTGCCCGCGTCCCAGCACGTCCAAGGACTACAGGCCGGTGGCTCTAACCTCTCATATAATGAAGACCATGGAGAGGTTAGTCCTGGAGCAACTCCGCCCGGTGACCAAAACCCACCTAGACCCACTCCAGTTCGCCTACCAGCCCAGACTGGGGGTAGAGGATGCTGTCATCTACCTGCTGAACCGAGCCTACACTCACCTAGACAAGCCGGGGAGCACTGTGAGAATCATGTTCTTTGACTTCTCCAGTGCTTTCGATACCATAAGGCCTGGGCTACTGGGTGAGAAGTTGGAGGCGATGCAAGTAGAGGCCCCCCTGGTGTCCTGGGTTGTGGACTATCTGACGGGAAGACCACAGTACGTGCGCCTACGGAGCTGTGTGTCAGACAGACTGGTCAGCAACACCGGGGCCCCGCAGGGGACAGTCCTCTCTCCCTTCCTCTTCACTGTCTACACCAACGACTTCCACTATCGGTCAGAGTCCTGCCACCTTCAGAAGTTTTCTGATGACTCTGCGATAGTGGGATGTATAAAGGACTGTGACGAGAGAGAATACCGGGAACTGGTAGTGGACTTTGTCACATGGTGCGACAAAAACCACCTGCAGCTAAATGTGGCGAAGACCAAGGAACTGGTGGTGGAGCTGGGGAGGAGGAGGAGTGCACCCGTGACCCCCGTTTCCATCAGGGGAGTTGATGTGGACATGGTTGAGGTGTACAAATACCTCGGTGTGCACATCGACAACAAACTGAACGGGTCAAAACATGCAGAAGCACTATACAAGAAGGGCCAGAGCCGACTCTACTTCCTCAGAAGGCTGAGATCCTTCAATGTCTGTACAAGGATGTTGAGGATGTTTTATGAGTCGGTGGTGGCGGGCGCCTTCTTGTACGCTGTGACCTGCTGGGGCAGCGGACTGAGAGCAGTGGACACAACCAGGCTGGATAAGCTGGTCAAGAAGGCCAGCAGCGTGGTTGGGGTTGAGCTGGACTCTCTAGCGAGGGTGGCGGAGAGGAGGAGCCTCGCTAAGCTCCAGGCCATCAGGGAAAACCCCACCCATCCACTATACACAGACTTGGCTGACAGGAGGAGCATGTTCAGTGCTAGGCTCACACTACCCAAATGCAGCACTGAACGGCACAGGAAGTCCTTCATTCCAACAGCCATCAGACTATATAATGCATCACTGTGCCTCACTGCATCACTGAGCACAGAGCGGCAGCTCATTAGTGGCAGGAGGACGCGACTAGCGGCCTCCAGGCTCCACAACAGGGGGCAGCGACGGCTGCCAGACATTGATCTAAGTCTTATTGGAACCCAAGGAGGTCAATACACTACCTAAAGCATACTGCACCTAGTTACACTGAATACTGGAATATATATTTCATATTTCCTTTAGTTAGATTTAGACTTAAATTATAATTATAACCAAATTGTTTACCCCATGCTCAGTATGCTCAGTATATTCTTACTGTATTTATTTCTGTATATATCATTTCATTTAATTTTATCCTATTTTATTTTACTCTACTCTTATCCTAGGCAACTTGATTTGATTTGTGTTATTATTCTAATTTGTGACCTGTCCTGTCTAAATGTTGAGCGATTTGCAGTGTCTAATTTCCCACGGGATAATAAAAGTATTTCTATTCTATTCTATTCTATTTGTGCCTCCCTCCCCAGTGATATGGACCCTATGCAATTTGCATACAGGACAAACAGGTCCACCGACGACGCGGTCTCCCAGGTACTGCACAGCACTCTCTCCCACCTTGACCGTCAGAAGGGGGGCTATGTGAGACTGTTGTTCATTGACTACAGCTCAGCGTTCAACACCATAGTCCCCACCAGACTGGTGGACAAGCTGATCGAGCTGGGTCTGAGCTCCGCCCTGAGCGCCTGGGTACTGGACTTTCTGAGTGAAAGACCCCAGGCGGTCAGGGTGGGGGGTCAGACCTCCAACACCATCACCCTGAGCATCGGGTCCCCCCAGGGCTGTGTTCTAAGCCCCCTGCTGTACTCACTCTACACACACGACTGTGTGGCCAAGTTCAGCTCCAACTCCATAGTGAAGTTCGCAGACGACACGGTGGTGGTGGGGCTGATCTCGGACAATGACGAGAAGGCCTACCGGGAGGAGGTTGAGGTACTGGAACGCTGGTGCCAGGACAACAGCCTGCTCCTGAACATTGGTAAAACCAAGGAGCTGATCGTGGATTATAGGAGAGGACAGCAGGAGACACACACCACTGATGATTAACGGGGCTACCGTGGACAGGGTGAGCAGCTTTAAGTACCTGGGGGTCCACATCTCAGAGGATCTGACATGGTCAACACACATAGACACAGTAGTAAAGAAAGCCTAGCAGCGCCTCTACCACCTGAGACAGTTAAGGAAGTTCAGAGTATCGGGGAAGATACTCCAGTCCTTCTACTCAGGAGCTGTAGAGAGCATCTTGACCGGAAACATCACTGCCTGGTATGGAAACAGCACGGCACAGGACAAGAAGGCCCTACAGAGAGTGGTGCGCTCAGCCGAGCGTACCACGGGTATTGCGCTACCTCCCCTGCAGGTTCTATACAACAAGAGGTGCAAATCCAGAGCCTGCAGAATAATGAAAGACCCCCACCACCCCAATAACAGCCTGTTCCAGCTGCTGAGGTCAGGCAGACGCCTGCAAACCCCAGCTACTAGGACAGAGAGGCTTAGGCTCAGCTTCTTCCCCCAGGCCATCAGAGCCTTGAACAATGAACATTGAGTGCCACAGAACACTGAACTATCCACACACAAGCACACACGAGCACACACACGACACGCACGCTGTGCACGCTCACACACTAGCAGCCACTTTAACACGAGCGGGCACACACTCACGCCGCACACACGCACACTTATGGCCAAGAGGAAAGGCCACTTTAAATTAGTATAACAACAGGAACAGTGTATTGCACTACTAAAGCTACCTAGCATGTCCTATATGCTCTGTAAATACTATGTACAGATACCGAGATGTCACACCATGTTACCTGTTACCTGTTTATTGCACAATGTTGTTTTTTTATTAGATTCTATTATATGTTGTACCACTGTTTTTTTATTGGATTCTATTATATGTTGTACCACTGTATTGCACATCGTCGCGGGCAAGACCACCCGCATTTCATTGTATACTTGTATGCCGTGACAATTAAAACTCTTGACTCTTGACTTGACTTGAACCTCACCTATGATAACAACACAGGAACTAAAATATATACCTGCAGTAAACCTCACCTATGATAACAACACAGGAACTAAAATATATACCTGCAGTAAACCTCACCTATGATAACAACACAGGAACTAAAATATATACCTGCTGTAAACCTCACCTATGATAACAACACAGGAACTAAAATAGACATCTGCGGTAAACCTCACCTATGATGATAACAACACAGGAACTAAAATATATACCTGCTGTAAACCTCACCTATGATAACAACACAGGAACTAAAATGTATACCTGCAGTAAACCTCACCTATGATAACAACACAGGAACTAAAATATATACCTGCTGTAAACCTCACCTATGATAACAACACAGGAACTAAAATATATACCTGCTGTAAACCTCACCTATGATAACAACACAGTGGAACTAAAATATATACCTGCTGTAAACCTCACCTATGATAACAACACTAGGAACTAAAATATATACCTGCAGTAAGCCTCACCTATGATAACAACACAGTGGAACTAAAATATATACCTGCTGTAAACCTCACCTATGATAACAACACAGGAACTAAAATATATACCTGCAGTAAACCTCACCTATGATAACAACACTAGGAACTAAAATATATACCTGCAGTAAACCTCACCTATGATAACAACACAGTGGAACTAAAATATATACCTGCAGTAAACCTCACCTATGATAACAACACAGTGGAACTAAAATATATACCTGCAGTAAACCTCACCTATGATAACAACACAGGAACTAAAATATATACCTGCCATAAACCTCACCTATGATAACAACACTAGGAACTAAAATATATACCTGCTGTAAACCTCACCTCTGATAACAACACAGGAACTAAAATATATACCTGCAGTAAACCTCACCTATGATAACAACACAGGAACTAAAATATATACCTGCCATAAACCTCACCTATGATAACAACACAGGAACTAAAATATATACCTGCAGTAAACCTCACCTATGATAACAACACAGGAACTAAAATATATACCTGCAGTAAACCTCACCTATGATAACAACACAGGAACTAAAATATATACCTGCAGTAAACCTCACCTATGATAACAACACAGGAACTAAAATATATACCTGCAGTAAACCTCACCTATGATAACAACACTAGGAACTAAAATATATACCTGCAGTAAACCTCACCTATGATAACAACACAGGAACTAAAATATATACCTGCAGTAAACCTCACCTATGATAACAACACAGGAACTAAAATATATACCTGCAGTAAACCTCACCTATGATAACAACACAGGAACTAAAATATATACCTGCAGTAAACCTCACCTATGATAACAACACAGGAACTAAAATATATACCTGCAGTAAACCTCACCTATGATAACAACACTAGGAACTAAAATATATACCTGCAGTAAACCTCACCTATGATAACAACACTAGGAACTAAAATATATACCTGCAGTAAACCTCACCTATGATAACAACACAGGAACTAAAATATATACCTGCAGTAAACCTCACCTATAATAACAACACATTGGAACTAAAATATATACCTGCTGTAAACCTCACCTATGATAACAACACAGGAACTAAAATATATACCTGCAGTAAACCTCACCTATGATAACAACACAGGAACTAAAATATATACCTGCAGTAAACCTCACCTATGATAACAACACTAGGAACTAAAATATATACCTGCAGTAAACCTCACCTATGATAACAACACTAGGAACTAAAATATATACCTGCAGTAAACCTCACCCATGATAACAACACAGGAACTAAAATATATACCTGCAGTAAACCTCACCTATGATAACAACACAGGAACTAAAATATATACCTGCTGTAAACCTCACCTATGATAACAACACAGGAACTAAAATATATACCTGCAGTAAACCTCACCTATAATAACAACACATTGGAACTAAAATATATACCTGCTGTAAACCTCACCTATGATAACAACACAGGAACTAAAATATATACCTGCAGTAAACCTCACCTATGATAACAACACAGGAACTAAAATATATACCTGCAGTAAACCTCACCTATGATAACAACACAGGAACTAAAATATATACCTGCAGTAAACCTCACCTATGATAACAACACTAGGAACTAAAATATATACCTGCAGTAAACCTCACCTATGATAACAACACTAGGAACTAAAATATATACCTGCTGTAAACCTCACCTATAATAACAACACAGGAACTAAAATATATACCTGCAGTAAACCTCACCTATGATAACAACACAGGAACTAAAATATATACCTGCAGTAAACCTCACCTATGATAACAACACAGGTGTTTATTTATCCTCGGATGTTTGAGAGCAGGCTCTCCTTTACAATAACGTTGAGGTACAACACATAATACAAAAACAACATTGAAACAAAAGTCAATCAATTAAACAATTCAAATCAATCAAAACAACAACAGACTGAGGTGAAATGGTTGCTATTATAGATTTCAATTGATTGCAAAACATTCAGTGCAAACCTTAAGCGTTAGCCAATCACCAGAGAGTATGATGAGGTCCAGAGTGTGAGCCAATCACCAGAGAGTATGATGAGGTTCAGAGTGTGAGCCAATCACCAGAGAGTATGATGATGTCCAGAGTGTGAGCCAATCACCAGAGAGTATGATGAGGTTCAGAGTGTGAGCCAATCACCATAGAGTATGATGAGGTCCAGAGTGTGAGCCAATCACCAGAGAGTATGATGAGGTTCAGAGTGTGAGCCAATCACCATAGAGTATGATGAGGTTCAGAGTGTGAGCCAATCACCAGAGAGTATGATGAGGTTCAGAGTGTGAGCCAATCACCAGAGAGTATGATGAGGTTCAGAGTGTGAGCCAATCACCAGAGAGTATGATGAGGATCAGAGTGTGAGCCAATCACCAGAGAGTATGATGAGGTTCAGAGTTCCAGTCCAGTAATGAAGTGATGTCAGATGGAGGATCACCCAACCAGAGCGGACCACCCAACCTGAGAGGACCACCCAACCAGAGAGGATCACCCAACCAGAGCGGACCACCCAACCAGAGAGGACCACCCAACTAGAGCGGACCACCCAACCAGAGAGGACCACCCAACCAGAGAGGATCACCCAACCAGAGCGGACCACCCAACCAGAGAGGACCACCCAACCAGAGAGGATCACCCAACCAGAGCGGACCACCCAACCAGAGAGGACCACCCAACCAGAGAGGATCACCCAACCAGAGAGGACCACCCAACCAGAGAGGATCACCCAACCAGAGCGGACCACCCAACCAGAGAGGACCACCCAACCAGAGAGGACCACCCAACCAGAGCGGACCACCCAACCAGAGAGGACCACCCAACCAGAGAGGACCACCCAACCAGAGAGGACCACCCAACCAGAGAGGACCACCCAACCAGAGCGGACCACCCAACCAGAGAGGACCACCCAACCAGAGAGGACCACCCAACCAGAGCGGACCACCCAACCAGAGAGGACCACCCAACCAGAGAGGACCACCCAACCTTATCATACAGGATACGATGATGGAACCATACTTGTCACAAGTGATAAATCTAAAGGCAGAATGCTATACAACAGAGTCCAGAGGCTTTAGAGTGGAAGCAGCAGCACATGTCTATAAACTGTCTCCATAATCCAAAACAGACTTCAACGACCCTCCTTCTGCTAAGCGTAGGAAAATAATGTTTTGTTTCTGTACAAAAAGCCAACCTTCTGTCACAGTTTACTTGTAAGATGAATTATCTACATTTAAATATAAATGTCTCATCAAGCCAGATGCCAAGATATTCATATAATTCTCTTTCAATAATAGATCCATTCACAGTGGATATATGCAAATAATCGCAAACAGTACTTTTGGCTCTAGAGAACAGCATGGACTTTGTTTTGTTTGCATTGAGTACCAGTTTAAGGTTAACAAGTGCATCCTGAGTTTCACCTTTCAATGGCTTGTTGTACAGCAACACAATATACAATAGTGTCCTCCGGAAAGACATGAGCCCGACAACCCCTCAATGAAGAGTCAATATCATTAATAAAAATAGTAAATAAGACTGGCCCCAGGATTGAACCCTGTGGTATGCCCTTTGTAATGGGCAAAAAGTCTGACTGGACATTTGTCATTTTCACACACTGATGTCTCTCAGATAAATAGCTCTGAAACCATTTTCTGGCAGATGTGTCAAAGCCAACATTCATTAACCTTTGCAATAGAAGAGAGTGATCAACTGTGTTGAATTATTTTGACAGATCTACAAAAAGGGCACCACAATGTTTTCTTTTGTCAAGGTCAGATACCATATCATTTACAACTAGAGTATAGTGGCTGTGATAGTGCTATGTTTTACTCTAAACCCGGATTGATGTGGGCTCAATACAGAGTGATCTGAGAGAATATCTTTGAGTTGATCATTTACCAGTGATTCCAGGATTTTGGATATTGGTTGATAGTTATCTCAATTACTTCTATCTCCACCTTTATGCAATGGAAGAAGATGAGCTATTTCCCAGATACTAGGAACTATACATGATGACAATTAAAGACTAAAGATATGTAATTTGTTCTGTAAACAATTCCTCACAATGTAAACATGGTTATTCTGTCCTTCATCACATATAAAACATGGTTATTCTGTCATCACATATAAAACATGGTTATTCTGTCCACACATATAAAACATGGTTATTCCTTCATCACATATAAAACATGGTTATATATCATACTGGTCATCGCGTCTCGCTCTTGCCATTATGAGATAACTCTTATCTCCTAGCACCTACTGTGCTCATGAACAAACAATTGCACTCACATGTACGTGACCAGGCCACGCCCCCGCGTCCCCCTATAAGACGCCGGACATGGTCACACTCTACCTTCCTCTTTTTTTGTTTCCAACATGGACGCTGCAGTGCACTCCATGAACTAGTTATTATGAAATACAGAGAGAAATTACACAATGTTGGGTTTTCGCCGGAGATTCACCAGCCCCTAGAATCTTCTCGGCACATCCTAACAGCGCATCGGGGCGAGTCGGCCATGAGGCGAGTCGGCCCGACAGGTGGCTGGTGGGCTGTTAAAGCCTATACCGCCGCGGTATAGAATTAGCAGCGACTAGCAACATTGTTCAAATTGCTGTTTTTTCTGTCAAAAATGGTGTCGGGTGGTGGGGCCTTAGGGCCAGCCGGCGTCAAAACATCGCGCAAGGTTTTGAGGTTATTAGCTCTTGACCTAGCTGCAAGCTATAACCGCAGGGAGGGCTAGGATGCTGTCAACGCTTGTTTACAGACATCTTTGGTTGGATCAGTCTCCCCTTGAGGAGGAGAGACGTTTTTTCCCTCCTCAGGGCTCCCCTCTCCGCAGAGGGACTTTGGTCTTTCCGCAGGAGCGCAAGCTGTATTTGACCTAGGCCCCACACCGCCTCACACCGCGCAGCCAGAGGTGAGGGCGCAGCCTCGCCAGCGGCTGTGGCGAGGCCCCCAACCAGCGGCCATGTTTCCCCCGCCTTAGGTACCCTGGTCACAAAGACAACAGGTGATCACAAGGCCGACAGCCTTGGCGGCCGAGGGATCGGCTACATTAGATGAGCACGCCCTAAAAAACCATCACCGTCTAGCTGTGTCTAGCTCGCTCTCCGGTCACTCCCCCCCCCAACACCAGCGGGATACGGGCTCTGATTTGTTCCCTTTGGCTGCGGGCCGCGTGCCTTCAGTGAAGCACGAGCGGCCCCACGTTTCGCTTCTCATGGGGACAGGGGCTGACACCCAGTTGCTGGCTAGGCCTGGGTCAGTCAAAGCTTACCAAAAGCACGAGCAGTGAACTCCAAGCCCACGTGACTGAACTCAAACTGGAAAGAAACAGACTAAAAAATTACGTAAACTCCATGATCAAAACAACAAAAAATTCATCAATGACAAAACCGAGGAAAACAAAAACAAACCACGTGAACTTTGGAAATTACTCAATAACCAACTAGGCTGCAGTAAAAAACTTAAAACCAGATTCTCAAACATAAACATAAAGACGGACAACACGCTCATCACAGACAAGCTGGATGTAGCCAATTACTTAAACAGTTTCTTCACAAACATAGCCACAACACTGGTAAACAAACTACCCTCCCACTCAGGGCAGCAAAAACTGAGTACCCTCCAACCTAACAAGGCCACTGGCCATGACAACATCCCCTCCAAATTCCTCAGAGACTCAGCAGCCACCATCTCCCCAGTCATCACACACATAATAAACCTCTCCATAAAACAGGGACACGTCCCCAAGGACTTCAAAATTGCGAGAGTAACACCCCTGGACAAAAAAGGCAGTAAATTAGACCCTGGCAACTACCGCCCTGTTTCTATCCTAACCTCCATCTCAAAAGTCATGGAAAAAATTGTATACGAACAGGTCGAAAAATACCTTGCGGAAAAAAATCTAATCTACGAATTCCAATCTGGCTTCAGAACATCCCACTCTAGGCGGTTAGGTGGCCGAGCGGAGATTGCGTTCGTCACCAGCCCCGGAGCTGTGAGCTGGATTCGCCTGTTCGAATCCAGCTCACAGCTCCGGGGTTGTCACCAGCTTGGCTGGCCGTCTGCACTAATACAATTGGCTGTATTAGAGGGTGGGAGAAGCTGGCGGGGTGGGTCCGGGTCGTTGTAAACAGCGACTCCTACAGTTCGGTCGGGGCGCCTGCTAAGCGCGGATAGGACTCGAGGGGGATAGTGTGGTCCTCCCACACGCTACGCCCTCTCGATGAGAATCCGCGCTGCCAGGTGAAAAGAAGCGGTGATTGGCTGGACGTGTGTCGGAGGAAGCACATGGTAGCCTCCACTCTCCCAGATGATCTGACTGTGGGGGGTAAGTGCGCAGCGACCAGGAAGGGACTGGGAATTGGCATACGATTGGGATGGGAGAAAATCGGAGGAAAATGGAGGGGGAAAAAGACAAAAAAAAAAAAGAAAAAAGAACATCCCACTCCACTGACACATGCCTTCTCTATTTAAACGACCACATCAAACAAGAGGTGGACGCGGGCAAATACTGCGGCATGGTCATGCTGGACCTACAAAAGGCCTTCGACACTGTCAATCACACCATTCTGATTGACAAGCTAAAAGCAATTGGTTTTGATAGTCTATCAGTGAGCTGGATGCAATCCTACCTGGAGGGGAGAGAGCAGATGGTGGAGGTAAACGGTACCCTATCCCCCCCCCTTACAGTGAGCTGTGGTGTTCCACAAGGAAGCATACTAGGTCCGCTACTGTTCCTAATTTATGCAAATTACATGTCGTCAGCTTGTGACTGCAACTTGTTCCTGTTTGCGGACGACTCAGCCCTGCTGGTCTCTGACAAGAACAAGTTACAGGTTGAAAAAACCCTCAGCTCAGAACTAGGCAAAATCTGCATGGCTCGCTGATAACAAACTATCATTACACATGGGCAAAACAGAGTCCATTCTCTTCGGTTCAAATAACAAACTCAGCAAGACCGACGGCTTCTCAGTTACAGTGGGTGACAATATTGTCACAAGGAAAGAAGATATTACCTACCTGGGTTCCATCCTAGAGGCAAATCTTTCCTGTGACAAAATGGCATCCAATGTAATAAAAAAAGTCAACCAACGAACACGATTCTTGTACCGGATCTCCTCACTGGTACACAAGAATACCCTGAAGACTCTGGCAGGAGCACTCATTCAAGGGTACTACGACTATGGTACCAAAGCACCTCAAAGGCGCTAAAAACAAAATTACAAACATCTCAAAACAAACTGATCAGACTACTGCTTGACCTTACTCCTAGAACCCACCTCACCCCTGCCCACTTTGACAACCTAGGATGGCTTAGAGTAGACGACAGAGTACAGCAACTTGCAATGGGCCTGGTCTACAAGATACACTACACGACCAAGGTACCCATGTACATGTCAAAATACTTCCCAAAGGTCAGTGAATACCACGATCACAACACCAGAGGGAGCTCCACAAATCATGTTAAACCCAGATTCGGCTCAAACAAGGGACTAAACACGTTTCGCAATTATGCCACATCAATGTGGAACGCCCTACCCAAAGCTGTAAAGGAATGTGAATCACTACCCACTTTCAAAAACACTCTCAAAAAACACCTACAGGAGACTGCAATTCTAAACTGGCCCCTGTAAATGTCCTAACACAACCCCCCCCCCCCCCCCAAATGTACAGTAAATGACCAAGTATGGTCTTGTCAATATTCCAATGTACAGTTTTGCTTGTTCAGTTGTACAGTGTCCCCCACCCACTCCTCCAATTTTTGGACAATTAATCATTGTTACATGAAAATATGTTTGCACCAGATTTAGCAGAAGCTCATTTCCATCTGTAGTCTATCCAGCTGCTAACTGTATTTGAGTGAGTTAAGTCTTGGTGTTATGGTAGACTCAGACCTAAGCTTTAAATCACAATCAACAAGTTGACAAAAACATAATTTTTCCACCTTAGAAACATAGCTTTTGAGATCTCAGACCCATCCCCAGTGATAACACAGGCTGCCGGCATGTCTTTATGAATGGAAATATCGAATAAAAGAAACAACGATGAAGCCCCGACTACACTCTGGTTTTCGGGGGTCCTGGCGCTCAACGTTCGGCGAGTTAACCCTAGATCTTAGATCCTAATATGAAAAACCATGTGATTTAATATTCTATGTCTTACCTTGACTTTGTCTATTTTACTGCTATCTATTTTATGCTTTATGTCTGCACTTTATGCATTGCTCTTGATCTGCCAATGTTGTGCTCATTTTATGCCTGTCTTTTTGTACTGCTGTGAAGCACTTTGAGCTGCAATTCTTGTATGAAAGGTGATATACAAACACAGTGTATTATTATTATTATTATTATTATTATTATTATTATTATTATTATTATTATTATTATTATTATTATTATTATTATTATTATTATTATAAATTATTATAGTTTGCTTCATTAATTAAAGGGTGTGAATTTAAGTGTTCTCTAGTGCCTTTTGTCTGCTTTAAGGTGGTGGTATAAGTTAAAGGTTGTGGTGTCGAAGTAAAAAAAATCTATATTGGGCTAAGCCCCGGATCTCCTACAATCCTAAATCCGCCCCTGGCGGGTACGTTGGGAGTGCGGGACTTGGTCCTGGTTGCGCCGGGCCGGGGCTCAGCTGTGTGGTTCCCAGCCCTGATTCAGCTCTTGGTGGCCCCGCCGTGGCCTGTTCCGTGGTCACCGCGGGCCCTCTCTCAGGCACGGGGAACTCTGTTCTGCCTCCTGTTCTGGGGCAGCCTCTAGGCTTGGCTGCTGACGGTGTGAATCTGGTGGGGATGCGTCTTGACTATTCTGTGGTTAACGTTATCCGGTACGCGCGCACTCCGTCCTCTACCGCGGCTTACGCTGGGGGGTGGCGTATGGTCGAGTGTGGGCGCGGAACATTGTTCAGCCACCCTCTCTTGAAACATCCCTGCTTGGTGCTCGGCGTCTCAAGCCTGTGGTACGTTCTCTGTCTCCGAGTGGGACCTCCAACTGGTCCTCGGCCGGTTGTCGGAGGCCCCGTTTGAGCCTCTTGAGCAGGCGCCATTGGATCGGCTGTCCTTTAAGACCGCGTTCTTTTTGGCCATCACCTCCGCTGAACGCGTGGGTGAGCTGTGTGCTCTCTCGGTGCGGCCTGAGTGCCTGTCTATTTGGCCGATAGCGGTGCGACTCTGAGGCCTAATCCAGTCTTCGTGCCAAAGAATATCCGGAGCACTTTTCACTCCAGGGATATTGTGGTTCAGGCGTTCGTCCGCCTCCTCACGCTAGTGAGTTGGAGGCGGGCCTTCACCTGTCGTGTCCTGTCCATGCACTGGGGGTTTACCTCAGGACTCGGGCTCTCAGGGCTTCCGTTCAACTGTTTGTTTGTTACGGTGGCCCTTGCGCGGGTGAGACACTGTCCAAGCAGCACCTGTCACATTGGTTGTGCGGGGGCGTTGCCTTTTGCTGCGCGTTGGCTGGACAGGTCCCCCCTCGGGCTGCTGCCCTGTTAGGGGGGGCCTCGGTGGAGGACATCTGTGCTGCGGCCTCCTGGTCCTCCCCAGGTCCCTTTGTTAGGTTTTCCCTCGTGGACATGACTGGGGGTTCTGTCTCCCAGGCGGTTCTGAGGTCTGGGACCTCTCCTGCGTCCCGCCTTTGGTGGGCTAGCAGGGGTGTGTAGGTGTGTGCCACGGGGTGATGTATCACACATGGTCTCGCCTGGGCTGTGAGTTTTTCAGGGGTCTCTGGTTCCCCATTTTTCGCACTTGGTGGAATTGACTGCCCCCCCCCCCCTTCGTTAGGACGGGCGGGTGGACGGACTCCCCTCCTCCCTGGTAATGGGGCTTACGGGCCCTCAGGGGGTACGGGCCACGCGTCTGCTCTGCCCCATATCTCATAATGGCGAAGAGCGAGACGCGATGACCAGTATGATATATAACGCAAGGTTATCCTATAACCTAGTTATATGAATACTGGCAGAGCGTCTCGCTCTTAGCACCCTGAGGTCCCTTGGTTGGGTTTTCAATGTTGGAAACTTTTTTTTCCGAGGAAGGTATAGTGTGACCATGTCCGGCGTCTTATAGGAGGATGCTGGGGCGTGGCCTGGTCACGTGCATGAGTGCAAATAGTTTGTTCATGAGCACAGTAGGTGCTAGGAGATAAGAGTTATCTCATAATGGCAGGAGCGAGACGCTCTGCCAGTATTCATATAACTAGGTTATAGGATAACCTTTCGTTATTCTTTCCTCACATATAAAACATGGTTATTCTGTCATCGCATATAAAACATGGTTATTCCTTCATTACATATAAAACATGGTTATTCTGTCATCACATATAAAACATGGTTCTGTTTCATTAGGGGATCCGCTCGGCATCACTCATGCACTCCCTCGCGTACGTGCACGCGCACTGAATAAATTCCACAAATGTACCTTTAATACCAGTATTAGTCTGACCACACCCCTCATTAGCTTACCTTCATAAGCAGGTGTGTGGTCACCTGCTCTCCTTCTTCTCGCTTTCACCACAAGGAAGTGCCTCGGTAGTACCCCACTTGACGTGTTGTTAGTTGAAAAGAGTTGTGACGAGTCTACATTGTGCTTAATTTTTTCTTCTCTCATATCTGTTGTGAAGAAAAAGTTGGGTCATAATGTATTCTTCGGAGAGTAGACCCGCTAGACCTACTCTTCACCAGCGGTTCTCCATTCCCGCCTCCATCGTGCGTTTTGGTGCGGGGCTGCTGCCACTTTCGTGGTTGTCAACCCAGCCGAGGAGGCAGCCGATGGATAGTTTGCCTCTCCGAAGAGCCAAGGAGTCGGTGCCGTCGCTCCAGCGATGGCCTGATCTCGACTCTGGTTCCTCTGGTTCCAGGGAATCGTCCGTTGGTGAACGGGGGGTTGTCTTGGAGCCGGAGGATTTGCGACGCAAACTTTTCGCGTCTGCCCGTTCACGTCGCAAGATGGTGGCATGCAGGCGCGAACGGCCTGGGTTTGGGGAACTGCTGGAGACCAGCGAGGATGCGTCCGGCTCTGGATTTCCGATGGAAACTGAGGACTTCATGGAAGAGTCGGACGGATTCTTGTTTGATGGTCCCGTGGAGGAGAGTATCCCTCCTATCCAGGAAACACCGGAGGGGGGAGAAATGGCTCCGTGGGGCGCCTTGTTCGACGATGTCGAGGAACCACCTTGGCCTCATCAGCAGGATGCCCTACTATCGGCCACATCAGACTGTGGCTCCTTGACCAGTTGCAGCCTGCTACATGTGAGGGATGCGGGTTCGGTGGAGGAAGGTCCGCAGGGGGAACTGCAGGCTTTGTTTCCCGAGCTCATGGCGGTAGCCGCCGCCGCAAACGGCGTGCTGCTGCCGCTGCCATTGCCTGCTCCTGTCCCTGATGATCTCATAGGTCATCTCTGGCAGCGTCGCCCGGTGAGAGGGGTGGACGTTGTCTACCCATTTTTCCCCTCAATGGGGGCCTATGTTCGTCAGGGTCAGGCGGTGTCTCACATCATGGGACTTACCCCCACCTACGTACCAGTTACGCGGGTGTCGGGGTTAGTCAAAGGTATGAGGGAGGGCGTGCCTCGGCTTGATAGTCCGATGGCCGCTCTCCTCTGTCCGGATGTGGTGTGGGAACCCTTATGCAAGCCGGTCCTCCATGGAAGATCGGCTAGGCGATTGGCATATTGGGGTGACCAGTCATTCATCGCTGGTACACAATCGCTGGCTGCGGCGTCTAACATCGCCCACCTAGCTAGATTTGTATCGCGGATTATGACGGGCGGCACGGATCTGACCGAGGTAAAATGCGATCAGATCACCCAGGCGTCAGGAGCTGTCCTGCACCTTACCCAGGTGCTGGCCATAGCCATGGGGAAAGTGCGCGCCCTGGCCACCCTGAGCCAGCGCCATCTTTGGCTGGAGCAGGCCCGTATGCCGGAACGGAAGAGAGCCCCTCTTCTGACGGCCGCCCTCTCCGATGCTGGTCTGTTCGGGAAGGCCCTGCGGTTGATGACCTCAACATGCAGAGAGATGGCAGAGGAGAGATCCATCCTTCAACCCCATTTTCCGCCTCCCGTCCTTGCCGGTGGAGTCAGAAGGCTTCCACGACGTAGAGCTGTCTCCGTCGTCCCTACCACTGCCTCTACCGCCGCTGCTGGCCCCTCCAAGAAGGCCAGGAGAAGAGACGGCGTTTTTGCTACCGCCGGCCCATCCACGACCGGAGGAGACGGTAGGGAACGTCGAGACCAGCAGACAGTTACCTACCGTCCCTCCGGGGCTCCTCGGGGTGGCAAGACTCGAGCGGTGCGAGGTGGCAGACGCCGCTGAGAGTGACTTTTCCCCTCTGTGTCCCCTCTCCTTTACACCCTCCCCGGCCCCTTTATGATTGTGTTTTTGTGCCAATTTATGTAATAAAAAGTTCCCCGACATAAGGGGGACTATGTTTTTTGGCCAAACAAACTGTGTGTTTCTTCAACAAATCATATGGTGGGGTTGCGTAAATATGAATCTGCACTTTTACGTTGTGAGATGAGTCGTGTTGTGTTACGAGATTAAGCAAGGTCTGCAACATACACTCAGTCATAGGGGGTTCTATTAGCCTGACGCTCCACATGCAGGTAGAAACTGGTGTTATTCCGTTGCTTAAACTAAGTATATGTGTCTCACAATGCTGTTGTGTTAGTTGCAGTAATACTCATACACACGTTCCACGGCCTAGCCGTTACTCTCGGTCAGCGTTTTTGCTATGTACGACATAGTCAACGGGTGTAGGATTCACACACATACGACTTGTTTTGTTGTAAATCCTGTTCACATTTTGTGGGTAGCGGGCATTGTATTAGCTTACGCTATACATTAGCATTTCTACCGGAGGTTTTCAAAATGGCTACAGTTGTTTTTGTGTGTAGGGAAAGAAGGGTTTTTTGTGAGGGGGTGTCGAATAAACCCCTCCTTCCCACTTGATTGGTTTAGGAGATTTTATCTCTTCTGCTGAGCCAGTCAGGGCCGAGCCGTTAGAACGTCTTGGCAGGGAGGGGGGGGGGGGGGGGGGGGGGGGGGTGGGGGGGGGGGGGGGGGGGGGGGGGAGGGTTATCCTGCCGACTCCTATTACAAACAGGAGTTGTATACAGGGTTTCCCCCCGTCGTAGCGATGTTGCTATGGCGACGCCTTCCATGAGTTACAGAGTGTTAAGGTGTCGAGTTAGAGCGTAGGGCTCACGGGTCTGCTACGCTCGATTTATGTGTAACTTGAGTCAGTTGGTCACGTGACTCACAGTTGGCATGTCTTTCTCATGACTACAACTCGTGTGGGAAGGTTTTCTGGGAGGGTCTAGTCTTTACTCTCTGATTAAAAAGAGTGACTGGATGTAAAATCATGTGAAAACGGGTTTTTTACTCCCAGCTGTGCAGTTGGGTTTATACGGGTGATGCTTCTTCTTTATTATTATAAAGAGTTGGATGTGTCTATATGAATTGGAAATGGGGGTCCCTGATGGAAACAAGACTAACGTCTTTCTCAGGTCTGCCTCCCCTTACCGATTGTGTGTATTGAGCCGTACTGTGTTGTACCCTTTCTGCAATCTGTTGGTTAAAGTTTTCATTCATTCATTCATGGAGTTGGTTGCATCCCGCCCCTCTTGTCGTTCCCCTGGGCGTCTTGGGGATTCAATAAGATGGTCTAAATAGCCTATTGTTGATGTGGATATGCCCAACGAGGATGTTCTGTTGGACATTAGGTAACTGACTGGCGCGCCTTGGTTGCTTGGGGTTAAAACAGCGTTTTTATAAAGCAATTGGGATGGGGGTTTTCCTCTTCCGACGACCTGTGTGGTTGTCGACGGGTTCTCGTTCATATCAGGGGATGATAACGGAATGGATCTGAACATATGTGGAAGGGTCTCACGCCCTGGGGGTGGGCCGCCGGGCGCAGTTTGCACCGAAACGTCTGAGTGGCGCCTTCTTTTTATGTTTAAGATCAACACGCATATCTGCCCCTTCTCCTGGAGTTGGCATGTCGGCGTGGTTAGGGCACGGGACTGGTTCTGGTCGCGCTGGTCCGGATCAGTTAAACCTGTTGTCCGCCGGGGATGCAGATCTGCTGTTCTGGTACCCTGAGGGACTTGGGCTTTTTTCAGGGGGAAAAATGCTAGGTCGGTCCGGGTGTCACAGGGTTAAGCGCTATGGAACCCTTGTTGGGTACATTGTATTCTACACTGTCGTAATGGCTTACGGCCGTGCCAACCTGTACACGCCCGATTTCGTTGGATCTCGGCCGCTACGCAGGTTGGTCTTGGTTAGTACTTGGTTGGGTGACCCCCTGGGAATACCAAGTACGGGGTGTTGGGGCTGGTTTTCCATTCTTGCGCTCTTCTCTTACGCGTGGCGAAGAGGGGCCTGTTGGGGTGGTTTTTGACCTCCTCTGGGGACCCTGTGCTCCCCGTATCACCGGGCCCGGTCCGAAGTAATGTTTTCGTTGACCCGTAGGCCCGGGATGACCCTGTTGGAAACTGGAACACGGTTACTGCGGCGGTGCCGCAGGTGTGTTTTGGAGTTTTTTCCTGGGGGGTTATGGGACCAACCACCGCATAGGGTAACGACTAGGTGGTTGGTTCTCTGGTGTGTTGGGGCAGTGTAAACTCCCGGGTTAACCGGTTGAGGGTGCCCCTGCACGTTCATGACGTCTGCCAATCGTGTCAGCCTTCTCTGCCTCCGCCCTCTGGGTGGGGGTTTTTATGGAGGCTTGGTCATGCAACAACGCCAGCATGCGCCCCTTCCGCCGGGGCGGCTGTGTTCAGCTGTCCCCTCTGGCGCCTGTCTCATCCGCAGTCTCCAGGCTAGGGTTAATAGCCTGTTGCCTGGTTTTTCCCCGGTGCGCTGCCTGCTTCCGTTGGTTAACCTTTTTTGTGTGCTTACGGCCATGCTGACTGCCTGTTCTGCAGGGTCAGTGTGCCAGGCGGTGTACTGTTGGGGAGGACAGGGCCCGCTCGGCTGAGGGGCCTTTGTCCGAATACGCTGGCGATGTGGGGGGCGGGGTCACTAAGTGCCCACCTGGTGGGGTCTTGATGCTGGCATCATGGACTTCTCCGGGCCCCCGTTCCAGGGGGTCCAGTCCCTTTGGTGGGTCTGGGTCTTCCTTCGCGCTCCGCTGCTACGGCCTTGCCACGGGGTTAGGTTTGCCCTTGACCCCGTGATTCTGGGGGCAGTAACGAGGTTGTTCCCTCCGTTCGTTCCCGGGTGGCATGCGGGTTGTGCGTGTGTGTAGTCGTGGGGTCAAGCCACGGTCTGCTCACCCTGTGCGTTGAGTTGCTTGAGTGCCTCTTCGCATGGTCGGGTCCGTCGCCCTCCCGGGAAACCTCTAATAGGGGGGGTGCCCTCCATTAGGGGGGGTCGGGGGGGCTCGGCCCTCCCTGTTCTGTTGGTTGTGGGGGGCCTTCAGCGGGGTGTATTTGTCGGCCGGTGGCTCCGCTCGGCCTCCCTATGTGCATGAGTGATGCCGAGCGGATCCCCTAATGAAACAGAACGATAGGTTCTGACTATAACCAAGTTCTGTTAATTAGGGGTGACGCTCGGCATCCGACGCCGCTGCAGCCCTTGACCTCACCTTGTGGTGAAAGCTTGGGAAGGAGGAGAGCAGGTGACCACACACCTGCTTATGAAGGTAAGCTAATGAGGGGTGTGGTCAGACTAATACTGGTATTAAAGGTACATTTGTGGAATTTATTCAGTGCGCGTGCACGTACGCGAGGGAGTGCATGAGTGATGCCGAGCGTCACCCCTAATTAACAGAACGTTATTCTGTCATCACATATAAAACATGATTATTCCTTCATCACATATAAAACATGGTTATTCTGTCATCACATATAAAACATGGTTATTCTGTCATCGCATATAAAACATGGTTATTCTGTCATCACATATAAAACATGGTTATTCTGTCATCACATATAAAACATGGTTATTCTGTCATCACATATAAAACATGGTTATTCTGTCATCACATATAAAACATGGTTATTCCGTCATCACATATAAAACATGATTATTCCTTCATCACATATAAAACATGGTTATTCTGTCATCACATATAAAACATGGTTATTCTGTCATCGCATATAAAACATGGTTATTCCGTCATCGCATATAAAACATGGTTATTCCATCATCACATATAAAACATGGTTATTCTGTCATCACATATAAAACATGGTTATTCTGTCATCACATATAAAACATGGTTATTCTGTCATCACATATAAAACATGGTTATTCCGTCATCACATATAAAACATGATTATTCCTTCATCACATATAAAACATGATTATTCCTTCATCACATATGAAGAGAGAGAGAGAGGAGTACAGTCACTTCCTTCCTTCGCTGTGGTTTCCTGTTCGTAGGGAGGATGTGAGACGGCAGCTGCTGCAAAGATTCTCCTCTGCTTGCAGCCCCTCCCCCTCTGTGTGAACTCTGACCTTCTACTGTTCTGAGAAGCAGCAACAGTTAGTCACAGAGAGGAAGAGAGCAGTTATATATCGTATAGCTTACGCTCTGCGCTCTAGTGGAACATATCCCATATCCAGTCTAATACTGAATACATTTCTTCACATGTACACACCCCCATCCGCTCCTCTACATAAGCAGAGCGCTCGCTATACTCATATAACTATGGTTATAGGATAACCGTATGTTCACATCGCAGGACCTGCGCAAGTTGGATTAGGTTTTTAAAGAACATCTGTACCATAATTTTGTAAACCCACTCAACTGTATTCTATGCTTTTATCCACCAATGATGGACATGACCATAATACCAGACCTGCTTCAAGTAGTCGCTTCACCTACCTCTGCCCAGAACCAACGCTCTAAAGAAAACGGCAATGTATAGTATAGAGAGCCATAACATACTGGAATAGGATCCCATTACATATTATACGGACGGAAAACAAGGACAGTTTCAAAAAGAAACTTAAAGGAGCCATAATCCGGAAGGAGAATTAATATATGTCATGCATGAGTGTAGCTGCAGCCATGTTATCCAAAACTTCTTCTGATTACTTTGTGTGTTTTTTTTATTTTTTATTAAAGGTATGGTGAAATTGATGTTTTAGTAACATTGATGAGCATTCTGAAAGCAATTCTTAAAAGAATCACTTTTAAAAACAATCTTAAATTGTATTTAACACTGTAAAGTATTTGTTTTTTTGTTTTCTGTTTCTTTGCTTGCATGTAATTTGAGCCATCTTAACTGTTAGTTTTCATTGTGTATTGTGTGTTGAGTACTGACTTTTAATAGATTCTGTTTTGGCAATAATTGTTTTTGGATGTTTTTTTGTGTGGACCCCAGGAAGACTAGCTGGTTGCCATGGCACCAGCTAAT
Source organism: Notolepis coatsorum (assembly GCF_963971535.1). Taxonomy (NCBI): domain Eukaryota; kingdom Metazoa; phylum Chordata; class Actinopteri; order Aulopiformes; family Paralepididae; genus Notolepis; species Notolepis coatsorum. The sequence continues at coordinate 126,418,029 of NC_140176.1, forward strand.
GGGGATCCGTAATAAAATAAATCAAACCAGGAACCTTTATTTCTTTCTTTTATAAACACAGGTGGGCAGCACTGAATGCTGGTCGCCAGGAGTTATGTAGTTAGATTTAGATTCAGATCTATTTATTTATTATTTAGATGGATATATTTATTTATTAGTTAGATAGATAGATTTATTATTTAGATAGATAGATGTATTTATTAGTTAGATATATTTGATTTGAGTAGTTTTGATAGGTAGATTTATTAGTTAGATACATAGATGTATTTTTTGTTAGATACATTGATGTATTCATTAGTTAGATAGATCTTTGTATTTATTCATTAGTTAGATAGATCTTTGTATTTATTCATTAGTTAAGATAGACAGACACAAACAGTTGCTTCTGTTCTGATACTTGATTGGTGGAGGCACAGAAGACAGTCTTAACACTAGTACATACCAATAATGATTATTATATATAACTGTTCTTCATTCATTATAATTCATTATAAATCAATGTCAAAAAAGCAGTAATGGGAAATCCCAGACAGATTAAAGACCAGGTTAGTAAATATTGTTAGTGACACCCCCTCATATACCTGCTGCCCAGTACAACCATTTTAGATTCTAATGTTTTGTCATCATACAGCACAAGTAAAGTACAATGGAAATAAGTTGTCTAACCAGAGTGCAAATGTAACCGTAAAGTGCAATAATAATATACAATGTACAAGTAATTAAACTGGAATATGTATAAATGAGTACCTACAGAGTATAATGTTAATCAGATGTATGTACTGTGCAGTGGTATAGTATTATTATGTACAGTGATACAGGTAATAATACACTATGGTAGTAAGCCATGCCGGTATAACTAGTAAGAGTAGGTAAGAGATATACTGTATACAGATAAAGATATATACAGGGTGGCGCGCTCCAGTAGCACACCACATGGCGCGCTGAGTCGCGAAGCGGTCGTCCCGGGTTCGTTTCCCAGACCCTGGCGACCATTTGCCGCATGTCTTCCTACCCTAAAAGGATTATATGTAGGTGGGTATATTCAGACAGATGTGGATAAATATATATACATATAAATATATATATATACAGTATTATTGTACATGCTATCATGCAGAGCTATATGGGTAGACTAACAGTTTAGACTAGTAGACTACTGTAGAGTTTGAGGTACGTAGTTATGGTTACAGTGTAAGGCTAGTTGTAGACCCAACCACCTCCAATGTACAGTCCCCCCCACCCACCCAACCACCTCCAATGTACAGTCCCCCACCCACCCAACCACCTCCAATGTACAGTCCCCCACCCACCCAACCCCCCACCCCACCCACCCAACCACCTCCAATGTACAGTCCCCCAACCCCCACCCCACCCACCCAACCACCTACAATGTACAGTCCCCCACCCACCCAACCCCCCACCCCACCCACCCAACCACCTCCAATGTATAGTCCCCCACCCACCCAACCCCCCACCCCACCCACCCAACCACCTTCAATGTACAGTTCCATTTCTCCCAACACTGCTTGGTGATCATACAACTTTCTGTTTCATGTTTAATCTGCTGTCCTTGTGTCCTTCATGAGAAGGTTGGTTTGTCCTCTCTGATGGAGAGAGAGAGAGAGAGAGAGACAGAGAGAGAGAGAGAGACAGAGAGGTAGAGAGAGAGAGAGAGAGAGAGAGAGAGAGAGAGAGAGAGAGAGAGAGAGAGAGAGAGACAGAGAGGGAGGTAGAGAGAGTGGGAGAGAGAGAGGTAGAGAGAGAGGTAGAGAGAGAGAGATGAGAGAGAGAGAGAGAGAGAGAGAGAGAGAGAGAGAGAGAGAGAGAGAGAGAGAGAGGACAGACAGACAGCGAGAGAGAGAGAGACAGAGAGACAGAGAGGGAGGTAGAGAGAGCGGGGAGAGAGGAGAGGTAGAGAGAGAGAGAGGTAGAGAGAGAGAGAGAGGTAGAGAGAGATACAGAAAAACTACCAGTCCTACTAGGGGAGGACTCAACAAGCTGTGAGCCAGCAGCAGCATATGTTGCTGCCTGCCACAAACTGAGGGACAGTGAGTGACAGACAGTCACCTGACATGTTTACACCGTAATACTTGATGTTTTATTTTACGATGATATTTTGTATGTACTTATATCTGTTTGTAATCCATGTTTATGTTTAATATTGCTTTGGCAACATGTAGAAGTACGTCATGCCAATAAAGCCATTTGAATTGAATTGAATTGAATTGAATTGAGAGAGAGAGAGAGAGAGAGAGAGAGAGAGAGAGAGAGGGAGAGAGAGAGAGAGAGAGAGAGAGAGAGAGAGAGAGAGAGAGAGAGAGAGAGAGAGAGAGAGAGAGAGAGAGAGAGAGAGAGAGAGAGAGAGAGAGAGAGAGAGAGAGAGAGAGAGACACAGGGCTTCCTCATGGCCAGGTGGCAGAGAGGGTAAGAAGTGAGTCAGAGGAAGTCTGAAGGTGGAGAGTGAGCTGGAGAGTGAGCCGTGTAGAAACACTCTAACTAACCTCTTGGCACAGATGTGTTTAACCGGCAAGAGAGAGAGAACAGCTACTGGGCTCCAGGTGTCTGGCTGGATGAGAGCTCTCCTTCACCATCTGACTGACGGGCTGACGGGTACCTGTTGTTGCTGGTGACCGAGGTAAGTCTTATTCCCTCCAACGACTGGAAGTAACGCCAGATACATGAGAGGCAACCAATACACCTAGCTCCTTTTACAGCAGACGTTTGAAGTGTCACAGAAAAGACAGCCGTCAACTCTACTTACCTTAACTTACCTGGTTCTGTTCCATCTAGGCAGCACCTGTGTCAGGCCCGAGTTATTGTGGAATGGACCCGTTATTAATGTTATTAACAGCTGTTTCTACCTCTGCTAGGACATGTTATTAATGTATTACAGCTGTTTCTACCTCTGACATGTATTAATGTATTAACAGCTGTTTCTACCTCTGACATGTTATTAATGTTATTAACAGCTGTTTCTACCTCTGACACGTATTAATGTTATTAACAGCTGTTTCTACCTCTGACATGTTATTAATGTTATTAACAGGCTGTTTCTACCTCTGACATGTTATTAATGTTATTAACAGCTGTTTCTACCTCTGACATGTTATTAATGTTATTACAGCTGTTTCTACCTCTGACATGTTATTAATGGTATTAACAGCTGTTTCTACCTCTGACATGTTATTAATGTTATTAACAGCTGTTTCTACCTCTGACATGTTATTAATGTTATTTACAGCTGTTTCTACCTCTGACATGTTATTAATGTTATTACAGCTGTTTCTACTCTGACATGTTATTAATGGTATTAACAGCTGTTTCTACCTCTGACATGTTATTAATGTTATTAACAGCTGTTTCTACCTCTGACATGTTATTAATGGTATTAACAGCTGTTTCTACCTCTGACA
>NC_140176.1:126421641-126556641 GCF_963971535.1 Notolepis coatsorum
AATGTTATTAACAGCTGTTTCTACCTCTGACATGTTATTAATGTTATTAACAGCTGTTTCTACCTCTGACATGTTATTAATGTTATTACAGCTGTTTCTACCTCTGACATGTTATTAATGGTATTAACAGCTGTTTCTACCTCTGACATGTTATTAATGTTATTAACAGCTGTTTCTACCTCTGACATGTTATTAATGTTATTTACAGCTGTTTCTACCTCTGACATGTTATTAATGTTATTACAGCTGTTTCTACCTCTGACATGTTATTAATGGTATTAACAGCTGTTTCTACCTCTGACATGTTATTAATGTTATTAACAGCTGTTTCTACCTCTGACATGTTATTAATGGTATTAACAGCTGTTTCTACCTCTGACATGTTATTAATGTTATTACAGCTGTTTCTACCTCTGACATGTTATTAATGTTATTAACAGCTGTTTCTACCTCTGACATGTTATTAATGTTATTAACAGCTGTTTCTACCTCTGACATGTTATTAATGTTATTAACAGCTGTTTCTACCTCTGACATGTTATTAATGGTATTAACAGCTGTTTCTACCTCTGACATGTTATTAATGGTATTAACAGCTGTTTCTACCTCTGACATGTTATTAATGTTATTACAGCTGTTTCTACCTCTGACATGTTATTAATGGTATTAACAGCTGTTTCTACCTCTGACCTGTTATTAATGTTATTACAGCTGTTTCTACCTCTGACATGTTATTAATGGTATCACAGCTGTTTCTACCTCTGACATGTTATTAATGTTATTAACAGCTGTTTCTACCTCTGACATGTTATTAATGTTATTAACAGCTGTTTCTACCTCTGACATGTTATTAATGTTATTAACAGCTGTTTCTACCTCTGACACGTTATTAATGTTATTAACAGCTGTTTCTACCTCTGACACGTTATTAATGTTATTAACAGCTGTTTCTACCTCTGACATGTTATTAATGTTATTAACAGCTGTTTCTACCTCTGACATGTTATTAATGTTATTAACAGCTGTTTCTACCTCTGACATGTTATTAATGTTATTAACAGCTGTTTCTACCTCTGACATGTTATTAATGTTATTAACAGCTGTTTCTACCTCTGACACGTTATTAATGTTATTACAGCTGTTTCTACCTCTGACATGTTATTAATGTTATTAACAGCTGTTTCTACCTCTGATATGTTATTAATGGTATTTACAGCTGTTTCTACCTCTGACATGTTATTAATGTTATTAACAGCTGTTTCTACCTCTGACATGTTATTAATGGTATTACAGCTGTTTCTACCTCTGACATGTTATTAATGTTATTAACAGCTGTTTCTACCTCTGACACGTTATTAATGGTATTACAGCTGTTTCTACCTCTGACATGTTATTAATGTTATTAACAGCTGTTTCTACCTCTGACATGTTATTAATGTTATTTACAGCTGTTTCTACCGCTGACATGTTATTAATGTTATTAACAGCTGTTTCTACCTCTGACATGTTATTAATGTTATTAACAGCTGTTTCTACCTCTGACACGTTATTAATGGTATTACAGCTGTTTCTACCTCTGACATGTTATTAATGTTATTAACAGCTGTTTCTACCTCTGACACGTTATTAATGGTATTACAGCTGTTTCTACCTCTGACATGTTATTAATGGTATTACAGCTGTTTCTACCTCTGACACGTTATTAATGTTATTAACAGCTGTTTCTACCTCTGACATGTTATTAATGTTATTACAGCTGTTTCTACCTCTGACATGTTATTAATGTTATTAACAGCTGTTTCTACCTCTGACATGTTATTAATGGTATTAACAGCTGTTTCTACCTCTGACATGTTATTAATGTTATTAACAGCTGTTTCTACCTCTGACATGTTATTAATGTTATTAACAGCTGTTTCTACCTCTGCCATGTTATTAATGTTATTAACAGCTGTTTCTACCTCTGCTAGGACATGTTATTAATGTTATTAACAGCTGTTTCTACCTCTGACATGTTATTAATGGTATTACAGCTGTTTCTACCTCTGACCTGTTATTAATGTTATTAACAGCTGTTTCTACCTCTGACATGTTATTAATGGTATTACAGCTGTTTCTACCTCTGACATGTTATTAATGGTATTACAGCTGTTTCTACCTCTGACACGTTATTAATGTTATTAACAGCTGTTTCTACCTCTGACATGTTATTAATGTTATTACAGCTGTTTCTACCTCTGACATGTTATTAATGTTATTAACAGCTGTTTCTACCTCTGACATGTTATTAATGGTATTAACAGCTGTTTCTACCTCTGACATGTTATTAATGTTATTAACAGCTGTTTCTACCTCTGACATGTTATTAATGTTATTAACAGCTGTTTCTACCTCTGCCATGTTATTAATGTTATTAACAGCTGTTTCTACCTCTGCTAGGACATGTTATTAATGTTATTAACAGCTGTTTCTACCTCTGACATGTTATTAATGGTATTACAGCTGTTTCTACATCTGACACGTTATTAATGGTATTACAGCTGTTTCTACCTCTGACATGTTATTAATGTTATTACAGCTGTTTCTACCTCTGACCTGTTATTAATGTTATTACAGCTGTTTCTACCTCTGACATGTTATTAATGTTATTACAGCTGTTTCTACCTCTGACATGTTATTAATGGTATTAACAGCTGTTTCTACCTCTGACATGTTATTAATGTTATTAACAGCTGTTTCTACCTCTGACATTTTATTAATGTTATTAACAGCTGTTTCTACCTCTGACATGTTATTAATGTTATTACAGCTGTTTCTACCTCTGACATGTTATTAATGGTAGTAACAGCTGTTTCTACCTCTGACATGTTATTAATGTTATTAACAGCTGTTTCTACCTCTGACATGTTATTAATGGTATTACAGCTGTTTCTACCTCTGACATGTTATTAATGGTATTACAGCTGTTTCTACCTCTGACATGTTATTAATGTTATTAACAGCTGTTTCTACCTCTGACATGTTATTAATGTTATTAACAGCTGTTTCTACCTCTGACATGTTATTAATGTTATTAACAGCTGTTTCTAACTCTGACATGTTATTAATGGTATTAACAGCTGTTTCTACCTCTGACATGTTATTAATGGTATTACAGCTGTTTCTACCTCTGACATGTTATTAATGGTATTAACAGCTGTTTCTACCTCTGACATGTTATTAATGGTATTACAGCTGTTTCTACCTCTGACATGTTATTAATGGTATTAACAGCTGTTTCTAACTCTGACATGTTATTAATGGTATTAACAGCTGTTTCTACCTCTGACATGTTATTAATGGTATTACAGCTGTTTCTACCTCTGACATGTTATTAATGGTATTAACAGCTGTTTCTACCTCTGACATGTTATTAATGGTATTACAGCTGTTTCTACCTCTGACCTGTTATTAATGTTATTAACAGCTGTTTCTACCTCTGACATGTTATTACTGTTATTAACAGCTGTTTCTACCTCTGACCTGTTATTAATGTTATTAACAGCTGTTTCTACCTCTGACATGTTATTAATGATATTAACAGCTGTTTCTACCTCTGACATGTTATTAATGGTATTACAGCTGTTTCTACCTCTGACATGTTATTAATGGTATTACAGCTGTTTCTACCTCTGCCATGTTATTAATGGTATTACAGCTGTTTCTACCTCTGACATGTTATTAATGGTATTACAGCTGTTTCTACCTCTGACATGTTATTAATGGTATTAACAGCTGTTTCTACCTCTGACATGTTATTAATGGTATTAACAGCTGTTTCTACCTCTGACATGTTATTAATGTTATTACAGCTGTTTCTACCTCTGACATGTTATTCATGGTATTAACAGCTGTTTCTACCTCTGACATGTTATTAATGTTATTAACAGCTGTTTCTACCTCTGACATGTTATTAATGTTATTAACAGCTGTTTCTACCTCTGACATGTTATTAATGTTATTAACAGCTGTTTCTACCTCTGACACGTTATTAATGATATTACAGCTGTTTCTACCTCTGACATGTTATTAATGGTATTACAGCTGTTTCTACCTCTGACATGTTATTAATGTTATTAACAGCTGTTTCTACCTCTGACATGTTATTAATGGTATTACAGCTGTTTCTACCTCTGACATGTTATTAATGTTATTACAGCTGTTTCTACCTCTGACATGTTATTAATGATATTAACAGCTGTTTCTACCTCTGACATGTTATTAATGGTATTACAGCTGTTTCTACCTCTGACATGTTATTAATGGTATTAACAGCTGTTTCTACCTCTGACATGTTATTAATGGTATTACAGCTGTTTCTACCTCTGACATGTTATTAATGGTATTAACAGCTGTTTCTACCTCTGACCTGTTATTAATGTTATTACAGCTGTTTCTACCTCTGACATGTTATTAATGTTATTAACAGCTGTTTCTACCTCTGACATGTTATTAATGGTATTACAGCTGTTTCTACCTCTGACATGTTATTAATGGTATTACAGCTGTTTCTACCTCTGACATGTTATTAATGGTATTACAGCTGTTTCTACCTCTGACATGTTATTAATGGTATTAACAGCTGTTTCTACCTCTGACATGTTATTAATGGTATTACAGCTGTTTCTACCTCTGACCTGTTATTAATGGTATTACAGCTGTTTCTACCTCTGACATGTTATTAATGGTATTACAGCTGTTTCTACCTCTGACATGTTATTAATGTTATTAACAGCTGTTTCTACCTCTGACATGTTATTAATGGTATTAACAGCTGTTTCTACCTCTGACATGTTATTAATGTTATTACAGCTGTTTCTACCTCTGACATGTTATTAATGGTATTACAGCTGTTTCTACCTCTGACATGTTATTAATGGTATTACAGCTGTTTCTACCTCTGACATGTTATTAATGTTATTAACAGCTGTTTCTACCTCTGACATGTTATTAATGGTATTAACAGCTGTTTCTACCTCTGACATGTTATTAATGTTATTACAGCTGTTTCTACCTCTGACATGTTATTAATGGTATTACAGCTGTTTCTACCTCTGACATGTTATTAATGGTATTACAGCTGTTTCTACCTCTGACATGTTATTAATGTTATTACAGCTGTTTCTACCTCTGACATGTTATTAATGTTATTAACAGCTGTTTCTACCTCTGACCTGTTATTAATGGTATTACAGCTGTTTCTACCTCTGACATGTTATTAATGTTATTACAGCTGTTTCTACCTCTGACCTGTTATTAATGTTATTACAGCTGTTTCTACCTCTGACATGTTATTAATGGTATTACAGCTGTTTCTACCTCTGACCTGTTATTAATGGTATTACAGCTGTTTCTACCTCTGACCTGTTATTAATGTTATTACAGCTGTTTCTACCTCTGACCTGTTATTAATGGTATTACAGCTGTTTCTACCTCTGACCTGTTATTAATGGTATTACAGCTGTTTCTACCTCTGACCTGTTATTAATGATATTAACAGCTGTTTCTACCTCTGACATGTTATTAATGGTATTACAGCTGTTTCTACCTCTGACATGTTATTAATGGTATTAACAGCTGTTTCTACCTCTGACATGTTATTAATGGTATTAACAGCTGTTTCTACCTCTGACATGTTATTAATGGTATTACAGCTGTTTCTACCTCTGACCTGTTATTAATGTTATTACAGCTGTTTCTACCTCTGACATGTTATTAATGGTATTACAGCTGTTTCTACCTCTGACCTGTTATTAATGGTATTACAGCTGTTTCTACCTCTGCTAGGACCTGTTATTAATGGTATTAACAGCTGTTTCTACCTCTGACATGTTATTAATGTTATTAACAGCTGTTTCTACCTCTGACATGTTATTAATGGTATTACAGCTGTTTCTACCTCTGACATGTTATTAATGGTATTAACAGCTGTTTCTACCTCTGACCTGTTATTAATGTTATTAACAGCTGTTTCTACCTCTGACATGTTATTAATGTTATTACAGCTGTTTCTACCTCTGACATGTTATTAATGGTATAAACAGCTGTTTCTACCTCTGACACGTTATTAATGTTATTACAGCTGTTTCTACCTCTGACACGTTATTAATGGTATTACAGCTGTTTCTACCTCTGACACGTTATTAATGGTATTAACAGCTGTTTCTACCTCTGACATGTTATTAATGGTATTAACAGCTGTTTCTACCTCTGACCTGTTATTAATGTTATTACAGCTGTTTCTACCTCTGACATGTTATTAATGGTATTACAGCTGTTTCTACCTCTGACATGTTATTAATGGTATTACAGCTGTTTCTACCTCTGACATGTTATTAATGTTATTAACAGCTGTTTCTACCTCTGACATGTTATTAATGGTATTAACAGCTGTTTCTACCTCTGACATGTTATTAATGTTATTACAGCTGTTTCTACCTCTGACATGTTATTAATGGTATTACAGCTGTTTCTACCTCTGACATGTTATTAATGGTATTACAGCTGTTTCTACCTCTGACATGTTATTAATGTTATTAACAGCTGTTTCTACCTCTGACATGTTATTAATGGTATTAACAGCTGTTTCTACCTCTGACATGTTATTAATGTTATTACAGCTGTTTCTACCTCTGACATGTTATTAATGGTATTACAGCTGTTTCTACCTCTGACATGTTATTAATGGTATTACAGCTGTTTCTACCTCTGACATGTTATTAATGTTATTACAGCTGTTTCTACCTCTGACATGTTATTAATGTTATTAACAGCTGTTTCTACCTCTGACCTGTTATTAATGGTATTACAGCTGTTTCTACCTCTGACATGTTATTAATGTTATTACAGCTGTTTCTACCTCTGACCTGTTATTAATGTTATTACAGCTGTTTCTACCTCTGACATGTTATTAATGGTATTACAGCTGTTTCTACCTCTGACCTGTTATTAATGGTATTACAGCTGTTTCTACCTCTGACCTGTTATTAATGTTATTACAGCTGTTTCTACCTCTGACCTGTTATTAATGGTATTACAGCTGTTTCTACCTCTGACCTGTTATTAATGGTATTACAGCTGTTTCTACCTCTGACCTGTTATTAATGATATTAACAGCTGTTTCTACCTCTGACATGTTATTAATGGTATTACAGCTGTTTCTACCTCTGACATGTTATTAATGGTATTAACAGCTGTTTCTACCTCTGACATGTTATTAATGGTATTAACAGCTGTTTCTACCTCTGACATGTTATTAATGGTATTACAGCTGTTTCTACCTCTGACCTGTTATTAATGTTATTACAGCTGTTTCTACCTCTGACATGTTATTAATGGTATTACAGCTGTTTCTACCTCTGACCTGTTATTAATGGTATTACAGCTGTTTCTACCTCTGCTAGGACCTGTTATTAATGGTATTAACAGCTGTTTCTACCTCTGACCTGTTATTAATGTTATTACAGCTGTTTCTACCTCTGACATGTTATTAATGGTATTACAGCTGTTTCTACCTCTGACATGTTATTAATGGTATTACAGCTGTTTCTACCTCTGACATGTTATTAATGTTATTAACAGCTGTTTCTACCTCTGACATGTTATTAATGGTATTAACGTTAGGTTATGACTATAACCAAGTTCTGTTAGTTAGGGGCGATGCTTGGCATCGCCTTCTGCACTATCTCGCGTACGTGCACGCGTACTGAATAAACCACAAATGTACCTCTAATACCAGTATTAGTCTGACCACACCCCTCATCAGCTTACCTTCATAAGCAGGTGTGTGGTCACCTGCTCTCCTCCTTCCCAAGCTTTCACCACAAGGTGAGGACAAGGGCTGCAGCGGCGTCCGATGCCAAGCATCGCCCCTAACTAACAGAACTTGGTTATAGTCATAACCTAACGTTCTGTATCGTTAGTGGCTTAGCTTGGCATCGCCTTCTGCACAAGGGAGGCCAAGCGGAGCCACTTGGCTGACAAATACACCCCGCTGACAGCCCCCCAAAACCATCAGAACAGGGAGGGCCGAGCCCCCCCGACCCCCCCTAATGGAGGGTAGCCCCCCTATTAGGGACGTCACGGGAGGGCGACGGACCCGACCGTGCGAAGAGGCACTCAAGCAACTCAACGCACAGGGTGAGCAGACCGTGGCTTGACCCACGACTACACACACGCACAACCCGCATGCCACCCGGGAACGAACGGAGGAACAACCTCGTTACTGCCCCCAGAATCACGGGGTCAAGGGCAAACCCAACCCCGTGGCAAGGCCGTAGCAGCGGAGCACGAAGGAAGACCCAGACCCACCAAAAGGACTGGACTCCCTGGAATGGGGGCCCGGAGAAGTCCATGATGCCAGCATCAAGACCCCACCAGGTGGGCACGTAGTGCCCCGCCCCCCACATCGCCAGCGTATTCGGACAAAGGCCCCTCAGTTACTGCACCTGGTATTCCCAGGCGGAACCAACCAGGCCAGTAAGCCGAGCGGGCCCCGTCCCCCCAATAGTACACCGCCTGGCACACTGACCCTGCAGAATAGGCAGTCAGCATGGCCGTAAGCACACAAAAAAGGTTAACCAACGGAAGCAGGCAGCGCACCGGGGAAAAACCAGGCAACAGGCTGTTAACCCTAGCCTGGAGACTGCGGACGAGACAGGCGCCAGAGGGGACAGCTGAACACAGCCGCCCCGGCGGAAGGAGCGTAAGCTGGCGGTGTTGCATGACCAAGCCTCCATTTAACAACCCCCACCCAGAGGGGTCGAGGCAGAGAAGGCTGACACGATTGGCAGACGTCATGAACGTGCAGGGGCACCCTCAACCGGTGAACCCGGGAGTTGACACTGCTCCAACACACCAGGGAATCAACCACCTCGGTGTTACCCAATGCGGTGGTTGTTCCTATAACCCCTCAAGAAAAAACTCCAAAACACACCTGCGGGTATACACCGGCTATACCGCAGTACAAGTGTTTCAGTTTCCAAAAAGGGTTAACCCAGGCCTACGGGTCGCAAACATCACTTCGGACCGGGCCTGGCGGTACGGGAAGCACAGGGTCACCAGAGGAGGTCAAAAAACCACCCCCACAGGCCCCTCTTCGCCATGCGTGAGAGAGGAGCGAAAAACAATGGAGAACCAGCCCCTAAGCACACCGTACCTGGTATTCCCCGGCGGTCTCCCAACCAAGTACTAACCAGGACCAACCTGTGTAGCGGCCGAGATCCGACGAGATCGAGCGCATACAGAATGGCATGGCTGTAAGCCATGACGACAGTGCTGAGTAAAAACATACCCAACCAGGGTCTCCATAGCGCTTAACCCTGTGACACCCAGACCGACCTGGCATTTTTCCCCCTGAAAAAAGCCCAAGTCCCTCAGGGTACCAGAACAGCAGATCTGCATCCCCGGCGGACAACGGGTTCAACTGATCTGGACCAGCGTGACCAGAACCAGTCCCGTGCCCTAACCACGCCGACATGCCTACTCCAGGAGAAGGGCAGATATGCGTGTTGATCTTAACATGAAAAGAAGGCGCCACCCAGACGTCGGGACGAACCGCGCCTGGTGGCCCACCCCAAGGGCGTGAGACCCCACTACATATGTTCAGATCCATCCCGTCATCATCCCCCAGACATGAACGAGGATCCGTCGACAACCCACCCAGGTCATGGGATGTGGTCGCCGGAAGAGGAAAAACCCCCATCTCAGTTGCTTTATAAAAACGCTGTTTCAACCACAAGCAACTAAGGCGTGCCAGTCAATCGCCTGTTTACAGCGAGCTAGCACTATACGTGCGTCGGGACACACCCCCATCAATGAACAGGCTATTTAGACCTGTCATTGAATCCCCAAGGCGCCCAGGGGAACGACAAGAGGGGTGTGACACTCCCTAACTCCAACACTTCTGGAATAGAAAGAAGGAAGCATCAACAGTATGTATCCCAGTCTACACAGCCGGGGTAAAAAATGTTCACATTTTTACATCCCACCACCCTCCCATAGGAAAGAGACGGGGATCCCCAGAGAGACTTCCCACGCGAGCTGTACAGATTGAAAAGAATATATTGCACCTTGAGCCATGTAAAAAACTGGTTTTAGGGCCTCCGGGGAAGAGGCACCGAACCCATACACACTCAATAAACGAATTGAATCGAATATACATACAATAGAAAAGGACCCTTCTAGAGGGTCCACTCACTTTGACAATCTGAGGAGGAAGGCTCTGTACTCTGATGGAGGCTTCCTCACATGGATCACATGGAAGAAGGAGTCCGAACTCACAGAAGGCCTGAGTAGGCGCTTGGTGAGGAGGAGCCCTGACCACCCCCCCTGAAAACAGATCCATCACATGGACCTGAACAGCACACGGAAGTCCTACCAACAGAGACGCGCACGGTGACGTACTCTATGGCGGGGGAATTCCTGCGGTGCACACGCCCAATATACCAGGCCGTGGGACCAGGAACTCCCTCCCCCCCCCCCCCCCCCCCCCCCCGTAACGTGCCGAACCGCCACGTGACGGGAACCTTGAAGGACAGGGGGTGTACCCCTGACCGACAGAACAATGGGGAGAGGAAAGGTTACCAGTTCACCCCTTTACGACCCCACACCCATGATACGACGTAACGACAAAAAGAGAATATGACACAGTCATAGTCAGCTCTATGAAGCGTTTCACAGCTCCACACAGCGCACGAGCTAACCTGCTATCTGATTTTTACTAAGGAAAAACACAGAATAGAGAGGGCTCTAAGAACCCCGGTCCAACATACACATGTGCTTCTGTGGCCAGTACAACCCAGTTGTAGGTCACATGACACACACAACCCATCATCATCACAATGAGAGAATACATCATTCTTGATTAGTATCGACCACAGGCCTTGCTAAGCACATATGACAGCAACCAAACCAATTTCCCTTTAGGAAATAAGTTTCTCCAGCAGATTTAGCACAACCTCAGCAATCAAGCTGAGAGTTACATCGTATCCCTACCACACAAAAGACACAATTAATGCACAACATGTCTGATAGGAGGTGATAAAGTCCCCAGGGAACCGGGGGGGGAAAAACACAATCCTCCTATTTTACCCTCAATACGGCCAGTTAAAACAGGAAAACCTGTTAATGTGTGAACTCACTGTCCATTGTCATTACAGTCTGAGAAAGAACATTCTTTTACTCACTCGTCACCAAGCATAGCTTCATAGGTTAGTTGCCTTAGTAGTGAGTACACGGTACACATAAACACCATGATGTTTCTCACACAACAACCAGATCAATACATCACGACCTGCACGGAGAAGCTACTGCCAGTGACAAAAACAGCTCACACACAACCCGCAACGTATCTCAAATGCATTGCAACAACACACGTTTTGGGAAAAAACACCGTCATTCACAATACATTTAGCAAGGTAAAACCAGAAGACGTGTTATGAGGGTCTGGCCAACCCCGTACCTGCCCGGAACGCAGATCAGCGAAGTGCAGTCACAAGCCACCGTAGAACACAGCCCTCTTTGTTGACGCAATCCCCGTCTAGGCTCAGGCAGGGTTGACGAACATCCCCTGTCAAGGATGACGTCGTGGTCAAGAGTGTAAAACATGTTAAAAATCAAAGCACGTTCAACAGAATAGCATCAAGCTAACGGCTGCTCCAACCGATCGGGTGCTATCGCTTCCGCTCGCGAGACGCCGATCTACGACGCACGCGATCAGGAGCGAGCTCCCGGCGGCGCGCGAGAAGCCAAGCTACCCCGCGCCAGGCCACCGACCGGCTAACCGTAAGCTATGAACATGTAAACAATGACATAACACTCACCCAGACAGGCCGCCGTTCTGAACCCTCCTCACTTTTTAAGAGAAAAGAGAAAACAAGACGTCAACACCGCTTCACAACGGTGACATTAACACGTCCGGCGGAATCAGCACAGTACCAACTGGCCTGTATAGCTGACTTTGAACATGAATCTGCCGCTATCGCACATTACATGCACATATCCCCTCGTGAAGGAATACTCTCATTTGGATATGAAAGATGGGGTCTTAACACGGTGACAGAGAGAATCCACTCGTCCAGAACACACAGGGATCACCAGTGTCAATGGTCGCGGCCCACTAGTTAAAACTATAATGGTCGCCAGACCAAGGCCTTCTGTCGCCTAGACGGCTAAACAAAGGACCCTAGCCTGGGGCCGGTTTCCATAAACTTTGTCTAGTAGCCCCCATAGCACTAACAGACAAGTGGAGCCCGCCAGCAAACACTACTCACCCAACCTGGAACGCACCGCTCCTCACAACAGCGGCATGTCCGACAGTTCAGCTGTGGCCTGACAGGTTTCACCCCAACAAACACAGCAAGGAACTGCAGTTGAGAAGCATGCAGCGGCGTGCTCCCAATACGAAAACCGGTGGAGGGTTTGTAGAATGATCATCATCTTCTAGACACTCCAGTACGAAGACAATATCGCCGTATTTTCTCGAAAATAGTGAGAGAAAAAATAAAGATATGATGTCAACGTATCCTTGTTTCCCAAGCTGTTCCTAATCCAATTTCTTCCATCATGGTGTCAAGTGTGGGGATCTACCGAGGCACCTCTTCCTTGTGGTGAAAGCGAGAAGGAGGAGAGCAGGTGACCACACACCTGCTTATGAAGGTAAGCTGATGAGGGGTGTGGTCAGACTAATACTGGTATTAGAGGTACATTTGTGGTTTATTCAGTACGCGTGCACGTACGCGAGATAGTGCAGAAGGCGATGCCAAGCTAAGCCACTAACGATACAGAACAGCTGTTTCTACCTCTGACATGTTATTAATGTTATTACAGCTGTTTCTACCTCTGACATGTTATTAATGGTATTACAGCTGTTTCTACCTCTGACATGTTATTAATGGTATTACAGCTGTTTCTACCTCTGACATGTTATTAATGTTATTACAGCTGTTTCTACCTCTGACATGTTATTAATGTTATTAACAGCTGTTTCTACCTCTGACCTGTTATTAATGGTATTACAGCTGTTTCTACCTCTGACATGTTATTAATGTTATTACAGCTGTTTCTACCTCTGACCTGTTATTAATGTTATTACAGCTGTTTCTACCTCTGACATGTTATTAATGGTATTACAGCTGTTTCTACCTCTGACCTGTTATTAATGGTATTACAGCTGTTTCTACCTCTGACCTGTTATTAATGTTATTACAGCTGTTTCTACCTCTGACCTGTTATTAATGGTATTACAGCTGTTTCTACCTCTGACCTGTTATTAATGGTATTACAGCTGTTTCTACCTCTGACCTGTTATTAATGATATTAACAGCTGTTTCTACCTCTGACATGTTATTAATGGTATTACAGCTGTTTCTACCTCTGACATGTTATTAATGGTATTAACAGCTGTTTCTACCTCTGACATGTTATTAATGGTATTAACAGCTGTTTCTACCTCTGACATGTTATTAATGGTATTACAGCTGTTTCTACCTCTGACCTGTTATTAATGTTATTACAGCTGTTTCTACCTCTGACATGTTATTAATGGTATTACAGCTGTTTCTACCTCTGACCTGTTATTAATGGTATTACAGCTGTTTCTACCTCTGCTAGGACCTGTTATTAATGGTATTAACAGCTGTTTCTACCTCTGACATGTTATTAATGTTATTAACAGCTGTTTCTACCTCTGACATGTTATTAATGGTATTACAGCTGTTTCTACCTCTGACATGTTATTAATGGTATTAACAGCTGTTTCTACCTCTGACCTGTTATTAATGTTATTAACAGCTGTTTCTACCTCTGACATGTTATTAATGTTATTACAGCTGTTTCTACCTCTGACATGTTATTAATGGTATAAACAGCTGTTTCTACCTCTGACACGTTATTAATGTTATTACAGCTGTTTCTACCTCTGACACGTTATTAATGGTATTACAGCTGTTTCTACCTCTGACACGTTATTAATGGTATTAACAGCTGTTTCTACCTCTGACATGTTATTAATGGTATTAACAGCTGTTTCTACCTCTGACCTGTTATTAATGTTATTACAGCTGTTTCTACCTCTGACATGTTATTAATGGTATTACAGCTGTTTCTACCTCTGACATGTTATTAATGGTATTACAGCTGTTTCTACCTCTGACATGTTATTAATGTTATTAACAGCTGTTTCTACCTCTGACATGTTATTAATGGTATTAACAGCTGTTTCTACCTCTGACATGTTATTAATGTTATTACAGCTGTTTCTACCTCTGACATGTTATTAATGGTATTACAGCTGTTTCTACCTCTGACATGTTATTAATGGTATTACAGCTGTTTCTACCTCTGACATGTTATTAATGTTATTAACAGCTGTTTCTACCTCTGACATGTTATTAATGGTATTAACAGCTGTTTCTACCTCTGACATGTTATTAATGTTATTACAGCTGTTTCTACCTCTGACATGTTATTAATGGTATTACAGCTGTTTCTACCTCTGACATGTTATTAATGGTATTACAGCTGTTTCTACCTCTGACATGTTATTAATGTTATTACAGCTGTTTCTACCTCTGACATGTTATTAATGTTATTAACAGCTGTTTCTACCTCTGACCTGTTATTAATGGTATTACAGCTGTTTCTACCTCTGACATGTTATTAATGTTATTACAGCTGTTTCTACCTCTGACCTGTTATTAATGTTATTACAGCTGTTTCTACCTCTGACATGTTATTAATGGTATTACAGCTGTTTCTACCTCTGACCTGTTATTAATGGTATTACAGCTGTTTCTACCTCTGACCTGTTATTAATGTTATTACAGCTGTTTCTACCTCTGACCTGTTATTAATGGTATTACAGCTGTTTCTACCTCTGACCTGTTATTAATGGTATTACAGCTGTTTCTACCTCTGACCTGTTATTAATGATATTAACAGCTGTTTCTACCTCTGACATGTTATTAATGGTATTACAGCTGTTTCTACCTCTGACATGTTATTAATGGTATTAACAGCTGTTTCTACCTCTGACATGTTATTAATGGTATTAACAGCTGTTTCTACCTCTGACATGTTATTAATGGTATTACAGCTGTTTCTACCTCTGACCTGTTATTAATGTTATTACAGCTGTTTCTACCTCTGACATGTTATTAATGGTATTACAGCTGTTTCTACCTCTGACCTGTTATTAATGGTATTACAGCTGTTTCTACCTCTGCTAGGACCTGTTATTAATGGTATTAACAGCTGTTTCTACCTCTGACATGTTATTAATGTTATTAACAGCTGTTTCTACCTCTGACATGTTATTAATGGTATTACAGCTGTTTCTACCTCTGACATGTTATTAATGGTATTAACAGCTGTTTCTACCTCTGACCTGTTATTAATGTTATTAACAGCTGTTTCTACCTCTGACATGTTATTAATGTTATTACAGCTGTTTCTACCTCTGACATGTTATTAATGGTATTAACAGCTGTTTCTACCTCTGACACGTTATTAATGTTATTACAGCTGTTTCTACCTCTGACACGTTATTAATGGTATTACAGCTGTTTCTACCTCTGACACGTTATTAATGGTATTAACAGCTGTTTCTACCTCTGACATGTTATTAATGGTATTAACAGCTGTTTCTACCTATGACCTGTTATTAATGTTATTACAGCTGTTTCTACCTCTGACATGTTATTAATGGTATTACAGCTGTTTCTACCTCTGACCTGTTATTAATGGTATTACAGCTGTTTCTACCTCTGACATGTTATTAATGGTATTAACAGCTGTTTCTACCTCTGACCTGTTATTAATGGTATTACAGCTGTTTCTACCTCTGACATGTTATTAATGGTATTAACAGCTGTTTCTACCTCTGACATGTTATTAATGTTATTACAGCTGTTTCTACCTCTGACATGTTATTAATGGTATTACAGCTGTTTCTACCTCTGACCTGTTATTAATGGTATTACAGCTGTTTCTACCTCTGACATGTTATTAATGGTATTAACAGCTGTTTCTACCTCTGACATGTTATTAATGGTATTAACAGCTGTTTCTACCTCTGACATGTTATTAATGTTATTAACAGCTGTTTCTACCTCTGACATGTTATTAATGTTATTAACAGCTGTTTCTACCTCTGACATGTTATTAATGGTATTACAGCTGTTTCTACCTCTGACATGTTATTAATGTTATTAACAGCTGTTTCTACCTCTGACATGTTATTAATGGTATTAACAGCTGTTTCTACCTCTGACATGTTATTAATGGTATTAACAGCTGTTTCTACCTCTGACATGTTATTAATGGTATTACAGCTGGTTCTACCTCTGACATGTTATTAATGTTATTACAGCTGTTTCTACCTCTGACATGTTATTAATGGTATTACAGCTGTTTCTACCTCTGACATGTTATTAATGGTATTAACAGCTGTTTCTACCTCTGACATGTTATTAATGGTATTACAGCTGTTTCTACCTCTGACATGTTATTAATGGTATTAACAGCTGTTTCTACCTCTGACATGTTATTAATGGTATTACAGCTGTTTCTACCTCTGACATGTTATTAATGGTATTAACAGCTGTTTCTACCTCTGACATGTTATTAATGGTATTACAGCTGTTTCTACCTCTGACATGTTATTAATGGTATTAACAGCTGTTTCTACCTCTGACATGTTATTAATGTTATTAACAGCTGTTTCTACCTCTGACATGTTATTAATGTTATTAACAGCTGTTTCTACCTCTGACATGTTATTAATGGTATTACAGCTGTTTCTACCTCTGACATGTTATTAATGGTATTAACAGCTGTTTCTACCTCTGACATGTTATTAATGGTATTAACAGCTGTTTCTACCTCTGACATGTTATTAATGTTATTACAGCTGTTTCTACCTCTGACCTGTTATTAATGGTATTACAGCTGTTTCTACCTCTGACATGTTATTAATGTTATTACAGCTGTTTCTACCTCTGACATGTTATTAATGGTATTACAGCTGTTTCTACCTCTGACATGTTATTAATGGTATTAACAGCTGTTTCTACCTCTGACATGTTATTAATGGTATTACAGCTGTTTCTACCTCTGACATGTTATTAATGGTATTACAGCTGTTTCTACCTCTGACATGTTATTAATGGTATTAACAGCTGTTTCTACCTCTGACATGTTATTAATGTTATTAACAGCTGTTTCTACCTCTGACATGTTATTAATGTTATTAACAGCTGTTTCTACCTCTGACATGTTATTAATGGTATTACAGCTGTTTCTACCCCTGACATGTTATTAATGTTATTAACAGCTGTTTCTACCTCTGACATGTTATTAATGGTATTAACAGCTGTTTCTACCTCTGACATGTTATTAATGGTATTAACAGCTGTTTCTACCTCTGACATGTTATTAATGGTATTACAGCTGTGTCTACCTCTGACCTGTTATTAATGGTATTAACAGCTGTTTCTACCTCTGACACGTTATTAATGGTATTAACAGCTGTTTCTACCTCTGACACGTTATTAATGGTATTAACAGCTGTTTCTACCTCTGACATGTTATTAATGTTATTACAGCTGTTTCTACCTCTGACCTGTTATTAATGGTATTACAGCTGTTTCTACCTCTGACATGTTATTAATGTTATTAACAGCTGTTTCTACCTCTGACATGTTATTAATGTTATTACAGCTGTTTCTACCTCTGACATGTTATTAATGTTATTAACAGCTGTTTCTACCTCTGACATGTTATTAATGGTATTACAGCTGTTTCTACCTCTGACATGTTATTAATGGTATAAACAGCTGTTTCTACCTCTGACATGTTATTAATGGTATTACAGCTGTTTCTACCTCTGACATGTTATTAATGGTATTAACAGCTGTTTCTACCTCTGACATGTTATTAATGGTATTAACAGCTGTTTCTACCTCTGACATGTTATTAATGTTATTACAGCTGTTTCTACCTCTGACATGTTATTAATGGTATTAACAGCTGTTTCTACCTCTGACATGTTATTAATGGTATTACAGCTGTTTCTACCTCTGACATGTTATTAATGGTATTACAGCTGTTTCTACCTCTGACATGTTATTAATGGTATTAACAACTGTTTCTACCTCTGACATGTTATTAATGGTATTACAGCTGTTTCTACCTCTGACATGTTATTAATGGTATTAACAGCTGTTTCTACCTCTGACCTGTTATTAATGTTATTTACAGCTGTTTCTACCTCTGACATGTTATTAATGGTATTAACAGCTGTTTCTACCTCTGACATGTTATTAATGGTATTACAGCTGTTTCTACCTCTGACATGTTATTAATGTTATTACAGCTGTTTCTACCTCTGACATGTTATTAATGGTATTACAGCTGTTTCTACCTCTGACCTGTTATTAATGTTATTAACAGCTGTTTCTACCTCTGACATGTTATTAATGGTATTAACAGCTGTTTCTACCTCTGACATGTTATTAATGTTATTAACAGCTGTTTCTACCTCTGACATGTTATTAATGGTATTACAGCTGTTTCTACCTCTGACCTGTTATTAATGTTATTAACAGCTGTTTCTACCTCTGACATGTTATTAATGGTATTACAGCTGTTTCTACCTCTGACATGTTATTAATGGTATTACAGCTGTTTCTACCTCTGACATGTTATTAATGGTATTACAGCTGTTTCTACCTCTGACCTGTTATTAATGTTATTAACAGCTGTTTCTACCTCTGACATGTTATTAATGGTATTAACAGCTGTTTCTACCTCTGACATGTTATTAATGTTATTAACAGCTGTTTCTACCTCTGACATGTTATTAATGGTATTACAGCTGTTTCTACCTCTGACCTGTTATTAATGTTATTAACAGCTGTTTCTACCTCTGACATGTTATTAATGGTATTACAGCTGTTTCTACCTCTGACATGTTATTAATGGTATTACAGCTGTTTCTACCTCTGACCTGTTATTAATGTTATTAACAGCTGTTTCTACCTCTGACATGTTATTAATGGTATTACAGCTGTGTCTACCTCTGACATGTTATTAATGGTATTAACAGCTGTTTCTACCTCTGACATGTTATTAATGGTATTACAGCTGTTTCTACCTCTGACATGTTATTAATGGTATTAACAGCTGTTTCTACCTCTGACACGTTATTAATGTTATTAACAGCTGTTTCTACCTCTGACATGTTATTAATGTTATTACAGCTGTTTCTACCTCTGACCTGTTATTAATGGTATTACAGCTGTTTCTACCTCTGACATGTTATTAATGTTATTAACAGCTGTTTCTACCTCTGACATGTTATTAATGTTATTACAGCTGTTTCTACCTCTGACATGTTATTAATGTTATTAACAGCTGTTTCTACCCCTGACATGTTATTAATGGTATTACAGCTGTTTCTACCTCTGACATGTTATTAATGGTATAAACAGCTGTTTCTACCTCTGACATGTTATTAATGGTATTACAGCTGTTTCTACCTCTGACATGTTATTAATGGTATTACAGCTGTTTCTACCTCTGACATGTTATTAATGGTATAAACAGCTGTTTCTACCTCTGACATGTTATTAATGTTATTACAGCTGTTTCTACCTCTGACACTTTATTAATGGTATTACAGCTGTTTCTACCTCTGACATGTTATTAATGGTATTAACAGCTGTTTCTACCTCTGACATGTTATTAATGGTATTAACAGCTGTTTCTACCTCTGACATGTTATTAATGGTATTAACAGCTGTTTCTACCTCTGACCTGTTATTAATGGTATTACAGCTGTGTCTACCTCTGACCTGTTATTAATGGTATTAACAGCTGTTTCTACCTCTGACACGTTATTAATGGTATTAACAGCTGTTTCTACCTCTGACACGTTATTAATGGTATTAACAGCTGTTTCTACCTCTGACATGTTATTAATGTTATTACAGCTGTTTCTACCTCTGACCTGTTATTAATGGTATTACAGCTGTTTCTACCTCTGACATGTTATTAATGTTATTAACAGCTGTTTCTACCTCTGACATGTTATTAATGGTATTACAGCTGTTTCTACCTCTGACATGTTATTAATGTTATTAACAGCTGTTTCTACCTCTGACATGTTATTAATGTTATTACAGCTGTTTCTACCTCTGACATGTTATTAATGTTATTACAGCTGTTTCTACCTCTGACATGTTATTAATGTTATTAACAGCTGTTTCTACCTCTGACATGTTATTAATGGTATTACAGCTGTTTCTACCTCTGACATGTTATTAATGGTATAAACAGCTGTTTCTACCTCTGACATGTTATTAATGGTATTACAGCTGTTTCTACCTCTGACATGTTATTAATGGTATTACAGCTGTTTCTACCTCTGACATGTTATTAATGGTATTAACAGCTGTTTCTACCTCTGACATGTTATTAATGGTATTAACAGCCGTTTCTACCTCTGACATGTTATTAATGTTATTACAGCAGTTTCTACCTCTGACATGTTATTAATGTTATTACAGCTGTTTCTACCTCTGACATGTTATTAATGTTATTACAGCTGTTTCTACCTCTGACATGTTATTAATGTTATTACAGCTGTTTCTACCTCTGACATGTTATTAATGATATTAACAGCTGTTTCTACCTCTGACATGTTATTAATGGTATTAACAGCTGTTTCTACCTCTGACATGTTATTAATGGTATTACAGCTGTTTCTACCTCTGACATGCTATTAATGGTATTACAGCTGTTTCTACCTCTGACATGTTATTAATGGTATTAACAGCTGTTTCTACCTCTGACATGTTATTAATGGTATTAACAGCTGTTTCTACCTCTGACATGTTATTAATGGTATTACAGCTGTTTCTACCTCTGACATGTTATTAATGGTATTACAGCTGTTTCTACCTCTGACATGTTATTAATGGTATTACAGCTGTTTCTACCTCTGACATGTTATTAATGTTATTAACAGCTGTTTCTACCTCTGACATGTTATTAATGGTATTAACAGCTGTTTCTACCTCTGACCTGTTATTAATGTTATTTACAGCTGTTTCTACCTCTGACATGTTATTAATGGTATTAACAGCTGTTTCTACCTCTGACATGTTATTAATGGTATTACAGCTGTTTCTACCTCTGACATGTTATTAATGTTATTACAGCTGTTTCTACCTCTGACATGTTATTAATGGTATTACAGCTGTTTCTACCTCTGACCTGTTATTAATGTTATTAACAGCTGTTTCTACCTCTGACATGTTATTAATGGTATTAACAGCTGTTTCTACCTCTGACCTGTTATTAATGTTATTAACAGCTGTTTCTACCTCTGACATGTTATTAATGGTATTACAGCTGTTTCTACCTCTGACATGTTATTAATGTTATTAACAGCTGTTTCTACCTCTGACATGTTATTAATGGTATTACAGCTGTTTCTACCTCTGACATGTTATTAATGGTATTACAGCTGTTTCTACCTCTGACATGTTATTAATGGTATTACAGCTGTTTCTACCTCTGACCTGTTATTAATGGTATTACAGCTGTTTCTACCTCTGACATGTTATTAATGTTATTACAGCTGTTTCTACCTCTGACATGTTATTAATGGTATTACAGCTGTTTCTACCTCTGACCTGTTATTAATGTTATTACAGCTGTTTCTACCTCTGACATGTTATTAATGGTATTACAGCTGTTTCTACCTCTGACCTGTTATTAATGGTATTACAGCTGTTTCTACCTCTGCTAGGACCTGTTATTAATGGTATTAACAGCTGTTTCTACCTCTGACATGTTATTAATGTTATTAACAGCTGTTTCTACCTCTGACATGTTATTAATGGTATTACAGCTGTTTCTACCTCTGACATGTTATTAATGGTATTAACAGCTGTTTCTACCTCTGACCTGTTATTAATGTTATTAACAGCTGTTTCTACCTCTGACATGTTATTAATGTTATTACAGCTGTTTCTACCTCTGACATGTTATTAATGGTATTAACAGCTGTTTCTACCTCTGACACGTTATTAATGTTATTACAGCTGTTTCTACCTCTGACACGTTATTAATGGTATTACAGCTGTTTCTACCTCTGACACGTTATTAATGGTATTAACAGCTGTTTCTACCTCTGACATGTTATTAATGGTATTAACAGCTGTTTCTACCTATGACCTGTTATTAATGTTATTACAGCTGTTTCTACCTCTGACATGTTATTAATGGTATTACAGCTGTTTCTACCTCTGACCTGTTATTAATGGTATTACAGCTGTTTCTACCTCTGACATGTTATTAATGGTATTAACAGCTGTTTCTACCTCTGACCTGTTATTAATGGTATTACAGCTGTTTCTACCTCTGACATGTTATTAATGGTATTAACAGCTGTTTCTACCTCTGACATGTTATTAATGTTATTACAGCTGTTTCTACCTCTGACATGTTATTAATGGTATTACAGCTGTTTCTACCTCTGACCTGTTATTAATGGTATTACAGCTGTTTCTACCTCTGACATGTTATTAATGGTATTAACAGCTGTTTCTACCTCTGACATGTTATTAATGGTATTAACAGCTGTTTCTACCTCTGACATGTTATTAATGTTATTAACAGCTGTTTCTACCTCTGACATGTTATTAATGTTATTAACAGCTGTTTCTACCTCTGACATGTTATTAATGGTATTACAGCTGTTTCTACCTCTGACATGTTATTAATGTTATTAACAGCTGTTTCTACCTCTGACATGTTATTAATGGTATTAACAGCTGTTTCTACCTCTGACATGTTATTAATGGTATTAACAGCTGTTTCTACCTCTGACATGTTATTAATGGTATTACAGCTGGTTCTACCTCTGACATGTTATTAATGTTATTACAGCTGTTTCTACCTCTGACATGTTATTAATGGTATTACAGCTGTTTCTACCTCTGACATGTTATTAATGGTATTAACAGCTGTTTCTACCTCTGACATGTTATTAATGGTATTACAGCTGTTTCTACCTCTGACATGTTATTAATGGTATTAACAGCTGTTTCTACCTCTGACATGTTATTAATGGTATTACAGCTGTTTCTACCTCTGACATGTTATTAATGGTATTAACAGCTGTTTCTACCTCTGACATGTTATTAATGGTATTACAGCTGTTTCTACCTCTGACATGTTATTAATGGTATTAACAGCTGTTTCTACCTCTGACATGTTATTAATGTTATTAACAGCTGTTTCTACCTCTGACATGTTATTAATGTTATTAACAGCTGTTTCTACCTCTGACATGTTATTAATGGTATTACAGCTGTTTCTACCTCTGACATGTTATTAATGGTATTAACAGCTGTTTCTACCTCTGACATGTTATTAATGGTATTAACAGCTGTTTCTACCTCTGACATGTTATTAATGTTATTACAGCTGTTTCTACCTCTGACCTGTTATTAATGGTATTACAGCTGTTTCTACCTCTGACATGTTATTAATGTTATTACAGCTGTTTCTACCTCTGACATGTTATTAATGGTATTACAGCTGTTTCTACCTCTGACATGTTATTAATGGTATTAACAGCTGTTTCTACCTCTGACATGTTATTAATGGTATTACAGCTGTTTCTACCTCTGACATGTTATTAATGGTATTACAGCTGTTTCTACCTCTGACATGTTATTAATGGTATTAACAGCTGTTTCTACCTCTGACATGTTATTAATGTTATTAACAGCTGTTTCTACCTCTGACATGTTATTAATGTTATTAACAGCTGTTTCTACCTCTGACATGTTATTAATGGTATTACAGCTGTTTCTACCCCTGACATGTTATTAATGTTATTAACAGCTGTTTCTACCTCTGACATGTTATTAATGGTATTAACAGCTGTTTCTACCTCTGACATGTTATTAATGGTATTAACAGCTGTTTCTACCTCTGACATGTTATTAATGGTATTACAGCTGTGTCTACCTCTGACCTGTTATTAATGGTATTAACAGCTGTTTCTACCTCTGACACGTTATTAATGGTATTAACAGCTGTTTCTACCTCTGACACGTTATTAATGGTATTAACAGCTGTTTCTACCTCTGACATGTTATTAATGTTATTACAGCTGTTTCTACCTCTGACCTGTTATTAATGGTATTACAGCTGTTTCTACCTCTGACATGTTATTAATGTTATTAACAGCTGTTTCTACCTCTGACATGTTATTAATGTTATTACAGCTGTTTCTACCTCTGACATGTTATTAATGTTATTAACAGCTGTTTCTACCTCTGACATGTTATTAATGGTATTACAGCTGTTTCTACCTCTGACATGTTATTAATGGTATAAACAGCTGTTTCTACCTCTGACATGTTATTAATGGTATTACAGCTGTTTCTACCTCTGACATGTTATTAATGGTATTAACAGCTGTTTCTACCTCTGACATGTTATTAATGGTATTAACAGCTGTTTCTACCTCTGACATGTTATTAATGTTATTACAGCTGTTTCTACCTCTGACATGTTATTAATGGTATTAACAGCTGTTTCTACCTCTGACATGTTATTAATGGTATTACAGCTGTTTCTACCTCTGACATGTTATTAATGGTATTACAGCTGTTTCTACCTCTGACATGTTATTAATGGTATTAACAACTGTTTCTACCTCTGACATGTTATTAATGGTATTACAGCTGTTTCTACCTCTGACATGTTATTAATGGTATTAACAGCTGTTTCTACCTCTGACCTGTTATTAATGTTATTTACAGCTGTTTCTACCTCTGACATGTTATTAATGGTATTAACAGCTGTTTCTACCTCTGACATGTTATTAATGGTATTACAGCTGTTTCTACCTCTGACATGTTATTAATGTTATTACAGCTGTTTCTACCTCTGACATGTTATTAATGGTATTACAGCTGTTTCTACCTCTGACCTGTTATTAATGTTATTAACAGCTGTTTCTACCTCTGACATGTTATTAATGGTATTAACAGCTGTTTCTACCTCTGACATGTTATTAATGTTATTAACAGCTGTTTCTACCTCTGACATGTTATTAATGGTATTACAGCTGTTTCTACCTCTGACCTGTTATTAATGTTATTAACAGCTGTTTCTACCTCTGACATGTTATTAATGGTATTACAGCTGTTTCTACCTCTGACATGTTATTAATGGTATTACAGCTGTTTCTACCTCTGACATGTTATTAATGGTATTACAGCTGTTTCTACCTCTGACCTGTTATTAATGTTATTAACAGCTGTTTCTACCTCTGACATGTTATTAATGGTATTAACAGCTGTTTCTACCTCTGACATGTTATTAATGTTATTAACAGCTGTTTCTACCTCTGACATGTTATTAATGGTATTACAGCTGTTTCTACCTCTGACCTGTTATTAATGTTATTAACAGCTGTTTCTACCTCTGACATGTTATTAATGGTATTACAGCTGTTTCTACCTCTGACATGTTATTAATGGTATTACAGCTGTTTCTACCTCTGACCTGTTATTAATGTTATTAACAGCTGTTTCTACCTCTGACATGTTATTAATGGTATTACAGCTGTGTCTACCTCTGACATGTTATTAATGGTATTAACAGCTGTTTCTACCTCTGACATGTTATTAATGGTATTACAGCTGTGTCTACCTCTGACCTGTTATTAATGGTATTAACAGCTGTTTCTACCTCTGACACGTTATTAATGGTATTAACAGCTGTTTCTACCTCTGACACGTTATTAATGTTATTAACAGCTGTTTCTACCTCTGACATGTTATTAATGTTATTACAGCTGTTTCTACCTCTGACCTGTTATTAATGGTATTACAGCTGTTTCTACCTCTGACATGTTATTAATGTTATTAACAGCTGTTTCTACCTCTGACATGTTATTAATGTTATTACAGCTGTTTCTACCTCTGACATGTTATTAATGTTATTAACAGCTGTTTCTACCTCTGACATGTTATTAATGGTATTACAGCTGTTTCTACCTCTGACATGTTATTAATGGTATAAACAGCTGTTTCTACCTCTGACATGTTATTAATGGTATTACAGCTGTTTCTACCTCTGACATGTTATTAATGGTATTACAGCTGTTTCTACCTCTGACATGTTATTAATGGTATAAACAGCTGTTTCTACCTCTGACATGTTATTAATGTTATTACAGCTGTTTCTACCTCTGACACTTTATTAATGGTATTACAGCTGTTTCTACCTCTGACATGTTATTAATGGTATTAACAGCTGTTTCTACCTCTGACATGTTATTAATGGTATTAACAGCTGTTTCTACCTCTGACATGTTATTAATGGTATTAACAGCTGTTTCTACCTCTGACCTGTTATTAATGGTATTACAGCTGTGTCTACCTCTGACCTGTTATTAATGGTATTAACAGCTGTTTCTACCTCTGACACGTTATTAATGGTATTAACAGCTGTTTCTACCTCTGACACGTTATTAATGGTATTAACAGCTGTTTCTACCTCTGACATGTTATTAATGTTATTACAGCTGTTTCTACCTCTGACCTGTTATTAATGGTATTACAGCTGTTTCTACCTCTGACATGTTATTAATGTTATTAACAGCTGTTTCTACCTCTGACATGTTATTAATGGTATTACAGCTGTTTCTACCTCTGACATGTTATTAATGTTATTAACAGCTGTTTCTACCTCTGACATGTTATTAATGTTATTACAGCTGTTTCTACCTCTGACATGTTATTAATGTTATTACAGCTGTTTCTACCTCTGACATGTTATTAATGTTATTAACAGCTGTTTCTACCTCTGACATGTTATTAATGGTATTACAGCTGTTTCTACCTCTGACATGTTATTAATGGTATAAACAGCTGTTTCTACCTCTGACATGTTATTAATGGTATTACAGCTGTTTCTACCTCTGACATGTTATTAATGGTATTACAGCTGTTTCTACCTCTGACATGTTATTAATGGTATTAACAGCTGTTTCTACCTCTGACATGTTATTAATGGTATTAACAGCCGTTTCTACCTCTGACATGTTATTAATGTTATTACAGCAGTTTCTACCTCTGACATGTTATTAATGTTATTACAGCTGTTTCTACCTCTGACATGTTATTAATGTTATTACAGCTGTTTCTACCTCTGACATGTTATTAATGTTATTACAGCTGTTTCTACCTCTGACATGTTATTAATGATATTAACAGCTGTTTCTACCTCTGACATGTTATTAATGGTATTAACAGCTGTTTCTACCTCTGACATGTTATTAATGGTATTACAGCTGTTTCTACCTCTGACATGCTATTAATGGTATTACAGCTGTTTCTACCTCTGACATGTTATTAATGGTATTAACAGCTGTTTCTACCTCTGACATGTTATTAATGGTATTAACAGCTGTTTCTACCTCTGACATGTTATTAATGGTATTACAGCTGTTTCTACCTCTGACATGTTATTAATGGTATTACAGCTGTTTCTACCTCTGACATGTTATTAATGGTATTACAGCTGTTTCTACCTCTGACATGTTATTAATGTTATTAACAGCTGTTTCTACCTCTGACATGTTATTAATGGTATTAACAGCTGTTTCTACCTCTGACCTGTTATTAATGTTATTTACAGCTGTTTCTACCTCTGACATGTTATTAATGGTATTAACAGCTGTTTCTACCTCTGACATGTTATTAATGGTATTACAGCTGTTTCTACCTCTGACATGTTATTAATGTTATTACAGCTGTTTCTACCTCTGACATGTTATTAATGGTATTACAGCTGTTTCTACCTCTGACCTGTTATTAATGTTATTAACAGCTGTTTCTACCTCTGACATGTTATTAATGGTATTAACAGCTGTTTCTACCTCTGACCTGTTATTAATGTTATTAACAGCTGTTTCTACCTCTGACATGTTATTAATGGTATTACAGCTGTTTCTACCTCTGACATGTTATTAATGTTATTAACAGCTGTTTCTACCTCTGACATGTTATTAATGGTATTACAGCTGTTTCTACCTCTGACATGTTATTAATGGTATTACAGCTGTTTCTACCTCTGACATGTTATTAATGGTATTACAGCTGTTTCTACTCTGACCTGTTATTAATGGTATTACAGCTGTTTCTACCTCTGACATGTTATTAATGTTATTACAGCTGTTTCTACCTCTGACATGTTATTAATGGTATTAACAGCTGTTTCTACCTCTGACATGTTATTAATGGTATAACAGCTGTTTCTACCTCTGACATGTTATTAATGTTATTAACAGCTGTTTCTACCTCTGACATGTTATTAATGTTATTAACAGCTGTTTCTACCTCTGACATGTTATTAATGGTATTAACAGCTGTTTATACCTCTGACATGTTATTAATGTTATTACAGCTGTTTCTACCTCTGACCTGTTATTAATGTTATTACAGCTGTTTCTACCTCTGACATGTTATTAATGGTATTACAGCTGTTTCTACCTCTGACCTGTTATTAATGGTATTACAGCTGTTTCTACCTCTGACCTGTTATTAATGTTATTAACAGCTGTTTCTACCTCTGACATGTTATTAATGTTATTACAGCTGTTTCTACCTCTGACAT
The DNA here is from genome assembly GCF_963971535.1 of Notolepis coatsorum. NCBI lineage: Eukaryota > Metazoa > Chordata > Actinopteri > Aulopiformes > Paralepididae > Notolepis > Notolepis coatsorum. The sequence continues at coordinate 126,450,391 of NC_140176.1, forward strand.
GTTATTAATGTTATTAACAGCTGTTTCTACCTCTGACATGTTATTAATGTTATTACAGCTGTTTCTACCTCTGACATGTTATTAATGGTATTACAGCTGTTTCTACCTCTGACATGTTATTAATGTTATTACAGCTGTTTCTACCTCTGACATGTTATTAATGGTATTACAGCTGTTTCTACCTCTGACCTGTTATTAATGGTATTACAGCTGTTTCTACCTCTGCTAGGACCTGTTATTAATGGTATTACAGCTGTTTCTACCTCTGCTAGGACCTGTTATTAATGGTATTACAGCTGTTTCTACCTCTGACACGTTATTAATGGTATTAACAGCTGTTTCTACCTCTGACCTGTTATTAATGGTATTACAGCTGTTTCTACCTCTGACATGTTATTAATGTTATTAACAGCTGTTTCTACCTCTGACATGTTATTAATGTTATTAACAGCTGTTTCTACCTCTGACATGTTATTAATGTTATTACAGCTGTTTCTACCTCTGACATGTTATTAATGGTATTACAGCTGTTTCTACCTCTGCTAGGACCTGTTATTAATGGTATTACAGCTGTTTCTACCTCTGCTAGGACCTGTTATTAATGGTATTACAGCTGTTTCTACCTCTGCTAGGACCTGTTATTAATGGTATTACAGCTGTTTCTACCTCTGCTAGGACCTGTTATTAATGGTATTACAGCTGTTTCTACCTCTGACCTGTTATTAATGGTATTACAGCTGTTTCTACCTCTGCTAGGACCTGTTATTAATGGTATTACAGCTGTTTCTACCTCTGCTAGGACCTGTTCTGTTCCGTTAGGGGCTCTGCTTGGCATCACACTGCACTCCCTCGCGTACTTGCACGCGCACTGAATAAATTCCACAAAAATGTACCTTTAACCCTTAGAAGTCAACGGGGCCTATTGCTCCCGTGGGCGGAGAACAAAAGAATTAGAATCTCTCACAAATGCTCAGGAAGTCCCGTTTTTCAAAAATCTGTAAAAATAGCACAAAGACAATTTCGAGTGCATAATAGTGTAATCTATATGTATCCTTACTTGCTAAACATAATACGACTTGTAAATATGTTTAATTCTTGCTCAATTGTATAGTTCTAAATATCCCTGTATTCCCCCGAAACTACAACGCGTCACGTACATGCACGCGCGCACACACACACAGCGCATAGGTGTTAATCACTGAGTGATCTAATATGCATATTCTTCAGCGCGAGAGGGGGGGGGGGGTTGTGTTTCTCACTGTCTGTCGTTGATAATAATAGTCCTGCAGTTCGCAGTTCATTCATTCACGGTGATGACAGCTCTCTAGTCTAGAGTAGAGAGGTGGCCTGTTACTGTTCCATGATTTTCATTCGGCGCTTCAGCTCACCTCGCAGAGCAGCGGTCCCGCGCTACTGCGGTCCGTTCTTGACGAGTTCGAATCCCATTCAATCTTTTTTTTTAACGTGATTTTTTTTTTACACATGTATTCTTTACTGTACTAATACAATAGTGCATATTCAGAGAGAGATATAGGGAGAGGCAGCGTCGAGACGAAACTTGTGTCGAGTCTGCTTCTATGTGCAACAGAAACTCCTGAACGAGTATACCGAGGCGTTTTGTGAAGGAAAGATGACGTCGTCTCTCTCTCTCTCTCTCTCTCTCTCTCTCTCTCTCTCTCTCTCTCTCTCTCTCTCTCTCTTTCTCTCTCTCTCTCTCTCTCTCTCTCTCTCTCTCTCTCTCTCTCTCTCTCTCTCTCTCTCCTTCAAATGGGCTTTATTGACATAGGAAACATACGTTTACATTGTCAAAGCCAAACAAAACAACTATTTGCACAGCCATTTGAAATCTACAGTTACACAGTACAGCTCAATACACACAATTGTTAAGGGGATGCAGACCAGAGAAAGACTTTCGTCTTGTTTACATCAGGGTCCCCCATTTTCAATTCATCAGGACATATATGACATACATGACATACAGATAGTCAGTACTGCTACATCTATACATTTATGACATACCAGATTTGCAAATACAGTACTGTTTGTGATACAGAAGGAGTCAAGAAAAGGGAGTATATACATTTGATGTAGAAACTGTACATTGGAGGAGGTTGGGTGGGGGGGGTTGGGTACATTGGGATATTGACAACCATACTGGGTAATTTACATTGGAGGTGGTTGGGGGGGGGGGGCACACTGTATAAACAAGTAAAACTGTAAATTGAGGGGGGGGGGGGGAGACACTGTACAAACAAACAAAATTGTACATTGGACTATTGACAAAACCATACTAGGTAAATGACTGTACATTGGAGGGGGTTGGGTTAGGATATTTACAGGGGCCAGTGTTGAATTGCAGTCTCCCGTAGGTGTCCCTTGAGAGAGGTTTTGAAAGTGGGTAGTGATCCACATTCCTTTACAGCTTTGGGTAGGGCGTTCCACATTGATGTGGCATAATTGCGAAACGTGTTTAGTCCCTTATTTGAGCCGAATCTGGGTTTAACATGATTTGTGGAGCTCCCTCTGGTGTTGTGGTCGTGGTATTCACTGACCTTTGGGAAGTATTTTGACATGTACATGGGTACCTTGGTCGTGTAGTGTATCTTGTAGACCAGGCCCATTGCAAGTTGCTGTACTCTGTCGTTTACTCTAAGCCATCCTAGGTTGTCAAAGTGGGCAGGGGTGAGGTGGGTTCTAGGAGTAAGGTCAAGCAGTAGTCTGACCAGTTTGTTTTGAGATGTTTGTAATTTTGTTTTTAGCGCCTTTGAGGTGCTTTGGTACCATGAGGTGCAAGCATAGTCGTAGTACCCCTGAATGAGTGCTCCTGCCAGAGTCTTCAGGGTATTCTTGTTTACCAGAGAGGAGATCCGGTACAAGAATCGAGTTCGTTGGTTGACTTTTTTTATTACATTGGATGCCATTTTGTCACAGGAGAGATTAGCCTCTAGGATGGAACCCAGGTAGGTAATTTCATCACAGTAGTAAAGATGTTATGTGTTTATGACTAAACACAGTAGGGCATTTGACTGAAATTGTCATAGTGAGTCCTTCAAGTCATTGTCATAGTGAGTCCTTATTACTTGTTTACAAGATCAAGTAATAAGCCAAATTAATATTTTATAATTCTCATATATCAAACCATAGCCAACCATTGTTTTTCCATTTGATCTTATTGGGAGTGTAAACCCTTTGCGAGCAGGGTTCTCCCAGGACCTTGTAGCCTAAAAAACAGCCTGTATGCCGTGACATTGTATTCGCAATGCCGTGACCCGGATTCGAACCGGGGTTGCTGCGGCCACAACGCAGAGTACTAACCACTATACGATCACGGCGAGCTACCGGGGCTGGTATAGTAGAGTGCAGCTTCTGTAGTGTGGTAGTGAAAGGGTTAAAATATGTATACTCAAAATTTGATTTGAGTGCTTTAATTCTGAAATTTGCTTTATTCTTTGGTAGTGTTAATGATTCTGAACCATGATGCAGGCTATATAGACTATACCTCCATGGAAATCCCCAGACAAACCACCTCAAATAAATAGCCTACCATCTTTCCCAATACATTTTTATGGAGTAGTTCCACATTTTTACATGCTGACTATACATATTATTTTGGATAAAAACTCAAACAACCAACGGGCTGAGTAGGCACACGTCCAAATAGGCCTGACCTGATGGGCAATAGTGACATAAGCAGGCCATTGTGAGTTATGCTCGTCATTACACTTTAAGATACACTGTTCATTTAAATTACAATGCAGAAACAGTGTTAACTTGTCCGCCTGTAGGGTAAACCTGATATATAATGGAACTCTTATGACATTTAGTCATTTAGCTGACGCTTTTATCCAAAGCGACTTACAAGTTCTGTACGACAAGTCAGCAGGAATGGTCCAACTCTTTCAGCTGAGTAACAATGTTCATCAAAGTGTTGAAACTTGAGTGCTGCAGTGTTGAGTGCACAGTAGTAAAGATGTTATGTGTTTATGACTAAACACAGTAGGGCATTTGACTGAAATTGTCATAGTGAGTCCTTCAAGTCATTGTCATAGTGAGTCCTTATTACTTGTTTACAGGCTAGGCCTCCTGCTGGGTCCATTCACTGGAATAACAAAGGAATGACTGGGCCTTTGCTCAGGTGTGAAATGGTGCTAGTGACAATGATCACATTGAATTCTGGGAGTGTAGTTCTCTCATCAGATAGCTGAATGAACTTGGATCTAGTTCAAAGTCCTATACTGAAAAGGTGTTAGGATTTTACCAGAATGTTTGATAGGACATTGATTGAAAACTATCGTCTCAAATTTGACAATTGATGGCTTATTTTGAAGGTATGAATCTGTAATTTTATATTATGTAACAAAAAAAAAGGGGGAAATTCTCAGGAGGAGGAGCTATTTAGGTTAGACTTCTAAGGGTTAATACCAGTATTAGTCTGACCACACCCCTCATCAGCTTACCTTCATAAGCAGGTGTGTGGTCACCTGCTCTCCTCCTTCTCGCTTTCACCACAAGGAAGTGCCTTGGTAGTACCCCACTTGATGTGTTGTTAGTTGACGTGGAGAAAAATATTGTTTACAAGGAGGAGATACGTTGACATCATATCTTTATTTTCTCTCTCACTATTTTCGAGAAAATACGGCGATATTGTCTTCGTACTGGAGTGTCTGGAAGATGATGATCATTCTAAAAACCCTCCACCGGTTTTCGTATTGGGAGCACGCCGCTGCATGCTTCTCAACTGCAGTTCCTTGCTGTGTTTGTTGGGGTGAAACCTGTCAGGCCACAGCTGAACTGTCAGACACGCCGCTGTTGTGAGAAGCGGTGGGTTTCAGGTTGGGTGAGTACTGTTGCTGGCGGGCTTCACTTGTCTGTTAGTGCTATGGGGGCTACTTGACAATGTTTATGGAAACCGGCCCCAGGCTAGGGTCCTTTGTTCAGCCACCTAGGCGACAGAATGCCTTGGTCTGAAGACCATTGTAGTTTTAACTAGTGGGCCGCGACCATTAACACTGGTGATCCCTGTGTGTTCTGGACGAGTGGATTCTCTCTGTCCCGTGTTAAGCCCCTTCTTTCATATCCAAATGAGAGTGTTCCTTCACGAGGAGATATGTGCGTGGATGTGCGATAGCGGCAGATCCATGTTCAAGTCAGCTACACAGGCCAGTTTGGTATTGTGCTGATTCCGTCGGGTGTTGGTAAAATCACCGTTGTAAAGCAGTGTTGACATCTTGTTTCTCTTTTCTCTTAAAAAGTGAGGAGAGGTTCAGAACGGCGGCCTGTCTGGGTGAGTGTTATGTCATTGTATACATGTTCAGGTGATAGCTGCTTAGCTTTCGGTTAGCCAGTCAGCTGTTAGCTGCTGCGTTAGCCTGCTGGGATCGCTGCATGGCCTACTTAGGTGGGCCTACTGTTAGCCAGTCAGCTGTTAGCTGCGGCACTAGCATGTCGTGATCACTAGGTAACGTTAGCTTGCTGCTGTAGGCCAAGGCCTGGCGCGGGGTAGCTTTAGCTCCTCGCGCGCCGCCGCGAGCGCTTCTGGTCGCGTGCGCTGTTAGCTCGGCGTCTCGCGAGCAGGGGCAGTAGCGCCCGAACGGTTGGAGCGGCCGTTAGCTTAATGCTACTCTGTTGAACGTGCTTTGATTTTAACATGTTTTACACTCTTGACTACGACGTCATCCTTGACAGGGGATGTTTCGTCGACCCTGCCCTGAGCCAGGACGGCAAGGTTGCGTCAACAAAGAGGACTGTAGTGCGGGTTGGAGCGGCGACGCTGCCCAGTTCGAACAACACAGGAGCGGCTGTGTTCCTACGGTGTCTGTGACTGCACTTCGCTGATCTACGTTCCGGGTAGGACAAGGTTTGACCAGACCTTATAACACGTCTTCTGGTTTTACTTTTCTAAATGTTTTGTGGATAACGATGTTTTCCCAAACGTGTGTTGCTGCAATGCATTTAGGATACGACGCGAGTTATGTGTGTACTGTTTTTGTCACTGGCAGTTAGCTTCTCCATGCAAATCGGATTGTTGTTACAGATGTGAAAATGATCTGGTTGTTGTGTGAGAAACATCATGGTGTTTATATGTACCGTGTACTCACAACTAAGGTAACTAACCTATGAAGCTATGCTTGGTGACAAGTGAGTAAAAGAATGTTCTTTTCTCAGCCTGTGATGACAATGAACAGTGTGTTCACATATTAACAGGTTTTCCTGTTTTAACTGGCCGTATTGAGGGTAAAATAAGAGGATTGTGTTTCCCCCCAGTTCCCTGGGGACTTTTTCATCCTCCTATCAGACATGTTGTGCACTAGAATTGTGTCTTTTGTGTGGTAGGGATGCGATGTAACCCTTAGCTTGATTGCTGAGGTTGTGCTAAGACTGCTGGAGAAACTTTATTTTCCTAAAAGAAAAGATGGTTTGGTCGCTGTCGTGTGTACTTAGCAAGGCCTGTGGCCGATACTAATCGAGAATTATGTATTCTCTCATTGTGAAAAACGGCGTTCCTCTGTAGAGTGTTTTTGCCATTTTTTGTAGGTGATGATGGGTTGTGTGTGTCATGTGACCTGCAACTGGGTTGGACTGGCCACAGAAGCACATGTGTATGTTGGACCGGGGCTCTTAGAGCCCACTCTATTCTGTGTTTTTTCCTTAGTAAAAATCAGATAGCAGGTTAGCTCATGCGCTGTGTGGAGCTGTCAAACGCTTCATAGAGCTGACTATGACTGTGTCATATTCTCTTTTTGTCATTACATCGTATCATGGGTGTGGGGTCGTAAAGGGGTGAACTGGTAACCTTTCCTCTCCCCCTTGTTTCTGTCGGTCAGCGGTACACCCCCTGTCCTTCAAGGTTCCCGTCACGTGGCGGTTCGGCACGTTACGGGGGGGGGGGGGGGGGAGTTTCCTGGTCCCACGGCCTGGTATATTGGGCGTGTGCACCGCAGGAATTCCCCCGCCATAGAGTACGTCACCGTGCGCGTCTCTGTTGGTAGGACTTCCGTGTGCTGTTCAGGTCCATGTGATGGATCTGTTTCAGGGGGGTGGTCAGGGCTCCTCCTCACCAAGCGCCTATTCGGGCCTTCTGTGAGTTCGGACTCCTTCTTCCATGGGAGGGAGCCTCCATCAGAGTACAGAGCCTTCCTCCTCAGATTGTCAAAGTGAGTGGACCCTCTAGAAGGTGTCCTATTCTATTGTATATGTATTCGATTCAATTCGATTGTTGAGTGTGTATGGGTTCAGTGCCTCTTCCCCGGAGAGCCCTAAAACCAATTTTTTACATGGCTCAAGGTGCAATATATTCTTTTCAATCTGTACAGCTCGCGTGGGAAGTCTCTCTGGGGATCCCCGTCTCCTTCTTATGGGAGGGTGGTGGGATGTAAAAATGTGAAAATGTTTTACCCCTGGCTGTGTAGACTGGGATACATACTGTTGATGCTTCCTTCTTTTCTATTCAAAAAGTGTTGGAGTTAGGAAGTGTCACACCCCTCTTGTTGTTCCCCTGGGCGCCTTGGGGATTCAATGACGGGTCTAAATAGCCTGTTCATTGATGGGGGTGTGTCCCGACGCACGTATAGTGCTAGCTCGCTGTAAACAGGCGACTGACTGGCACGCCTTGGTTGCTTGTGGTTGAAACGGCGTTTTTATAAAGCAACTGAGATGGGGGTTTTTCCTCTTCCGACGACCAAATCCCACGACCTGGGTTGGTTTTTCGACGGATTCTCGTTCATGTCTGGGGGATGATGACGGAATGGATCTGAACATATGTAGAGGGGTCTCACGCCCTTGGGGTGGGCCACCAGGCGCGGTTCGCCCGAACGTCTGGGTGGCGCCTTCTTTTCATGTTAAGATCGACACGCATATCTGCCCTTTCTCCTGGAGTAGGCATGTCGGCGTGGTTAGGGCACAGGACTGGTGCTGGTCACGCTGGTCCGGATCAGTTGAACCCGTTGTCCACCGGGGATGCAGATCTGCTGTTCTGGTACCCTGAGGGACTTGGGCTTTTTTCAGGGGGGAAAATGCCAGGTCGGTCCGGGTGTCACGGGGTTAAGCGCTATGGGGACCCTGGTTGGGTACGTTTTTACTCAGCACTGTCGTAATGGCTTGCGGCCATGCCAACCTGTACACGCTCGATCTCGTCGGATCTCGGCCGCTACACAGGTTGGTCCTGGTTGGTACTTGGTTGGGAGACCGCCTGGGAAGGCCAGGTGCGGTGTGCTTAGGGGCTGGTTCTCCATTCTTTTTCGCTCCTCTCTCACGCATGGCGAAGAGGGGCCTGTTGGGGTGGTCTTTGACCTCCTCTGGTGACCCTGTGCTTCCCGTATCGCCAGGCCCGGTCCGAGGTAATGTTCGTCGACCCGTAGGCCTGGGTTAACCCTTTTTTGGAAACTGAGACACTTGTACTGCGGTATAGCCGGTGTATACCCGCACGTGTGTTTTGGAGTTTTTTCTTGAGGGGTTATAGGAACAACCACCGCATTGGGTAACGCCAAGGTGGTTGATTCCCTGGTGTGTTGGAGCAGTGTCAACTCTCGGGTTCGCCGGTGCCCCTGTACGTTCATGACGTCTGCCAATCGTGTCAGCCTTCTCTGCCTCAACCCCTCTGGGTGGGGGTTTTTAAATGGAGGCTTGGTCATTCAACAACGCCAGCATACGCCCCTTCCGCCGGGGCGGCTGTGTTCAGCTGTCCCCTCTGGCGCCTGTCTCGTCCGCAGTCTCCAGGCTAGGGTTAACAGCCTGTTGCCTGGTTTTTTCCCCGGTGCGCTGCCTGCTTCCGTTGGTTAACCTTTTTTGTGTGCTTACGGCCATGCTGACTGCCTGTTCTGCAGGGTCAGTGTGCCAGGCGGTGTACTATTGGGGGGACAGGGCCCGCTCGGCTTACGGCCATACCAACCTGAACACGCCCGATCTCGTCCGATCTCGGAAGCTAAGCAGGTTCTGGCCTGGTTAGTACTTGGATGGGATACCGCCTGGGAATACCAGGTGCAGTAACTGAGGGGCCTTTGTCCGAATACGCTGGCGATGTGGGGGGCGGGGCACTACGTGCCCACCTGGTGGGGTCTTGATGCTGGCATCATGGACTTCTCCGGGCCCCCATTCCAGGGAGTCCAGTCCTTTTGGTGGGTCTGGGTCTTCCTTCGCGCTCCGCTGCTACGGCCTTGCCACAGGGTTGGGTTTGCCCTTGACCCCGTGATTCTGGGGGCAGTAACGAGGTTGTTCCTCCGTTCGTTCCCGGGTGGCATGTGGGTTGTGCGTGTGTGTAGTCGTGGGGTCAAGCCACGGTCTGCTCACCCTGTGCGTTGAGTTGCTTGAGTGCCTCTTCGCACGGTCGGGTCCGTCGCCCTCCCGTGAAGCCCCTAATAGGGGGGATGCCCTCCATTAGGGGGGGTCGGGGGGGCTCGGCCCTCCCTGTTCTGATGGTTGTGGGGGGCTGTCAGCGGGGTGTATTTGTCAGCCAGCGGCTCCGCTTGGCCTCCCATTGTGCAGTGTGATGCCAAGCAGAGCCCCTAACGGAACAGAACGTTAGGTTATGGCTATAACCAAGTTCTGTTAGTTAGGGGTGACGCTTGGCATCAGACGGCCGCTGCAGCCCTTGACCTCACCTTGTGGTGAAAGCTTGGGAAGGAGGAGAGCAGGTGACCACACACCTGCTTATGAAGGTAAGCTGATGAGGGGTGTGGTCAGACTAATACTGGTATTAAAGGTACATTTTTGTGGAATTTATTCAGTGCGCGTGCACGTACGCGAGGGAGTGCAGTGTGATGCCAAGCGTCACCCCTAACTAACAGAACTTGGTTATAGCCATAACCTAACGTTATTAATGGTATTACAGCTGTTTCTACCTCTGCTAGGACCTGTTATTAATGGTATTACAGCTGTTTCTACCTCTGCTAGGACCTGTTATTAATGGTATTACAGCTGTTTCTACCTCTGCTAGGACCTGTTATTAATGGTATTACAGCTGTTTCTACCTCTGCTAGGACCTGTTATTAATGTTATTACAGCTGTTTCTACCTCTGCTAGGACCTGTTATTAATGTTATTACAGCTGTTTCTACCTCTGCTAGGACCTGTTATTAATGTTATTACAGCTGTTTCTACCTCTGCTAGGACCTGTTATTAATGTTATTACAGCTGTTTCTACCTCTGCTAGGACCTGTTATTAATGGTATTACAGCTGTTTCTACCTCTGCTAGGACCTGTTATTAATGGTATTACAGCTGTTTCTACCTCTGCTAGGACCTGTTATTAATGTCTGGTGTTTCATAAAGACACAGTGGACTCTCTTGTGTCTCTTTTTGGTACAAAGGTATTTCTCTGCTCTGCCTCAACTTGCGGTCGCTGCACCATATTCTCTGGCCTTCCGTTAGGAATGTAAATAATTCAATATATTCTCTGGCCTTCCGTCAGGAATGTAAATAATTAAATATATTCTCTGGCCTTCCGTTAGGAATGTAAATAATTAAATATATTCTCTGGCCTTCCGTCAGGAATGTAAATAATTCAATATATTCTCTGGCCTTCCGTTAGGAATGTAAATAATTAAATATATTCTCTGGCCTTCCGTCAGGAATGTAAATAATTAAATATATTCTCTGGCCTTCCGTCAGGAATGTAAATAATTAAATATATTCTCTGGCCTTCCGTCAGGAATGTAAATAATTAAATATATTCTCTGGCCTTCCGTTAGGAATGTAAATAATTAAATATATTCTCTGGCCTTCCGTTAGGAATGTAAATAATTAAATATATTCTCTGGCCTTCCGTCAGGAATGTAAATAATTAAATATATTCTCTGGCCTTCCGTTAGGAATGTAAATAATTAAATATATTCTCTGGCCTTCCGTTAGGAATGTAAATAATTAAATATATTCTCTGGCCTTCCGTCAGGAATGTAAATAATTAAATATATTCTCTGGCCTTCCGTCAGGAATGTAAATAATTCAATATATTCTCTGGCCTTCCGTCAGGAATGTAAATAATTAAATGTATTCTCTGGCCTTCCGTCAGGAATGTAAATAATTCAATATATTCTCTGGCCTTCCGTCAGGAATGTAAATAATTCAATATATTCTCTGGCCTTCCGTCAGGAATGTAAATAATTAAATGACGGATGATTCATGGTTTATCCCAGTGCCTTCATGGGTTAAATTACCTCTTGCACTTGGCTGCCATTTTAATTTAGTAATCTTAAGGTGTGTGTGTGTGTGTGTGTGTGTGTGTGTGTGTGTGTGTGTGTGTGTGTGTGTGTGTGTGTGTGTGTGTGCAAGTGAGTGGTTGGATGGTGTTTTAACCCTTTCACTGCCACACGACAGTCGGTTAACCCTTTACTATCACACAACCGACGGCGATGCTCCATCATTAGCATCATTAGCTCCGCGGTTGTGAAAGGGTTAATGACAGCACGCGCGCATGCGCATAAATGTTCCGTTGCGTGCGCATAAATAGTAGGAAACATGTTTGTATAGGAAATTACTAGTTTTAGTTTAGTTTTTGTAAATATTGCCTTGAAATAGAGAAGCTGAAAAAGGTAGCAGGATGTAGCCTTCAATATATAAAGAAATTATATTGTCAACAGATATGGTTGAAAAACAAACAATGTTTTAAATGTAATTGTAGATACAATATTGTAGTTACAATTTCTTTAATTGAATTAACTTAAACTAGAAAAGTAAATACAAACTAAATTAACAATGTAACTTACAGTTTACAGAAGGACAGTTTCCTGCTTCTGAAGCACAACTTGAAATGTCTCATCCTTCCAGTCGGGACCATTGTCACATAGTGAGCAAACCCCCACAGGGCTTGTATTTTGGTTTTGCACTTCTTGTTCTTTGTTATGCTATTGTTATGCTATTGTTATGCTATTGTTATGCAAAGACACGTAGTCAGGTGAGTACTTGGCGTCACACCGTATCTTGTTTATTTGTTCTTACACATTTAAGATCAGTTATATATCGTATTTGCTTATCGCGTCCCGCTCTGAGCCTTATGAGATACCCCTTATAATAATAATAATAATATAATAACTTTATTTGTATAGCACTTTTCATACAGAGGTTGCAGTTCAAATTGCTTCACAACAGTAAAAAATACAGGCATAAGCGAGCATAAAAAGATAGACAGGTAGAATCACAGTGTTTCACATTAGGATCTAGCATCCCAATAGGCTCTCCGCTTACAGTTTTCAGTAATAGTTTAAAATGATTCAGTTTAAAAATAGTAAAATAAAAATAAAATAAAATAAGATAAAAATTATAAAATAGAACGGACATAAAAAATACAGGCATGAGCGAGCATAGCAAGATATGGCAAGTGACAACAATGCATAAAGTTTACAGACAATCCATGCTGATTGATCTGCCATAAGCAAGTGAAAGTTTACAGACAATCCATGCTGATTGATCTGCCATAAGCAAGTGAAGATTACAGTCTGTTCTAACAAACCAAACTGCCATGTATTAAAGTTTACAGACAATCCATGCTGATTGATCTGCCATAAGCATAAGATTACAGTCTGTTCTAACAAATCAAACTGCCATGTATTAAAGTTTACAGACAATCCATGCTGATTGATCTGCCATAAGCATAGTGTTTCACATTAGGATCTAGCATCCTAATAGGCTCTCTATTCAGTAATTAAAAAGTGCAATAACCGACGGACATAAAAAATACAAGCATGAGCGAGCATAGCAAATAATAAGAATAGTTTAAAATGATTCAGTTTAAAAATAGTCATCAGTAAGAAGTAAAAAGTGCAATAACCGATACATGAATTTGATAGGCAGTGTAAAAGAGTAGGCATGGTAAGAATAAATACAAGTTGTGTCAGGATATCCCTGATGTTTCCTCTTGCCACTAGGTGGTAGCAGATATCTATCAGTGAAATGCCTGAGCAAAGAGATAGGTTTTAAGCTGTCTTTTAAAGATGTCTAGCGAGTTGGCTTCCCTGATGTTTTGGGGTAGTTTGTTCCATAGTTTTGGGGCATAGTTGATAAAGGCTGCATTACCGATCCTCTTTTGACTGCCTCTGGGAGCCTCTAGTAGTCCAGCAGCTGATGATCGCAGTGTTCTTGCTGGTGTGTAATTTATTAGAGTGTTGGCGATGTAGCTAGGTCCCTGTCCATTTAGAGCTTTGTATGTAAGGAGAAGGACCTTAAAGTCAATTCTAAATGTTACAGGAAGCCAGTGTAAAGCGGCTAAGACTGGACTAATGTGCTCTCTCCTTTTGGTTCTAGTTAGCAGTCGGGCTGCAGAGTTTTGGATTAGCTGAAGCCTCTCTGTGGTTTTCTTAGGGAGACATGTGAAAAGTGCATTACAGTAGTCTAACCGGCTAGATATGAATGCATGAATTAGCTTCTCAGCATCGTTCTGATTAATAAATGGTCGTACTTTTGCTATATTTCTGAGATGGAAGAACGATGTTTTCGTCACTTTGCTAATATGAGAATTGAAGTTCAGTTCTGAATCTATGATAACCCCAAGACTAGTGACCTCAGATTTGATCCAAGGGGTTAGTCCCCCCAGGTTCTTTATTAATGTTTCTTTTTTAGTTTTGGAGCCGATAATTAGAATTTCAGTTTTGTTCTCGTTTAGTTTCAGGAAGTTCTTACTCATCCATTTATTTATTGCCAGTAAGCAGTCTGTAATGGAGCTAATCGCTGTATCATTTGGTTCAGCAGATATGTACAGTTGTGTATCATCCGCATAGCTATGGAAATCTACATTATGTTCTCTGATGATGTCACCCAGCAGTAACATGTAAAGGGAGAAGAGTAAAGGACCTAAGCAACTCCCTTGTGCAACTCCATAGTTGTTGTCGTATATATCAGACATGTGATCTGTGACAATAATAGTTGATTCTGTTTTTAGTTCAATGGCAAGATATTCCATTGACATGAACTCGCCTAGTTCTGTGATTCTAAACAAGAGTTTTGAGGAGAAGATTGCTGCAACTCCTCCGCCCCTTTTATTTTTTCTGGGTATTTGAAAAAAGTTATATTCTGGTGGACAAGCTTTTATCATTATTGATGTAGCTGTGTCATTATTTAGCCATGTCTCTACTAGGCAGATGCAATCTAAGTTATTTTCTTTAATCAGATCATTTACTAAGAAAGTTTTATTATTCAGTGATCTGACATTTAGGAAAGCTAATTTTATTTGTTGGACTTCTTTAGAGGAGGTCTGCTTTGGCTTGACCGTGATGGCCCTGAGGTTAATAGCAGGTAAACGCATTGATGGTGTATATTTTTCACCATGCCATTGGCTGGTTAGGATTACTTGTATGTTTTGAGAGATGGCATGGTAATTGTGCTATTCTGTACCGTACTGACTGTACTGTGCTTTCGGGGACATTTGATCAGACGAGATGGCCTTGTGTGATATGGGGGGGGGGGGGGGGGGACGTCTTGTGCTGCTGTAATCCGTGGTGAGATTGTGTCCTTCATGACTATCTCTCGTGCTGGTATGAGCTTAATATTCTTGGAGGCCATCAAGGCATGACGCATGTTTGCTGATAGGAGCTTTGAACCTAAGCGATTTGGGAAGAAGCCATTTCTTTGAAAACGTTCTGGGTTATTCCAGAAAACATTGAAGTTGTCAATGAATTTCAGGCCGTGTACGAGACATGTAGCTCCTAACCATGAATTAAAATTTAGGAGTCGACTGAATGCTTCCTGTCCTCTGCGAAAGCATGCAATTGGTCCACTGATGGACACATCAGTGTTTGTGTACACAGACTGATGTTCGTCTAGTGTGTTCATTAAACGTGTGAAATCGTCTTTCAAAGTCTCTGTGCCAGTCTTCTTTCGCAGGATGTCAAACGATCCAGAGTGAATGACAATTTTTGTTATTCCCGGTCTGATTAGTGTTGGAAGTTTTTCGGCCAGCTCTTTGACAGATGTATTGTCTAGACAGATATTTTCTGTGTTTGCCATCTCCACATACCTTGTTGTGGAATCTCCAATCAGTATACAGTCTTATCTCCTATGATACCTACTGTATCCCCAACGAACAAACTACATGCACCCACACCTGTATGGGGCCCCACCCCTATGGAGGCGTAGCCCATATAACCATGACTCTGGTCACCAAACACCCTTCCTCTATTTTCGTTCCAGCGTACTGGCTGCGTGCACCATACGTAACTAGCAGGATGAAAAAGATCAGAGTCATAATGTTGAAAGCTTACCGGAGGTTGCTGGCCCCTGGCATCTTCAACGCATGTTTTCGGCGACACGATGGGCCTATGTTGATGTTCCTCGTCTGATGACAGCAGATCGAGGTTCAGCTGTACAAGATTGGCTGTCGGGCCAGCTTGTACCCAGGTAGGCCCTGTGTCTTCAGGCATGGGTATTAGTGTTAGTAATGCTGGTTTGTTTTGTTACACAACCATGTTGTGTGTTGGCGCCGGGGGCAGGATGGTTTGGTCAACGTTCACTGCAGGGAACGGTTTCCAAGCTGTCTTGGGCGTGCTACTAAACATCTAATGCTATGCTACATGCTATCGCTAATGCCGCATGCTATCACTACTGCTAACTGCTACGCTGTTCTAATGTCTCCGCCGTGAGATGTTGTCACTTCTCCCTCCTCTTGCTCGGTTCATCAATGAAGGTCAGTCGGTAGCTGTTGTGGGTTTTTTTGCTGAGTCCTATTTACCTTTTTTCGGGTAAATGGGTTGACAACAGGGTAGGCCGTGGCTAGTTAACCTAGCCAGGTATGTTACCTTGTGTTCCGGCGGGGTCTATGGAACGGTGTCCCCATCTGGGGCGATGCGTGAGCTCGGCGGTGTAGCAGTAGAGCTATATTACTGCAGGATGGGACTTAATGGCGGGTTATGGCTCAGCTGGCTAGTTCCTATCCACATTGGCGTCGGCTAGTGGGGCTATGGGTCCAGCCGACATCGTAAACATGTTGCGTGTCTGTGCGCAGGCGGTTGTTGATCTGGGTCCCACATCGCCTCACGCTAGGCTGTAGTAGTATAGGGGCAGGGCCGCCTGGGAGAAATGTGAGGCCCTGTGCGAATTTAAACGCGAGGCCCCCCACCCCCTGAGGCGACCCTGTGTAGTGGGCTATTGTTTCGTTCTGTCACTCTGCTATGAGAAGGTCTGTCTTGCTACAGTTTTCTCTCCTCTCAACCATTCATACTGACGGTCAATCGGTATACTGGGGGAGTAGTGCGGGGGGGGCTTTGTTTACCTTTTTTGGTAAATGGGCTAAGCTAGGGCTGGTGTGCTGTTGTAAATATTTTGAATGAAGGCGGGACTAGTTCGCTCTGGTCCACCTCCCCTTAACGTTGTGTGTATGGGTTTGCTCATTCTACAGTTTTTTGTGGTTTAGTTCTTTTATTCATTTAACCCTTTCATGGTGCACACCACAGTGGAGGTTGCTGTTTGCAACCACCACTGGTGCTCCGTGTTAACACCAGTCCTTTGTTTTTGACATATTGAAACAGTGCCCCGCCCGGCCGACGCCATGAGGTGGGTCGGCCTGGCGAGTGGCTGGTGGGCTGCTAAAGCCTGTACAGCCACGGTATGGAATTGGCAACGATTAGAACTGTGTTCGAATTGCTGTTTTTTTTCTATTAAAAAAATTGTGTCTGGTGGCGGGGCCTTGAGGGCCAGCCGACGTCGACACATCGCGCGAGGTTGTTGACGTTATTAGCTTTGACCCAGCCGCAAGCTATAACCGCTCAGAGTTCCCCTCTCCGCAGGGGATTTTGGTCTTCTGCTGGAGCGCGGGCGGTATTGTCCTAGGCCCCACACCGCCTCACACCGCGCAGCCAGAAGAAGAGAGAGCACGGCCTCGTCAGCGGCAATGACGAGGCCCTCGACAGGCGGCCATGTTTTCCCCCGCCGGAGGTATCCTGGGCGTTGATTCGACAGGTGTCCACAAGGCCGACAGCCTTGGCGGCCGAGGGATCGGCCATGTAGGATGGGTTCGGCTTGAACAAACAAGCCGTCACCGTCCTGCCGCGAGCAGCCCGCTCTCCGATCACTCCCTTCCCCAACACCAGCGGAAAAAGTGGGCTCTGATTGTTTCCTTTGGCTGCGTGCCGCGTGCCTTCGTTGATGCGCGGGCGGCCCCCCTTTCGCTTCTCATGGGGACAGGGGCTGACACCCAGTTGATGGCTGAGCCTGGGTCTGTCCGTGAGAATGTTGTGCTGTCAAGCGGCTCCCACACCTTGAGCTGTGTTGGTTGAGCCTGGTGTTACGTCTGTCAACTTAAGTGTTGTCAGCAGGGGGGCTCGAAACCTTTTGAGGCACACAGTGCGGGCTTCCCCGGCCTCGCCTTCGCCAGGCCAGGTATCATGTTGGTGCCTCCCACTCCTGAAATATTGGCAAGTGGTCGCAGGCACACGTGATTTGGGGTAGTAGTAATATCACTGCAGGGCTACGGTGTGTAGGAACCCATGGGGGCCTTACACCTTGCATGTCCGGCTGCAGAACAACTCCTCAGCATGTTCTGGAGGGGTGTTCAGTGGGGGGGGCTTTTTTCATCGGAAGCCCCCCGTATCAGACCGGCCCTTTCTGTCGGGGGTTCCCCCTTGGGTGCGATTGCCTCGTGGGTGGTGTCAGGGTCAGATGTTCCGACACGGAACGCGCTGCTCGCACGGTTCCAGGGTTGGCTACGCACAGCGGGGGGACCGGGCCAACTATCTACGGTTCCTGGCGGACCTGCGCCACGTGACGGCGGGTGCGTTGGGAGTGTCGTCACATATGACTACGGCAGTACCATATGTCGAGGTGGATGGAGAGAACGCTGAGGCGGGGACTTGTGTTTACACAACCCCACCCGTTTTCAGGTTTGGTACAGACCCTATTGTCAGGGTCTCCAGCAGTGACAGCTCTGGTCAACGAGATCCAATCTCTGTGGACGAAGCAAGCCATCGTCATGGCGTTCTCCTCCCGGTGTTCTCTGCCTGAGTAGTCGGGAGGGAGGGGTGTAAGACCCAGGCTGGACCTGTCCCATGGGAAGGTTCAGCATTTTTTGGATCGTCTCCTACCTGTTGAACACTGTCAGGTGGGGGTCTGGTTCTCCTCCATAGACCTGTAGGATGCGTATGCGCATCTCTGATCTTCCATCCTAGGGCTTACCTACGCTTCCTTTGCAAGGTTAGCGTATGAGTACCAGAGGCTGCCGTTCGGTTTTCTCTGGCTCCCCGCATCTTCACCAAGTGCGTGGAGGCCGCACTGGGGCCTCTGCGTCGTCAGGGGTTACGGAGTGTTCTGCCCTGATGACGTTCTGGTCCTTCGCGGTCAAGGTGGATCGTCAGGTCTCGTACCAGGCAGGTCTCTACCAGCCTGGGGTTGCTGTAGACTGGATGTAGAGTACTCCTCTTCCCAGTCAACGGTTGGAGGGCTATGGGCATCCATCTCAGAGCGTGTTGTCAACGGTTATGGCGCTGTCTCACGTCGCGTTTTCACCGACGCCTCCCTCGCTGGTGACGCATCGGGCCAACGCAGTAGGGGGCAGCTGGCAAACCATGCTGCCCGGTCTGCGCTACATTCAATGTGTTGGTGTTGAAAGCGGTCCTTCTGGTCCACAAATGGTGTTGATCAGGACGGACGATACGACGTCAGTGTCGTGTATCGACAGACAGGGAGGAGTACGCTCCCCCTGTCTGCACCAGGCGGCGGGCGGCTGGCTATGGGCGTCCTCCATCTGCGCGGCCTGAGGGCTCCCCACATCCCCGGCAGGGAGAATGTGGGTGCAGGTGTACTGTCGCGGGGCGGGTGAGGATTACATCTGGACATGGCCAGGCAGGTCTGGGACCGATGCCGTGCCGCCAGGGATTCTTCCCCATACATCTGTTAGGTCAGTTGTTGGGACGGGTACGTTGAGGGGCGCAGGTTCTTGATCCTGATGGTGTTACCATCTGGAATGCGCATGCTCCCTCCACTGTCGCGCTTACGCGGGCAGATGACGTATGTTCCAAGTGCGGTGTAAGGCGGGGGGCCGGGACTCAGTCTCCTGCCCCCTGGATGCTGTCCTTAGTTACCTCCAGTCTCTCCTTGACGGCTTCGACGGTGAGGGTATATGCAGCAGCTATATCCTCCTATCATGAGGGGTTTGAGGGGATGTCTTGTTCAGCCACCCTCTTGTGAAGCGTTTCCTGCTTGGCGCTCGACGCGTTAAGCCGGTGCAACGCTCCTTGGCTCCGACTTGGGATCTTCAATTGGTCCTCGGTCGGTTGTCCTTGGCCCCGTTTGAGCCGCTCGAGCAGGCGCCGTTGGGACAGCTGTCCTTCAAGACCGCGTTCCTACTGGCTGTCACTTCCGCTAAACGCGTAGGTGAGCTCTGTGCTCTCTCGGTACGTCCAGAGTGCCTGTCTTTTCGGACTGATTGCGGTGCCACTCTGCGACCTAATCCTGCTTTCGTGCCTAAGAATATCCGGAGTTCCTTCCGCTCCCGGGATATTGTGGTTCAGGCGTTTCGTCCTCCTCCTCACACTAGTGAGTTAGATGCCGGCCTTCACCTGTCATGTCCAGTCCGTGCTTTGGGGATTTACCTCAGCCGTACTCAGGACTTCAGGGTTACCGACCAGCTTTTTGTCTGTTACGGTGGGGCTCGTGCTGGTAAGGCACTGTTGAAGCAGCGCCTGTCCCATTGGTTGTGTGAGGGCATTACCCTCTGCTACACGTTGGCTGGGCAGGATCCCCCTGGGGGCGTCAGGGCGCACTCCACTCGTGGGGTGGCTGCTTCTGCCGCTCTCCTGGGTGGGGCCTCGGTGGAGGACTTCTGTGCTGCAGCTTCATGGTCCTCCCCGGGTCCCTTTGTAAGGTTTTACCTCATGGACATGACCGGGGGTTCTGTCTCCCAGGCGGTTCTGGGGTCTGTGGCCTTTCCTGCTTCCCGTCCTTGGTCGGGTAGCAGGAGTGTATGGGTATGGGCCACAGTGTGTTGAGTCACACGTGGTTCCGCCTGTACGGTGTGTTCAAGGGGTTCTGGTTCCCTCTTGTTCGCATTCAGGTGGAGTTGACTGCGCCCCCCCTTCATTAGGGAGGATGGGGTGACAGGTCTCCCCGCACCCCTTGATGTGGGCTTACGGGTCCTCAGGGGGTACATCTGTCGGGTCTCGCGTCCGCTCTTCCCCATATCTCATAAGGCTCATAGCGGGACGCGATAAGCAAATACGATATATAACGATAGGTTATGTAGATAACCTAGTTATATTAGTATTGGCTGAGCGTCCCGCTCTGCGCGGCCCTGAGTTCCCTCTTGAGGGATCTTTTCCTGGAACGGGATTTGGCGAGGAAGGGTGTTTGGTGACCAGAGTCATGGTTATATGGGCTACGCCTCCATAGGGGCGGGGCCCCATACAGGTGTGGGTGCATGTAGTTTGTTCGTTGGGGATACAGTAGGTATCATAGGAGATAAGGGGTATCTCATAAGGCTCAGAGCGGGACGCTCAGCCAATACTAATATAACTAGGTTATCTACATAACCTATCGATATTCCTTTATTGATCCCCTTGGGGGAAATGCAGGCATCAAACACAGCATGGGGGAGGGGGGAGGGGAGGTACAGGTATGGACAGGGTAAAATACATAAATACAGGCAACACAATTATAGTACAGTAGAAAGTAAAAATAGTCAGTGTAAACAATATAATTAACTCTGAATATATGCATCTGAGCAAGTAGGCAGTGCATTAGCACTACCTCTTCTACCAAATCTTTTAGAATTTTTGTACATTTTAGTTTTGTATATTCTATATTTTGTGTAGTGTTTGGTCTTTTACTCCTTTACTGTATGAAGCACAATCTCATACAGAACCAAGCATTTCACTGTAATGTACACATACTTTATATCGGTGGCTGATACGCAAAACCTCCTATCTGAAGATAATACATGTTAAATGTAAGTAATAATATGATTGAATATAACTGCACTTTAACTGTTCCACAAGAGGGCGCTATAGGCGTAAGGAGCTATAGTAGCTGACGTCAGGTAGCAGGTATAAGAGGGAATGTTCCCTCCCCCTCTGTCTCTTTCACTCTAGCTCTCGAGGAGAGCAGGTCTCGTGGTGGAAATGTACATATGAAACAAACCACGCCCGGCTAAAGAGGACCTCGTTGTCATGACCAGTTATTTTGCTCCACAGGTGACTCTGTCAACAATAAAAAAAATTAAGGATGTCAACGAGCGCCGCTCCCTCTCCGATGCATCCCGCTCTGATGATCTCGGTCTTCCTCCTGGCGCTGGTCATCCTGGTGGGCATCTGTCTGTGCTGCAGACCCCGGGACCCACTGGGTAAGCTCCACTTACACTTCACCTTTAACCCTTTCACTGCCACACGACAGCCGGTTAACCCTTTCACTGTGACAGTACAGAAGGTTAACCCTTTCACTGTGACAATACAGAAGGTTAGCCCTTTACTATCACACAACCGACGGCGATGCTCCATCATTAGCATCATTAGCTCTGCGGAAATGAAAGAAGACAGACAGCAGGCTTGGAGCAGCAAGGCGCGGCTGTGTACGACCTCCTGGCGTTCGAGGTGACACACGAGGCGCGGCTGTGTACAACCTTCTGGCGTTCGAGGTGACACACGAGGTGAAGCGAGGCGCGGCTGTGTACGACCTCCTGGCGTTCGAGGTGACACACGAGGTGAAGCGAGGCGCGGCTGTGTACGACCTCCTGGCGTTCGAGGTGACACACGAGGTGAAGCGAGGCGCGGCTGTGTACGACCTCCTGGCGTTCGAGGTGACACGCGAGGTGAAGCGAGGCGCGGCTGTGTACGACCTCCTGGCGTTCGAGGTGACACACGAGGCGCGGCTGTGTACGACCTCCTGGCGTTCGAGGTGACACACGAGGTGAAGCGAGGCGCGGCTGTGTACGACCTCCTGGCGTTCGAGGTGACACACGAGGTGAACGTTTTTCAACAGGTTTGACCAGATGAGCCAGGGAGCGGATACGGACCATTAGCTTAGCTGTTGGTCAAAAACTCCTCTCCCAGAGCTTTAAGCTAGGCTACTAGCTACTAGTATCCGCGCTTACATTCATTCGTGCTAAGCTAGGCTAGCTTGCAGATAGCTTTCTACTGAACGCACAGAGAGGAAACCGGTATCTATCTTCTCGTCTGACTCAGTAAGTAAGTTCTGGAGAAGACGGTACCTGTAAGTGCATAATGTTGGCACGTTACTTTACTTTACTTTAATGCCAATACAAACAATAAGATAAGATATTCCTTTATTGATACCCTTGGAGAAGTTCAGGCATCATAGCAGCATGGGGGAGGGGGGAGGGGAGTTACAGGTATGGGCAGGGTAATAGTAGAAAGACATAAATACAGCCAATAAAATGATAGTACAGTAGAAAAGTAAACAATATAATTAACTGTGAATATACACATCTGAGCAAGTAGGCAGTGTGATCAAAGGTTCAGATGAGGGTCTGTATAACCTGTCAGTTAAATTACACATTACAATAAATATGGTTACAATAAACACTAGAATCTAAATATATACTATGAGTAAGTAAAGTATACAGTAAACACACAGGTGCAGTATACACAAGGTGCAGTATACACAAGGTGCAGTATACACAGGTGCAGTATACACAAGGTGCAGTATACACAAGGTGCAGTATACAAAAGGTGCAGTATACACAAGGTGCAGTATACACAAGGTGCAGTATACACAAGGTGCAGTATACACAGGTGCAGTATACACAAGGTGCAGTATACACAAGGTGCAGTATACACAAGGTGCAGTATACACAGGTGCAGTATACACAGGTGCAGTATACACAAGGTGCAGTATACACAGGTGCAGTATACACAAGGTGCAGTATACACAGGTGCAGTATACACAGGTGCAGTATACACAAGGTGCAGTATACACAAGGTGCAGTATACACAGGTGCAGTATACACAAGGCGCAGTATACACAGGTGCAGTATACACAGGTGCAGTATACACAAGGTGCAGTATACACAAGGTGCAGTATACACAAGGTGCAGTATACACAAGGTGCAGTATACACAGGTGCAGTATACACAGGTGCAGTATACACAAGGTGCAGTATACACAAGGTGCAGTATACACAGGTGCAGTATACACAAGGTGCAGTATACACATGTGCAGTATACACAGGTGCAGTATACACAAGGTGCAGTATACACAAGGTGCAGTATACACAAGGTGCAGTATACACAAGGTGCAGTATACACAGGTGCAGTATACACAGGTGCAGTATACACAGGTGCAGTATACACAAGGTGCAGTATACACAAGGTGCAGTATACACAGGTGCAGTATACACAAGGTGCAGTATACACAAGGTGCAGTATACACAAGGTGCAGTATACACAAGGTGCAGTATACACAGGTGCAGTATACACAAGGTGCCCTAACCAACTTGACATACGTTGTAGTCCGTTTAGGTGGGAGTCAGACACTCATTGGTCAGATGTGATTTATGTTTGGTGATGAAAAATAAAAGACAGACGTTCAAAATGTCAAAGCATCCCTTTAAAGGGAAGACCAGCCCTAACCCTAACCCGTTTCAAGTCTTTCAAACACAATGGTGTCCCCTGCTCTAAGACATAATGGTGTCTCTAAGACATAATGGTGTCTCTGCTCTAAGATATAATGGTGTCTCTAAGACATAATGGTGTCTCTGCTCTAAGACATAATGGTGTCTCTAAGACATAATGGTGTCTCTGCTCTAAGACATAATGGTGTCTCTAAGACATAATGGTGTCTCTGCTCTAAGATATAATGGTGTCTCTAAGACATAATGGTGTCTCTGCTCTAAGACATAATGGTGTCTCTAAGACATAATGGTGTCTCTGCTCTAAGACATAATGGTGTCTCTAAGACATAATGGTGTCTCTAAGACATAATGGTGTCTCTGCTCTAAGACATAGTGGTGTCTCTGCTCTAAGACATAGTGGTGTCTCTGCTCTAAGACATAATGGTGTCTCTGCTCTAAGACATAGTGGTGTCTCTGCTCTAAGACATAATGGTGTCTCTGCTCTAAGACATAATGGTGTCTCTGCTCTAAGACATAGTGGTGTCTCTGCTCTAAGACATAGTGGTGTCTCTGCTCTAAGACATAGTGGTGTCTCTGCTCTAAGACATAGTGGTGTCTCTGCTCTAAGACATAATGGTGTCTCTGCTCTAAGACATAGTGGTGTCTCTGCTCTAAGACATAATGGTGTCTCTAAGACATAATGGTGTCTCTGCTCTAAGACATAATGGTGTCTCTAAGACATAATGGTGTCTCTGCTCTAAGACATAATGGTGTCTCTGCTCTAAGACATAGTGGTGTCTCTGCTCTAAGACATAATGGTGTCTCTAAGACATAATGGTGTCTCTGCTCTAAGACATAATGGTGTCTCTGCTCTAAGACATAATGGTGTCTCTAAGACATAATGGTGTCTCTGCTCTAAGACATAATGGTGTCTCTGCTCTAAGACATAGTGGTGTCTCTGCTCTAAGACATAGTGGTGTCTCTGCTCTAAGACATAATGGTGTCTCTGCTCTAAGACATAATGGTGTCTCTGCTCTAAGACATAGTGGTGTCTCTGCTCTAAGACATAATGGTGTCTCTAAGACATAGTGGTGTCTCTGCTCTAAGACATAATGGTGTCTCTGCTCTAAGACATAGTGGTGTCTCTAAGACATAATGGTGTCTCTGCTCTAAGACATAGTGGTGTCTCTAAGACATAATGGTGTCTCTAAGACATAATGGTGTCTCTGCTCTAAGACATAATGGTGTCTCTGCTCTAAGACATAATGGTGTCTCTAAGACATAGTGGTGTCTCTGCTCTAAGACATAATGGTGTCTCTAAGACATAATGGTGTCTCTGCTCTAAGACATAATGGTGTCTCTAAGACATAATGGTGTCTCTAAGACATAATGGTGTCTCTGCTCTAAGACATAATGGTGTCTCTGCTCTAAGACATAGTGGTGTCTCTAAGACATAATGGTGTCTCTGCTCTAAGACATAATGGTGTCTCTGCTCTAAGACATAATGGTGTCTCTAAGACATAGTGGTGTCTCTGCTCTAAGACATAATGGTGTCTCTAAGACATAATGGTGTCTCTGCTCTAAGACATAATGGTGTCTCTAAGACATAATGGTGTCTCTAAGACATAATGGTGTCTCTGCTCTAAGACATAATGGTGTCTCTGCTCTAAGACATAATGGTGTCTCTGCTCTAAGACATAATGGTGTCTCTGCTCTAAGACATAATAGTGTCTCTGCTCTAAGACATAATGGTGTCTCTGCTCTAAGACATAATGGTGTCTCTAAGACATAATGGTGTTTCTGCTCTAATACATAGTGGTGTCTCTGCTCTAAGACATAATGGTGTCTCTAAGACATAATGGTGTCTCTGCTCTAAGACATAGTGGTGTCTCTGCTCTAAGACATAATGGTGTCTCTGCTCTAAGACATAATGGTGTCTCTAAGACATAATGGTGTCTCTAAGACATAATGGTGTCTCTAAGACATAGTGGTGTCTCTGCTCTAAGACATAATGGTGTCTCTGCTCTAAGACATAATGGTGTCTCTGCTCTAAGACATAATGGTGTCTCTAAGACATAGTGGTGTCTCTGCTCTAAGACATAATGGTGTCTCTGCTCTAAGACATAATGGTGTCTCTGCTCTAAGACATAATGGTGTTTCTGCTCTAAGACATAATGGTGTCTCTGCTCTAAGACATAATGGTGTCTCTGCTCTAAGACATAATGGTGTTTCTGCTCTAAGACATAATGGTGTCTCTGCTCTAAGACATAATGGTGTCTCTGCTCTAAGACATAATGGTGTCTCTGCTCTAAGACATAATGGTGTCTCTAAGACATAGTGGTGTCTCTGCTCTAAGACATAATGGTGTCTCTGCTCTAAGACATAATGGTGTCTCTGCTCTAAGACATAATGGTGTCTCTAAGACATAATGGTGTCTCTGCTCTAAGACATAATGGTGTCTCTGCTCTAAGACATAATGGTGTCTCTGCTCTAAGACATAATGGTGTCTCTGCTCTAAGACATAGTGGTGTCTCTGCTCTAAGACATAATGGTGTTTCTGCTCTAAGACATAGTGGTGTCTCTGCTCTAAGACATAATGGTGTCTCTGCTCTAAGACATAATGGTGTCTCTGCTCTAAGACATAATGGTGTCTCTAAGACATAATGGTGTCTCTGCTCTAAGACATAATGGTGTCTCTGCTCTAAGACATAGTGGTGTCTCTAAGACATAATGGTGTCTCTGCTCTAAGACATAATGGTGTCTCTGCTCTAAGACATAATGGTGTCTCTAAGACATAATGGTGTCTCTGCTCTAAGACATAATGGTGTCTCTGCTCTAAGACATAATGGTGTCTCTGCTCTAAGACATAATGGTGTCTCTGCTCTAAGACATAATGGTGTCTCTAAGACATAATGGTGTCTCTGCTCTAAGACATAATGGTGTCTCTGCTCTAAGACATAATGGTGTCTCTGCTCTAAGACATAATGGTGTCTCTGCTCTAAGACAGTGCAGAAATACTCTCTCAAATGCAAAACAGCTAAATCTCAAACGTGTGATTGGAAAATATATAAATATGGCAAAGTGGATGATGACACTGAGAGCATCCAGAGGGAGGTTCTAAGTTTACGGGTAGAGTAGAAGTACTTTATTGATCCAGAGGGAAATTCAGAACTACAGATCGCTCACAATAAACATTTAGGTAGTCAAAATAAAAAATCACAAATAAGAATAAAAATACAGTCTGGGATATACATTCTGAATATGTATATACATTCTAAAATATACAGCCAAAGATATACAGTAATATGCAGTAAATGTACAGTAATAAATGTAGAAAAAATGTGAGTAAAAATTCATGGGTCAAAGATCAAGTCCAGGAAGATTACCGGAGTTTGTGCTGTCACTCTGTGCTCAGTGAGGCAGTGAGGCACAGTGATGCGTTGTAGAGTCTGATGGCTGTCGGAATGAAGGACTTCCTGTGCCGTTCAGTGCTGCATCTTGGGAGTCTTGGTCTAACACTGAACGTGCTCCTCCTGTCAGCCAAGTCTGTGTATAACTCAAACAAACATCCTGTGGCTCCACAGAATCAGCTTCAAACTGTATGATGTTACAATTGTGAGTCTTACTTCTCTCATATTTTCAAATGTTGATTGACTTTACTTGACTTAGATAACAAACTGTATTTACATTCATGATTTGGATGATGTTGCCCTTTAACTTTGCAATGTCAACAACGTAGTTTCATATACTGTATACACTTATCTAGATTATTATACACTTATCTAGATTATTATACATTTATCTAGATTATTATACACTTATCTAGATTATTATACACTTATCTAGATTATTATACACTTATCTAGATTATTATACACTTATCTAGATTATTGTACATTTATCTAGATTATTATACACTTATCTAGATTATTATACACTTATCTAGATTATTATACACTTATCTAGATTATTATACATTTATCTAGATTATTATACACTTATCTAGATTATTATACACTTATCTAGATCATTTATACACTTATCTAGATGATTTATACACTTATCTAGATCATTTATACACTTATCTAGATTATTATACACTTATTTAGATGATTTATACACTTATCTAGATGATTTATACGCTTATCTAGATGATTTATACACTTATCTAGATCATTTATACACTTATCTAGATCATTTATACACTTATCTAGATTATTATACACTTATCTAGATGATCTATACACTTATCTAGATGATTTATACACTTATCTAGATTATTATACATTTATCTAGATTATTATACACTTATCTAGATTATTATACACTTATCTAGATTATTATACACTTATCTAGATCATTTATACACTTATCTAGATCATTTATACACTTGTCTAGATTATTATACACATATCTAGATTATTATACACTTATCTAGATCATTTATACACTTATCTAGATTATTTATACACGTATTTAGATGATTTATACACTTATCTAGATGATCTATACACTTATCTAGATTATTATACACTTATCTAGATGATCTATACATGTATCTAGATGATTTATACACTTATCTAGATTATTATACACTTATCTAGATTATTATACACTTATCTAGATGATCTATACACTTATCTAGATGATCTATACACTTATCTAGATCATTTATACACTTATCTAGATGATTTATACACTTATCTAGATTATTATACACTTATCTAGATGATCTATACACGTATCTAGATCATTTATACACTTATCTAGATGATTTATACACTTATCTAGATCATTTATACACTTATCTAGATCATGTATACACTTATCTAGATGATTTATACACTTATCTAGATTATTATACACTTGTCTAGATGATCTATACACGTATCTAGATCATTTATACACTTATCTAGATGATTTATACACTTATCTAGATTATTATACACTTATCTAGATCATTTATAGACTTATCTAGATGATTTATAGACTTATCTAGATGATTTATACACTTATCTAGATCATTTATAGACTTATCTAGATGATTTATACACTTATCTAGATTATTATACACTTATCTAGATAATTTATAGACTTATCTAGATGATTTATAGACTTATCTAGATGATTTATACACTTATCTAGATCATTTATAGACTTATCTAGATGATTTATACACTTATCTAGATTATTATACACGTATCTAGATTATTATACACGTGTCTAGATTATTATACACGTATCTAGATTATTATACACTTATCTAGATCATTTCTACACTTATCTAGATTATTATACACTTATCTAGATCATTTATACATTTATCTAGATGATCTATACATGTATCTAGATTATTATACACGTATCTAGATCATTTATACACTTATCTAGATCATTTATACACTTATCTAGATCATTTATACACTTATCTAGATGATTTAAACTAATAATTTCAAAGAGGCATCCCAGACCAGCTCCTCTGAGCTGTGGGCCTATTTTGCCTCATATTTAGGTGTATTTGATTCTCCAAAAGAGATTTGAACTAATTCTCAGGGCTATCACTTGTTCAAGATTCAAGATTCAAGAGTTTTATTTTTCACATACATACATGAGACATGTAGTGAAATGAAGGTGGCCATGCCCGCCTTGAATGTGCAAAGATTATCTTTATGTTGGCTGAGCTGCAAATTTGTGAGATTTAGTACATATTGTGACGAGCCTTGTGGTGTTCAGGCTCGACACAGACCAAAACAAATAATGTCCACACAAGCACAATTTTTTTTTTATTGATCTTTTTCCCCCTCCATTTTCCTCCGATTTTTCTCCCATCCCAATGTTAGTCGTATGCCAATTCCCAATCCCTTCCTGGTCGCTGCGCACTTACCCCCCACAGTCAGATCATCTGGGAGAGTGGAGGCTACCACGTGCTTCCTCCGACACACGTCCAGCCAATCACCGCTTCACCTGGCAGCGCGGATTCTCATTGAGAGGGCGGATATCCCCCTCAGGTCCTATCCGCGCTTAGCAGGCGCCCCGACCGAACTGTAGGAGTCGCTGTTTACAACGACCCGGACCCACCCCGCCAGCTTCTCCCACCCTCTAATACTGCCAATTGTATTAGTGTGAATGGCCAGCCAAGCTGGTGACAACCCTGGAGCTGTGAGCTGGATTCGAACAGGCGAATCCAGCTCACAGCTCCGGGGTTGGTGACGAACGCAATCTCCGCTCGGCCACCTAACCGCCCTCACACAAGCACAATTTCAATAAACAGGTGATATTTATTGATCCAAAGTACAGGTCTGATAGGCAATAGAGTAGTCAAAATACAGTCCAAGGTCAAAACACGTTCCAGGCTCTCATACAAAAAGGGAATGTTCAATACGTAGGGTTTGTCGTCCGGTCCAGGGTCAGCTTCACAAGGGGGTTTCTCAGCCAGTCCAGGGTCCAGTACCACGAACACCTTCTCGCTCTCACCTCTCCTTCCAACTACCTCTCACCTCACAAACTCAGTAGATCACACTCTCTCCATGATCTCTGCTCCTTCCTCACCTCCACTCAACCTTTCTCTGTCTCTCCTAGGGCTTTATGCTGTGTGTGTGTGTGTGTGTGTGTGTGTGTGTGTGTGTGTGTGTGTGTGTGTGTGTGTGTGTGTGTGTGTGTGTGTGTGTGGGGTGTGGGTGATCACGTGGTGCACAGGTGTATTCTATCAGTCCCAATCAACTCCTTAATTTACTCCTCTGCCCGTGGCAATAGTATCTTCACGTAACCATGTGACGAGGGATGACATCTGCCACAATATGTTTTTTTTCCAGTGAAGTGCCCATTTATACAATGATTTCTCTTCCACTGCCAACCCCCAGTCAGTAACACTAACAATATCATCTGATTGTTTTGTTATTTTCTCTAAAACTGTGCTGTTTCTCCTCAGCTTCCATCACACTAGAGGACAGTTCGGCGACAGACCTTCCGTAAGCTCTTTGTTTAGTTTTATAACTGAAATTAATGTTTGCTGTGATGAATTTCATACAATATGTATTTTGTCTAAGGTAGCCTTGTACTGAGGTATAAGGTAGCCTTGTACTGAGGTATAAGGTCATCTTTTACTAAGGTATAAGGTGGTCTTGTATTGAGGTATAAGGTGACTTGTACTGGGGTATAGGGTGGTCTTGTATTGAGGTATAAGGTGGTCTTGTACTGAGGTATAATTTGGTATTGTATTGAGGTATAAGGTGGTCTTGTACTGAGGTATAAGGTAGCCTTGTATTGGGGTATAAGGTCATCTTTTACTAAGGTATAAGGTGGTCTTGTATTGATGTATAAGGTGACTTGTACTGGGGTATAAGGTGGTCTTGTATTGATGTATAAGGTGACTTGTACTGGGGTATAAGGTGGTCTTGTATTGAGGTATAATTTGGTCTTGTATTGAGGTATAGGGTGGTCTTGTATTGAGGTATAAGGTGGTCTTGTACTGAGGTATAATTTGGTCTTGTATTGAGGTATAATTTGGTCTTGTATTGAGGTATGAGGTGGTCTTGTATGGAGGTATAAGGTGGTCTTGTATTGAGGTATAAGGTGGTCTTGTATGGAGGTATAAGGTGGTCTTGTATGGAGGTATAAAGTGGTCTTGTATTGAGGTATAAGGTGGTCTTGTATGGAGGTATAAGGTGGTCTTGTATTGAGGTATAAGGTGGCCTTTTATTGAGGTATAATTTGGTCTTGTATTGAGGTATAGGGTGGTCTTGTATTGAGGTATAAGGTGGTCTTGTACTGAGGTATAATTTGGTCTTGTACTGAGGTATAAGGTGGTCTTGTATTGAGGTATAAGGTGGTCTTGTATGGAGGTATAAGGTGGTCTTGTATTGAGGTATAAGGTGGTCTTGTATGGAGGTATAAGGTGGTCTTGTATGGAGGTATAAGGTGGTCTTGTATTGAGGTATAAGGTGGTCTTGTATGGAGGTATAAGGTGGTCTTGTATGGAGGTATAAGGTGGTCTTGTATGGAGGTATAAGGTGGTCTTGTATTGAGGTATAAGGTGATCTTGTATTGAGGTATAATGTGGTCTTGTATTGAGGTATAATGTAGTCTTGTATTGAGGTATAATTTGGTCTCGTATGGAGGTATAAGGTGGTCTTGTATGGAGGTATAATTTGGTCTTGTATTGAGGTATAAGGTGGTCTTGTATTGAGGTATAATTTGGTCTTGTATTGAGGTATAAGGTGGTCTTGGATTGAGGTATAATTTGGTCTTGTATTGAGGTATAAGGTGGTCTTGTATTGAGGTATAATTTGGTCTTGTATTGAGGTATAAGGTGGTCTTGTATTGAGGTATAATTTGGTCTTGTATTGAGGTATAAGGTGCTCTTGTATTGAGGTATAAGGTGGTCTTGTACTGAGGTATAATTTGGTCTTGTATTGAGGTATAATGTGGTCTTGTATTGAGGTATAATGTGGTCTTGTATTGAGGTATAATTTGGTCTTGAACTGAGGTATAATGTGGTCTTGTATTGAGGTATAATTTGGTCTTGTATTGAGGTATAAGGTGGTCTTGTATTGAGGTATAATTTGGTCTTGTATTGAGGTATAAGGTGGTCTTCTACTGAGGTATAAGGTGGTCTTGTATGGAGGTATAAGGTGGTCTTGTATGGAGGTATAAGGTGGTCTTGTATTGAGGTATAAGGTGGTCTTGTATTGAGGTATAAGGTGGTCTTGTATTGAGGTATAGGGTGGTCTTGTATTGAGGTATAAAGTGGTCTAGTATTGAGGTATAAGGTGGTCTTGTATTGAGGTATAATTTGGTCTTGTATGGAGGTATAAGGTGGTCTTGTATGGAGGTATAAGGTGGTCTTGTATTGAGGTATAAGGTGGTCTTGTACTGAGGTATAATTTGGTCTTGTACTGAGGTATAATTTGGTCTTGTATTGAGGTATAAGGTGGTCTTCTACTGAGGTATAAGGAGGTCTTGTATGGAGGTATACGGTGGTCTTGTATTGAGGTATAAGGTGGTCTTGTATGGAGGTATAAGGTGGTCTTGTATGGAGGTATAAAGTGGTCTTCTACTGAGGTATAAGGTGGTCTTGTATGGAGGTATACGGTGGTCTTGTATTGAGGTATAAGGTGGTCTTGTATGGAGGTATAAGGTGGTCTTGTATGGAGGTATAAGGTGGTCTTGTATTGAGGTATAAGGTGGTCTTGTATTGAGGTATAAGGTGGTCTTGTATTGAGGTATAGGGTGGTCTTGTATTGAGGTATAAGGTGGTCTTGTATTGAGGTATAAGGTGGTCTTGTATTGAGGTATAATTTGGTCTTGTATGGAGGTATAAGGTGGTCTTGTATGGAGGTATACGGTGGTCTTGTATTGAGGTATAAGGTGGTCTTGTACTGAGGTATAATTTGGTCTTGTACTGAGGTATAATTTGGTCTTGTATTGAGGTATAAGGTGGTCTTCTACTGAGGTATAAGGTGGTCTTGTATGGAGGTATAAGGTGGTCTTGTATGGAGGTATAAGGTGGTCTTGTATGGAGGTATAAGGTGGTCTTGTATTGAGATATAAAGTGGTCTTGTATGGAGGTATAAGGTGGTCTTGTACTGAGGTATAAGGTGGTCTTGTATTGAGGTATAAGGTGGTCTTGTATTGAGGTATAAGGTGGTCTTGTATTGAGGTATAAGGTGGTCTTGTATAGAGGTATAAGGTGGTCTTGTATGGAGGTATAAGGTGGTCTTGTATTGAGGTATAAGGTGGTCTTGTATGGAGGTATAAGGTGGTCTTGTATGGAGGTATAAGGTGGTCTTGTATGGAGGTATAAGGTGGTCTTGTATTGACGTATAAGGTGGTCTTGTATTGAGGTATAATGTGGGCTTGTATTGAGGTATAATGTAGTCTTGTATTGAGGTATAATTTGGTCTCGTATGGAGGTATAAGGTGGTCTTGTATGGAGGTATAATTTGGTCTTGTATTGAGGTATAAGGTGGTCTTGTATTGAGGTATAATTTGGTCTTGTATTGAGGTATAAGGTGCTCTTGTATTGAGGTATAAGGTGGTCTTGTACTGAGGTATAATGTGGTCTTGTATTGAGGTATAATGTGGTCTTGTATTGAGGTATAATTTGGTCTTGAACTGAGGTATAATGTGGTCTTGTATTGAGGTATAATTTGGTCTTGTATTGAGGTATACGGTGTTCTTGTATTGAGGTATAAGGTGGTCTTGTATTGAGGTATAATTTGGTCTTGCATTGAGGTATAATTTGGTCTTGTAGAGGTATAAGGTGGTCTTGTATGGAGGTATAAGGTGGTCTTGTATTGAGGTATAATTTGGTCTTGTATTGAGGTATAATGTGGTCTTGTACTGAGGTATAATTTGGTCTTGTAGAGGTATAAGGTGGTCTTGTATGGAGGTATAATTTGGTCTTGTATTGAGGTATAATGTGGTCTTGTACTGAGGTATAATTTGGTCTTGTAGAGGTATAAGGTGGTCTTGTATGGAGGTATAAGGTGGTCTTGTATGGAGGTATAAGGTGGTCTTGTATTGAGGTATAAGGTGGTCTTGTATTGAGGTATAATGTGGTCTTGTATTGAGGTATAATGTGGTCTTGTACTGAGGTATAATTTGGTCTTGTAGAGGTATAAGGTGGTCTTGTATGGAGGTATAAGGTGGTCTTGTATGGAGGTATAAGGTGGTCTTGTATTGAGGTATAAGGTGGTCTTGTATTGAGGTATAATGTGGTCTTGTATTGAGGTATAATGTAGTCTTGTATTGAGGTATAATTTGGTCTCGTATGGAGGTATAAGGTGGTCTTGTATGGAGGTATAATTTGGTCTTGTATTGAGGTATAAGGTGGTCTTGTATTGAGGTATAATTTGGTCTTGTATTGAGGTATAAGGTGGTCTTGGATTGAGGTATAATTTGGTCTTGTATTGAGGTATAAGGTGGTCTTGTATTGAGGTATAATTTGGTCTTGTATTGAGGTATAAGGTGGTCTTGTATTGAGGTATAATTTGGTCTTGTATTGAGGTATAAGGTGCTCTTGTATTGAGGTATAAGGTGGTCTTGTACTGAGGTATAATGTGGTCTTGTATTGAGGTATAATGTGGTCTTGTATTGAGGTATAATTTGGTCTTGAACTGAGGTATAATGTGGTCTTGTATTGAGGTATAATTTGGTCTTGTATTGAGGTATACAGTGTTCTTGTATTGAGGTATAAGGTGGTCTTGTATTGAGGTATAATTTGGTCTTGCATTGAGGTATAATTTGGTCTTGTATTGAGGTATAATGTGGTCTTGTACTGAGGTATAATTTGGTCTTGTAGAGGTATAAGGTGGTCTTGTATTGAGGTATAATGTGGTCTTGTATTGAGGTATAATTTGGTCTTGAACTGAGGTATAATGTGGTCTTGTATTGAGGTATAATTTGGTCTTGTATTGAGGTATACAGTGTTCTTGTATTGAGGTATAAGGTGGTCTTGTATTGAGGTATAATTTGGTCTTGCATTGAGGTATAATTTGGTATTGTATTGAGGTATAATGTGGTCTTGTACTGAGGTATAATTTGGTCTTGTAGAGGTATAAGGTGGTCTTGTATGGAGGTATAAGGTGGTCTTGTATGGAGGTATAAGGTGGTCTTGTATTGAGGTATAAGGTGGTCTTGTATTGAGGTATAATGTGGTCTTGTATTGAGGTATAATGTAGTCTTGTATTGAGGTATAATTTGGTCTCATATGGAGGTATAAGGTGGTCTTGTATGGAGGTATAATTTGGTCTTGTATTGAGGTATAAGGTGGTCTTGTATTGAGGTATAATTTGGTCTTGTATTGAGGTATAAGGTGGTCTTGGATTGAGGTATAATTTGGTCTTGTATTGAGGTATAAGGTGGTCTTGTATTGAGGTATAATTTGGTCTTGCATTGAGGTATAATTTGGTCTTGTATTGAGGTATAATGTGGTCTTGTACTGAGGTATAATTTGGTCTTGTAGAGGTATAAGGTGGTCTTGTATGGAGGTATAAGGTGGTCTTGTATGGAGGTATAAGGTGGTCTTGTATTGAGGTATAAGGTGGTCTTGTATTGAGGTATAATGTGGTCTTGTATTGAGGTATAATGTAGTCTTGTATTGAGGTATAATTTGGTCTCGTATGGAGGTATAAGGTGGTCTTGTATGGAGGTATAATTTGGTCTTGTATTGAGGTATAAGGTGGTCTTGTATTGAGGTATAATTTGGTCTTGTATTGAGGTATAAGGTGGTCTTGGATTGAGGTATAATTTGGTCTTGTATTGAGGTATAAGGTGGTCTTGTATTGAGGGATAATTTGGTCTTGTATTGAGGTATAAGGTGGTCTTGTATTGAGGTATAATTTGGTCTTGTATTGAGGTATAAGGTGCTCTTGTATTGAGGTATAAGGTGGTCTTGTACTGAGGTATAATGTGGTCTTGTATTGAGGTATAATATGGTCTTGTATTGAGGTATAATTTGGTCTTGAACTGAGGTATAATGTGGTCTTGTATTGAGGTATAATTTGGTCTTGTATTGAGGTATACGGTGTTCTTGTATTGAGGTATAAGGTGGTCTTGTATTGAGGTATAATTTGTTCTTGCATTGAGGTATAATTTGGTCTTGTATTGAGGTATAATGTGGTCTTGTACTGAGGTATAATTTGGTATTGTAGAGGTATAAGGTGGTCTTGTATTGAGGTAGAATTTGGTCTTGTATTGAGGTAGAATTTGGTCTTGTATTGAGGTATAAGGTGGTCTTGTACTGAGGTATAATTTGCTCTTGTATTGAGGTATAATGTGGTCTTGTATTGAGGTATAAGGTGGTCTTGTATTGAGGTATAAGGTGGTCTTGTATGGAGGTATAAGGTGGTCTTGTATGGAGGTATAATGTGGTCTTGTATGGAGGTATAAGGTGGTCTTGTATGGAGGTATAATGTGGTCTTGTATGGAGGTATAATGTGGTCTTGTATTGAGGTATAAGGTGTTCTTGTATTGAGGTATAAGGTGGTCTTGTATTGAGGTATAATTTGGTCTTGTATTGAGGTATAATGTGGTCTTGTATTGAGGTATAAGGTGTTCTTGTATTGAGGTATAAGGTGGTCTTGTATTGAGGTATAATTTGGTCTTGTATTGAGGTATAAGGTGGTCTTGTATTGAGGTATAATGTGGTCTTGTATTGAGGTATAAGGTGGTCTTGTATTAAGGTATAAGGTGTTCTTGTATTGAGGTATAAGGTGGTCTTGTATTGAGGTATAAGGTGGTCTTGTATTGAGGTATAAGGTGGTCTTGTATTGAGGTATAATTTGGTCTTGTATGGAGGTATAAGGTGGTCTTGTATGGAGGTATAATGTGGTCTTGTATGGAGGTATAAGGTGGTCTTGTATGGAGATATAATGTGGTCTTGTATTGAGGTATAAGGTGGTCTTGTATGGAGGTATAATGTGGTCTTGTATGGAGGTATAATGTGGTCTTGTATTGACGTATAAGGTGGTCTTGTATGGAGGTATAAGGTGGTCTTGTATGGAGGTATAATGTGGTATTGTACTGAGGTATAATTTGATCTTGTATTGAGGTATAAGGTGGTCTTGGATTGAGGTATAATTTGGTCTTGTATTGAGGTATAAGGTGGTCTTGTATTGAGGTATAATTTGGTCTTGCATTGAGGTATAATTTGGTCTTGTATTGAGGTATAATGTGGTCTTGTACTGAGGTATAATTTGGTCTTGTAGAGGTATACGGTGGTCTTGTATGGAGGTATAAGGTGGTCTTGTATGGAGGTATAAGGTGGTCTTGTATTGAGGTATAAGGTGGTCTTGTATTGAGGTATAATGTGGTCTTGTATTGAGGTATAATGTAGTCTTGTATTGAGGTATAATTTGGTCTCGTATGGAGGTATAAGGTGGTCTTGTATGGAGGTATAATTTGGTCTTGTATTGAGGTATAAGGTGGTCTTGTATTGAGGTATAATTTGGTCTTGTATTGAGGTATAAGGTGGTCTTGGATTGAGGTATAATTTGGTCTTGTATTGAGGTATAAGGTGGTCTTGTATTGAGGGATAATTTGGTCTTGTATTGAGGTATAAGGTGGTCTTGTATTGAGGTATAATTTGGTCTTGTATTGAGGTATAAGGTGCTCTTGTATTGAGGTATAAGGTGGTCTTGTACTGAGGTATAATGTGGTCTTGTATTGAGGTATAATATGGTCTTGTATTGAGGTATAATTTGGTCTTGAACTGAGGTATAATGTGGTCTTGTATTGAGGTATAATTTGGTCTTGTATTGAGGTATACGGTGTTCTTGTATTGAGGTATAAGGTGGTCTTGTATTGAGGTATAATTTGGTCTTGCATTGAGGTATAATTTGGTCTTGTATTGAGGTATAATGTGGTCTTGTACTGAGGTATAATTTGGTATTGTAGAGGTATAAGGTGGTCTTGTATTGAGGTAGAATTTGGTCTTGTATTGAGGTAGAATTTGGTCTTGTATTGAGGTATAAGGTGGTCTTGTACTGAGGTATAATTTGGTCTTGTATTGAGGTATAATGTGGTCTTGTATTGAGGTATAAGGTGGTCTTGTATTGAGGTATAAGGTGGTCTTGTATGGAGGTATAAGGTGGTCTTGTATGGAGGTATAATGTGGTCTTGTATGGAGGTATAAGGTGGTCTTGTATGGAGGTATAATGTGGTCTTGTATGGAGGTATAATGTGGTCTTGTATTGAGGTATAAGGTGTTCTTGTATTGAGGTATAAGGTGGTCTTGTATTGAGGTATAATTTGGTCTTGTATTGA
This sequence comes from Notolepis coatsorum, assembly GCF_963971535.1. Lineage (NCBI taxonomy): Eukaryota > Metazoa > Chordata > Actinopteri > Aulopiformes > Paralepididae > Notolepis > Notolepis coatsorum. Next base: position 126,488,630 of record NC_140176.1, read on the forward strand.
GGTATAATGTGGTCTTGTATTGAAATATAAGGTGTTCTTGTATTGAGGTATAAGGTGGTCTTGTATTGAGGTATAATTTGGTCTTGTATTGAGGTATAAGGTGGTCTTGTATTGAGGTATAATGTGGTCTTGTATTGAGGTATAAGGTGGTCTTGTATTAAGGTATAAGGTGTTCTTGTATTGAGGTATAAGGTGGTCTTGTATTGAGGTATAAGGTGGTCTTGTATTGAGGTATAAGGTGGTCTTGTATTGAGGTATAATTTGGTCTTGTATGGAGGTATAAGGTGGTCTTGTATGGAGGTATAATGTGGTCTTGTATGGAGGTATAAGGTGGTCTTGTATGGAGATATAATGTGGTCTTGTATTGAGGTATAAGGTGGTCTTGTATGGAGGTATAATGTGGTCTTGTATGGAGGTATAATGTGGTCTTGTATTGAGGTATAAGGTGGTCTTGTATGGAGGTATAAGGTGGTCTTGTATGGAGGTATAATGTGGTATTGTACTGAGGTATAATTTGATCTTGTATTGAGGTATAGGGTGGTCTTGTATTGAGGTATAAGGTGGCCTTGTATGGAGGTATAAGGTGGTCTTGTATTGATGTATAATGTGGTCTTGTATTGGGGTATAATTTGGTCTTGTATTGAGGTATAATGTGGTCTTGTATTTAGGTATAATTTGGACTTGTATTGAGGTATAATTTGGTATTGTATTGATGTATAATGTGGTCTTGTATTGAGGTATAATGTGGTCTTGTATTGAGGTATAAGGTGGTCTTGTATTGAGGTATAAGGTGGTCTTGTATTGAGGTATAATTTGGTCTTGTATTGATGTATAATGTGGTCTTGTATTGAGATATAAAGTGGTCTTGTATTGAGGTATAAGGTGGTCTTGTATGGAGGTATAAGGTGGTCTTGTATGGAAGTATAAGGTGGTCTTGTATTTAGGTATAAGGTGGTCTTGTATTGAGGTATAAGGTGGTCTTGTATTGAGATATAAGGTGGTCTTGTATTGAGGTATAATGTGGTCTTGTATTGAGGTATAATTTGGTCTTGTATGGAGGTATAAGGTGGTCTTGTATTGAGGTATAAGGTGGTCTTGTATGGAGGTATGAGGTGGTCTTGTATTGAGGTATAAGGTGGACTTGTACGGGGTGTGGTCTACATTATGGCTGTGTTTATGCTATATATACTGTAATATAATACAGTTTATATTCAGAACTGAGTTGAGTTGTATTGAAAGCTGCAGTCTGCAGATATAAAGACGGTTGATACTTATAACTTGTAAAATACGTTGGATAACACGTCTCTCTCCCCTTGTTCAGAGCGTCTACATTCAGAGTGATCCACCCACGTGAGTAGGAACCATTCCATGTGAAAACCAAAGAGATTAAAGCTAGACGGGTTCGTTTATATTCTACACAGTACAAAGAGATTAAAGCTAGACGGGTTAGTTTATATTCTACACAGTACAAAGAGATTAAAGCTAGAAGAGTTAGTTTATATTCTACACAGTACACAGAGATTAAAGCTAGAAGAGTTAGTTTATATTCTACACAGTACACAGAGATTAAAGCTAGAAGAGTTAGTTTATATTCTACACAGTACACAGAGATTAAAGCTAGAGGAGTTAGTTTATATTCTACACAGTACACAGAGATTAAAGCTAGAGGCGTTAGTTTATATTCTACACAGTACACAGAGATTAAAGCTAGAAGAGTTAGTTTATATTCTACACAGTACATAGAGATTAAAGCTAGAAGAGTTAGTTTATATTCGACACAGTACAAAGAGATTAAAGCTAGAAGAGTTAGTTTATATTCTACACAGTACACAGAGATTAAAGCTAGAGGAGTTAGTTTATATTCTACACAGTACAAAGAGATTAAAACTAGAGTGGTTAGTTTATATTCTACACAGTACACAGAGATTAAAGCTAGAAGAGTTAGTTTATATTCTACACAGTACACAGAGATTAAAGCTAGAAGAGTTCGTTTATATTCTACACAAGTACAAAGAGATTAAAGCTAGAAGAGGTAGTTTATATTCTACACAGTACAAAGAGATTAAAGCTAGAGGCGTTAGTTTATATTCTACACAGTACACAGAGATTAAAGCTAGAGTGGTTAGTTTATATTCTACACAGTACACAGAGATTAAAGCTAGAAGAGTTAGTTTATATTCTACACAGTACAAAGAGATTAAAGCTAGAATAGTTAGTTTATATTCTACACAGTACACAGAGATTAAAGCTAGAAGAGTTAGTTTATATTCTACACAGTACAAAGAGATTAAAGCTAGAGGCGTTAGTTTATATTCTACACAGTACACAGAGATTAAAGCTAGAGGCGTTAGTTTATATTCTACACAGTACACAGAGATTAAAGCTAGAGGCGTTAGTTTATATTCTACACAGTACACAGAGATTAAAGCTAGAAGAGTTAGTTTATATTCTACACAGTACAAAGAGATTAAAGCTAGAAGAGTTAGTTTATATTCTACACAGTACACAGATATTAAAGCTAGAAGAGTTAGTTTATATTCTACACAGTACAAAGAGATTAAAGCTAGAAGAGTTAGTTTATATTCTACACAGTACACAGATATTAAAGCTAGAAGAGTTAGTTTATATTCTACACAGTACACAGAGATTAAAGCTAGAGGAGTTAGTTTATATTCTACACAGTACACAGAGATTAAAGCTAGATGCGTTAGTTTATATTCTACACAGTACACAGAGATTAAAGCTAGAAGAGGTAGTTTATATTCTACACAGTACACAGAGATTAAAGCTAGAGTGGTTAGTTTATATTCTACACAGTACACAGAGATTAAAGCTAGAAGAGTTAGTTTATATTCTACACAGTACACAGAGATTAAAGCTAGAAGAGGTAGTTTATATTCTACACAGTACACAGATATTAAAGATAGAAGAGTTAGTTTATATTCTACACAGTACACAGAGATTAAAGCTAGAGGAGTTAGTTTATATTCTACACAGTACACAGAGATTAAAGCTAGAGGCGTTAGTTTATATTCTACACAGTACACGGAGATTAAAGATAGAAGAGGTAGTTTATATTCTACACAGTACAAAGAGATTAAAGCTAGAATAGTTAGTTTATATTCTACACAGTACACAGAGATTAAAGCTAGAAGAGTTAGTTTATATTCTACACAGTACACAGAGATTAAAGCTAGAGGAGTTAGTTTATATTCTACACAGTACACAGAGATTAAAACTAGAGGAGTTAGTTTATATTCTACACAGTACACAGAGATTAAAGCTAGAAGAGTTAGTTTATATTCTACACAGTACACAGATATTAAAGCTAGAGGAGTTAGTTTATATTCTACACAGTACACAGATATTAAAGCTAGAGGAGTTAGTTTATATTCTACACAGTACACAGAGATTAAAGCTAGAAGAGTTAGTTTATATTCTACACAGTACACAGATATTAAAGCTAGAAGAGTTAGTTTATATTCTACACAGTACACAGAGATTAAAGCTAGAGGAGTTAGTTTATATTCTACACGGTACACAGATATTAAAGCTAGAGGAGTTAGTTTATATTCTACACAGTACACAGAGATTAAAGATAGAGTGGTTAGTTTATATTCTACACAGTACACAGAGATTAAAGCTAGAGGCGTTAGTTTATATTCTACACAGTACACAGAGATTAAAGCTAGAGGAGTTAGTTTATATTCTACACAGTACACAGAGATTAAAGCTAGAAGAGTTAGTTTATATTCTACACGGTACACAGATATTAAAGCTAGAGGAGTTAGTTTATATTCTACACAGTACAAAGATATTAAAGCTAGAAGAGTTAGTTTATATTCTACACAGTACACAGAGATTAAAGCTAGAGGAGTTAGTTTATATTCTACACGGTACACAGATATTAAAGCTAGAGGAGTTAGTTTATATTCTACACAGTACACAGAGATTAAAGATAGAGTGGTTAGTTTATATTCTACACAGTACACAGAGATTAAAGCTAGAGGCGTTAGTTTATATTCTACACAGTACACAGAGATTAAAGCTAGAGGAGTTAGTTTATATTCTACACAGTACACAGAGATTAAAGCTAGAAGAGTTAGTTTATATTCTACACGGTACACAGATATTAAAGCTAGAGGAGTTAGTTTATATTCTACACAGTACAAAGAGATTAAAGCTAGAGGCGTTAGTTTATATTCTACACAGTACACAGAGATTAAAGCTAGAGGAGTTAGTTTATATTCTACACAGTACACAGAGATTAAAGCTAGAAGAGTTAGTTTATATTCTACACAGTACACAGAGATTAAAGCTAGAGGCGTTAGTTTATATTCTACACAGTACACAGATATTAAAGCTAGAGGAGTTAGTTTATATTCTACACAGTACACAGAGATTAAAGCTAGAGTGGTTAGTTTATATTCTACACAGTACACAGAGATTAAAGCTAGAGGAGTTAGTTTATATTCTACACGGTACACAGATATTAAAGCTAGAGGAGTTAGTTTATATTCTACACGGTACACAGATATTAAAGCTAGAGGAGTTCGTTTATATTCTACACAGTACACAGATATTAAAGCTAGAATAGTTAGTTTATATTCTACACAGTACACAGAGATTAAAGCTAGAAGAGTTAGTTTATATTCTACACAGTACACAGAGATTAAAGCTAGAGGCGTTAGTTTATATTCTACACAGTACAAAGAGATTAAAGCTAGAGGCGTTAGGTTATATTCTACACAGTACACAGAGATTAAAGCTAGAAGAGTTAGTTTATATTCTACACAGTACACAGAGATTAAAGCTAGAAGAGTTAGTTTATATTCTACACAGTACAAAGAGATTAAAGCTAGAGGAGTTAGTTTATATTCTACACAGTACACAGATATTAAAGCTAGAAGAGTTAGTTTATATTCTACACAGTACACAGAGATTAAAGCTAGAAGAGTTAGTTTATATTCTACACAGTACACAGAGATTAAAGCTAGAGGCGTTAGTTTATATTCTACACAGTACACAGAGATTAAAGCTAGAGGAGTTAGTTTATATTCTACACAGTACACAGATATTAAAGCTAGAAGAGTTAGTTTATATTCTACACAGTACACAGAGATTAAAGCTAGAAGAGTTAGTTTATATTCTACACAGTACACAGAGATTAAAGCTAGAAGAGTTAGTTTATATTCTACACAGTACACAGAGATTAAAGCTAGAGGAGTTAGTTTATATTCTACACAGTACAAAGAGATTAAAGCTAGAGGAGTTAGTTTATATTCTACACAGTACACAGAGATTAAAGATAGAGGAGTTAGTTTATATTCTACACAGTACACAGAGATTAAAGCTAGAAGAGTTAGTTTATATTCTACACAGTACACAGAGATTAAAGCTAGAGGCGTTAGTTTATATTCTACACAGTACACAGAGATTAAAGCTAGAAGAGTTAGTTTATATTCTACACAGTACACAGATATTAAAGCTAGAGGAGTTAGTTTATATTCTACACAGTACACAGAGATTAAAGCTAGAGTGGTTAGTTTATATTCTACACAGTACACAGATATTAAAGCTAGAAGAGTTAGTTTATATTCTACACAGTACACAGAGATTAAAGCTAGAGTGGTTAGTTTATATTCTACACAGTACACAGATATTAAAGCTAGAAGAGTTAGTTTATATTCTACACAGTACACAGAGATTAAAGCTAGAAGAGTTAGTTTATATTCTACACAGTACACAGAGATTAAAGATAGAAGAGTTAGTTTATATTCTACACAGTACAAAGAGATTAAAGCTAGAAGAGTTAGTTTATATTCTACACAGTACACAGAGATTAAAGCTAGAGGTGTTAGTTTATATTCTACACAGTACACAGAGATTAAAGATAGAAGAGTTAGTTTATATTCTACACAGTACACAGAGATTAAAGATAGAGGAGTTAGTTTATATTCTACACAGTACACAGATATTAAAGCTAGAAGAGTTAGTTTATATTCTACACAGTACACAGAGATTAAAGCTAGAAGAGTTAGTTTATATTCTACACAGTACACAGAGATTAAAGCTAGAGGAGTTAGTTTATATTCTACACAGTACACAGAGATTAAAGCTAGAGGAGTTAGTTTATATTCTACACAAGTACAAAGAGATTAAAGCTAGAGGAGTTAGTTTATATTCTACACAGTACACAGATATTAAAGCTAGAAGAGTTAGTTTATATTCTACACAGTACACCGAGATTAAAGCTAGAGGAGTTAGTTTATATTCTACACAGTACACAGAGATTAAAGCTAGAGGAGTTAGTTTATATTCTACACAGTACACAGAGATTAAAGCTAGAGGAGTTAGTTTATATTCTACACAGTACACAGAGATTAAAGCTAGAAGAGTTAGTTTATATTCTACACAGTACACAGAGATTAAAGCTAGAGGAGTTAGTTTATATTCTACACAGTACACAGAGATTAAAGCTAGAGGAGTTAGTTTATATTCTACACAGTACACAGAGATTAAAGCTAGAGGAGTTAGTTTATATTCTACACAGTACACAGAGATTAAAGCTAGAAGAGTTAGTTTATATTCTACACAGTACACAGAGATTAAAGATAGAAGAGTTAGTTTATATTCTACACAGTACACAGAGATTAAAGCTAGAAGAGTTAGTTTATATTCTACACAGTACACAGAGATTAAAGCTAGAAGAGGTAGTTTATATTCTACACAGTACACAGAGATTAAAGCTAGAGGAGTTAGTTTATATTCTACACAGTACACAGATATTAAAGCTAGAAGAGTTAGTTTATATTCTACACAGTACACAGAGATTAAAGATAGAAGAGTTAGTTTATATTCTACACAGTACACAGAGATTAAAGATAGAGGAGTTAGTTTATATTCTACACAGTACACAGATATTAAAGCTAGAAGAGTTAGTTTATATTCTACACAGTACACAGATGTTAAAGCTAGAGTGGTTAGTTTATATTCTACACAGTACAAAGATATTAAAGCTAGAGGCGTTAGTTTATATTCTACACAGTACACAGAGATTAAAGCTAGAGGAGTTAGTTTATATTCTACACAGTACACAGATATTAAAACTAGAAGAGTTAGTTTATATTCTACACAGTACAAAGAGATTAAAGCTAGAAGAGTTCGTTTATATTCTACACAGTACAAAGATATTAAAGCTAGAGGCGTTAGTTTATATTCTACACAATACAAAGATATTAAATCTAGAGGAGGTAGTTTCTATCTGTTTTGAAATGTGTTTTGTTTTTAAATCTTGAAATGTTTTAAAGTTTTGCAAAATGTGAAAAATACTGTCAGAAAATTGTTATTGAAGCTTTAAGTGACATTAAAGGAACACCCCAACTTTTTGGAAAATTTGCTTGTTTGCCATCTACCCCGGAGTTAGACAAGCAGATACATACCCTTTTCTTCTCTGTGCATGCATTAGGCTTAGGGAACAGCCGCACAGTTAGCCTAGTTTAGCGTCATTCACTGGAAATAGGTGTGCCAGTGTAGCCTAGTTCCCAACAGTCATGAAATACACTCCAAATACAACTCCAAAATGTTCCTGTAAACATGTTGAGACCTGTGTATTTACCACATGGAGAAATAAAAATTGAAAAATTAGACATTTTAGTTTTCTAAGCAGATATATACTCGGAATAGTTTTTTTGCCAAACCACCGCTGCCTGGGCGCAGTGATTTCATCACCTGAAAAGCCCTGTAAAAAAACAAAAGAAAACAGGACTTTTGAGGTGAGGAAATCACTGTGCCCAGGCAGCGGTGATTCGGCAAAAAAGTAGTTCCGAGTATATATCTGCTTAGAAAACGAAAATGTTTCATTATTATTATTTTTTATTTTTTCACGTGGTAAATACACAGGTCACACCATGTTTACAGGAAAGTTTTGGAGTTGTATTTGGAGTGGGTATATTTCGAAAAGAGTATATGTATCTGCTTCTCTAACTCCAGGGTAGGTGGCAAATAAGTTAATTTCCCCAAAAGTTGGCGTGTTCCTTTAAGTGACTTCCTCCAGTGTGTGACATCAGTTCCTCCAGTGTGTGACATCACTTCCTCCAGTGTGTGACATCACTTCCTTGTTTCTGCCTCCTCCAGACCAGAGTAACCCTTCCAGCTACACTGCTCCTTCATCTACACTCTCCTTACCTTTGTTGTGAGTTGTTTTGCAAACACACACACACACACACACACACACACACACACACACACACACACACACACACACACACATACACACACACACACACACACACACACACACACACACACACACACACACACACACACACACACACTAGCAGCTCATATCTCTATAGATACCAGCAGCTCATATCTCTATAGATACCAGAAGCTCATATCTCTATAGATACCAGCAGCTCATATCTCTATAGATACCAGCAGCTCATATCTCTATAGATACCAGCAGCTCATATCTCTATAGATACCAGCAGCTCATATCTCTATAGATACCAGCAGCTCATATCTCTATAGATACCAGCAGCTCATATCTCTATAGATACTAGCAGCTCATATCTCTATAGATACCAGCAGCTCATATCTCTATAGATACCAGCAGCTCATATCTCTATAGATACCAGCAGCTCATATCTCTATAGATACCAGCAGCTCATATCTCTATAGATACTAGCAGCTCATATCTCTATAGATACCAGCAGCTCATATCTCTATAGATACCAGCAGCTCATATCTCTATACATTTACATTTTTTACATTTAGTCATTTAGCTGACGCTTTTATCCAAAGCGACTTACAAGTTCTGTGCGACAAGACAGCAAGAAGGGTATAACTCTATCAGCTGAGTAACAATGTTCATCAAAGTGTTGCGTGTTACAGTGTAGGTTAGTTTATTAGGACAAGTGCATGACATTAAGGTTAGTCGGGGTTAGATTTTTTTTTTTTTTTTTTTTTTATCATTTCAGATAATGGTTGAAGAAGTGAGTCTTTAGTCGACGGCGAAAGATTGGACGGGATTCGGCTGTCCTAACTGGGATGGGTAGTTCATTCCACCATTGTGGGGCAAGGACTGAGAATAGGCGGCTTCTCTTTGATGACCCTCCGGGAGCTTGGATAGGAGTAGATCTGAGGCGGCCAGAAGACGCAGAGCGTAGGGGTCTTGAGGGTGTGTAGTTAGAGACCATTGACCGGAGGTAGGCGGGAGCGGTTCCCTTTGCCGCACGGTATGCTAGGTCGAGGGCCTTGAAGCGGATACGTGCAGCAATGGGGAGCCAGTGCAGGTCCCTAAGAAGTGGGGTGACATGGGCTGACTTCGGTAGGTTTGAGATCAGGCGGGCCGCTGCATTTTGAATGAGTTGAAGAGGCTTGGTGGCAGTGGCCGGGAGGCCAGCTAGCAGTGCGTTGCAGTAGTCGAGGCGGGAGATGACTGTTGATTGGACGAGGAGTTGGGTGGCTTCTTTTGTCAGGAAGGGGCGTATCCTTCTGACGTTGCTCAGGAGGAATCTGCAGGTTCTGGTTGTCGCTGCGATGTGAGCAGAGAAGTTCAACTGGTCGTCGAGGACAACACCAAGGTTCTTGGCGGTCGGCGACGCGGTCACAGCTGCATTCTCGACTGTGATGGAGAGGTCGGTCAGGGGGGAGGATTTGGCCGGCAGGTGGAGCAATTCTGTTTTGCTTAGGTTCAGTTTGAGGTGGTTGGTCGTCATCCAGGCGGAGATGTCGGACAGACAGGCCGAGATCCGCTCAGAGACGTGGATATCTGAGGGAGGGAAGGAGAGGAAGAGTTGAGTATCATCGGCATAACAATGATATGAGAAGCCATGAGATGTGATAATGTTACCCAGTGATTTAGTGTAGAGGGAGAAGAGAAGGGGTCCTAGGACCGAGCCCTGGGGGACACCCGTCCGGAGGGGGCGGATGGCCGACAGAGTCCCTCTCCATGACACTATAGATACCAGCAGCTCATATCTCTATAGATACTAGCAGCTCATATCTCTATAGATACCAGCAGCTCATATCTCTATAGATACCAGCAGCTCATATCTCTATAGATACTAGCAGCTCATATCTCTATAGATACCAGCAGCTCATATCTCTATAGATACTAGCAGCTCATATCTCTATAGATACCAGCAGCTCATATCTCTATAGATACTAGCAGCTCATATCTCTATAGATACCAGCAGCTCATATCTCTATAGATACCAGCAGCTCATATCTCTATAGATACCAGCAGCTCATATCTCTATAGATACTAGCAGCTCATATCTCTATAGATACTAGCAGCTCATATCTCTATAGATACCAGCAGCTCATATCTCTATAGATACCAGCAGCTCATATCTCTATAGATACCAGCAGCTCATATCTCTATAGATACTAGCAGCACATACCTCTATAGATACCAGCAGCTCATATCTCTATAGATACCAGCAGCTCATATCTCTATAGATACCAGCAGCTCATATCTCTATAGATACTAGCAGCTCATATCTCTATAGATACTAGCAGCTCATATCTCTATAGATACCAGCAGCTCATATCTCTATAGATACTAGCAGCTCATATCTCTATAGATACCAGCAGCTCATATCTCTATAGATACCAGCAGCTCATATCTCTATAGATACTAGCAGCTCATATCTCTATAGATACCAGCAGCTCATATCTCTATAGATACCAGCAGCTCATATCTCTATAGATACCAGCAGCTCATATCTCTATAGATACTAGCAGCTCATATCTCTATAGATACCAGCAGCTCATATCTCTATAGATACTAGCAGCTCATATCTCTATAGATACTAGCAGCTCATATCTCTATAGATACCAGCAGCTCATATCTCTATAGATACCAGCAGCTCATATCTCTATAGATACTAGCAGCTCATATCTCTATAGATACCAGCAGCTCATATCTCTATAGATACCAGCAGCTCATATCTCTATAGATACCAGCAGCTCATATCTCTATAGATACCAGCAGCTCATATCTCTATAGATACCAGCAGCTCATATCTCTATAGATACCAGCAGCTCATATCTAGGAGTCTCTTTAAACACCTGGGCTCTCATTCATCAACGTGTTCTACGCACAGATCTGTGCTTACCCTGTGCGTACGATCATTTCTAAGCAAAGAGTGGGATTCATCTATTTCGATTTGAACTTGACTCCGTGCTTACATCTACGCACAGGTCAGACCAGGCGTACCTGGCGCCCAGTGGTAGAATATATTATTACAACAAGGAAATGAGCTTCTGTGCATAATAACACTAGCATGTTCTGTACGAACCGTAGTTCATTATAGTTCATTGTAAAATAGCAACAGTAGTGTAATTATGGTCAAAACCCTATAAATAGCATTTGGAATAATAGATCTTTCTCTCAGAATGAATGCAGCATGGTTTATATAGCGTTATCGGAATATACGGGGTGTAGGCTACTGACTGACTGCGCTCCGCGTAGCTTGATTGATTGATTGATTGAAAAGTTTTTTTTTTTTTTTTAAACTTAAATTTTTTATTAACAGTTTTTAGACAGACAGCACTTACAAAAAATAAATAATAAAAAATAAAGAAACTAGCATCACAATAAAAACAAAAAGAAAAAACAGTGCACATAAATATTTACATGGGTATCACATGGTTAGTTGTCTGGTTCCCCTACTGTTGTTTTCTAGGTATTTGATACAAAGGCTGATTGTGTATCTCCCTTAAACAGGCATAAACAGGTCATTCCTACTCAAAGATGATAAATGCTGACTAAGGCTTGTATGTGTGATCTGGGTCCAGAGACCCTCCTTGAGCTTCTTTCTTCCCTTATCCTTCGTCCTTTCTTTTTTTTTCTCTTGTTTATTAACTTTCACTTTGCCTTTTGGTTCACCCATACACAAACCACATCATCCCTGAATATTTAATATCACACCGTTAAACAGACATAAATAATAAGGTATAAAAGCATTCAGCAATTGTAATATCCCAAAAACAAAATAGAAAATACTAACTAAAGCACAGGTGTGTGACATGGGTTCATAGACCCTCCTTGAACATCTTTCCTCCTTTACCCTTCGCCCTCTTGTGTTGCATTTGGTTCTTCCTCTGTGATGTCGTTCTCGTTCCTTTTATAATCCTCCCACTTTCCCCATCTTTCCCCAAATTTCTCTTCCTGTAACCTCAGCATGTGTGTTATCCTTTCCATATCCTGTATTTCTTCCACTATTCCTACCCATTTTGCTATTGTCGGTGGGTCTTCCTTGTACCACAGTCTCGTTATTGCTTTTCTGGCCGCTATCAACATTATCTTTATTAAATATTTGTCCCCCCCTTGTATTCCCTCGTGTGTCAGGTCTCCTAAGTAAAGCACCAGTCCTGTTTGTGGTAGCCCGTATCCTAATATTCTGATCATTGCTTCCCCTATCTCCTCCCAATACCCCTTCAGCTTCTGACATCCCCAGAATATGTGCGTGTGATTTGCCCCCTCCTTCCCACACATCCTCCAGCATGCTTTTTGTGTTGGTGCATATTTTCCCTTCAGCTCTGGGGTTATAAAGAATCTGATTATGTTTTTCCATCCAAATTCTTTCCATATTCTCGATCCTGTTGTTGAATGTTGTACCTCGCATATATTCCCCCATTCCTTCCCTGTTATTCCTATTTCTAGTTCTCTCTCCCACTTCTCCCTTATATAATCGGTCGTGTGTCCCTTGCTGGTCATTATAGCCCGGTATATTGCTGATATTACTCTTCCTTGCCCCCCTTCGTATGCCCATACTATCATCTTTATTATTCCATTCTGTTCCTCGTCTTTGGCCCCCCTTATTTCTTTGTTGTAGTAGTCTCTAACCTGTAGATATCTGAAGTGGTCCCTGTTTTTTAGTCCAAATTTCTCCTTTAATTTTTGTAGTGTCTGCATTTCTCCCTTCTCTATCATTTTGCATATCGCTGTTGCCCCCCCCCCCCTCTCCCACCTTCTGAATCCATGGTCTAACCTCCCTGGTTTGAATCTCTTGTCATGTGCTACCCATCTCAGGACCCCTGACTGCTTCTCCAATTTGTGTGTTTTTACTACTCTGTTCCATATGGTCAAGGTGCATTTGGTGATTGGATCTAATAGTCCCTATTTTTCTTTAAATAGTTCCCTATCTCCCACCAGAGCTTGTACCTTGTATCCCTCCCCTTCTTTTTCAATGTCTTTCCATCTTGCCTCATATCTGTCGTTACACCAGCACGTCACTGCTCTCAGTTGTGCTGCATAGTAATAATCTTGTAGGCTGGGTACTGACATCCCTCCCTCTTCCTTTGGTAGTTGTAGTGTTTTATATCTGACCCGTGGTCTTCTCCCCGCCCATATGAACCTCGATATCAGTCTGTCCCACTCCCTGAATTGATTCTGTGGTATTTGTATCGGTAGTGACTGGAATAGGTACAGTAACCTTGATAGTATGTTCATTTTAATGACCTCTATTCTTGAATTGAAGTCCAAGGGCATTACTGTCCATCTCTCTAAGTCTCTCTTGATGTTCTGATTTATCTGTGTATAATTCGCCTCAAACAGTTTCTCCACCCCTCTCGTGATGTTCACCCCTAAGTATTTAATCTTGTCCATGTCCCATCTTATCCCGTACTGTTCTCTAATTTCCGTCGTTGGAGAATAGTTCCATGCTAAGGTCTGTGTCTTTGTCACGTTTAGTTTGTATCCTGAGTAGTGGCCATATTCCTTCAGTAGATCCATCAGTGCCGGGAAGCTCTTTTCTGGTTGCCTCATGTATACTATCACGTCGTCTGCAAATAGGCCTAGTTTATATTCCGTTCCCTTTATCCTTACTCCCTTGATGTCCTCGGTCTGTCTGATCAGTTGTGCCAGTGGTTCTATGAAAACGGCGAAGAGCGTCGGTGAGAGACAACATCCCTGTCTAGTAGCCCTCTCTAATCTGATTCTATCCGTCAAGCTGCCATTCACCTTAACCCTCGCTGTCGGTTCTTGATATAGCGCCTTGATCATCTTCATCGCCCTCCCGTTCAGTCCGAACCTCATCAATGTTTTATATAAAAATGTCCAGCTCACACTGTCGAACGCTTTTTCTGCATCTAGGCTAATCAGTACCGCGCTACCCCCTTGTTTTTGTATCTCCTCTACTATGTGTAATGTCTTTCTCACGTTGTCCTGTGTCTGTCTCCCTTTAATAAATCCAGTTTGATCTTCATCTATAATGTCTGGCATAAACGTCTCAAATCTTTTTGATATTATCGATGTATACATCTTGTAATCTACGTTAAGTATGGACACAGGTCTGAAACTACTACATAATTCCCTATCCTTCCCTTCCTTCGGTATCGTGGTGATTATGGCTTCCTTCCACGAGGGGGGCATTTTCCCCTCTTCCATCGTGTGTCTGAACGCCGCCCCTAACATGGGTGCTAATTCAGTTCTAAATGTCTTGTAGAATTCCGATGGGAATCCGTCGCTCCCCGGGGACTTGTTGTTTTTAGCTCTACTAATTGCCTCTTCCAGTTCTTGTTCCGTAATTATTTTATTTAATTCTTCATTCTGTTCTTTCCCTATCGATGGTAACTCTAGCTTCTCCAGATATGTTTCTATTTCCTCTTCTCCCGCTGCTTTTGGCTGTGTGTATAATTTCTCATAGTATTCTCTAAATGTCCTCTCTATTTCAGCTGGGTCCCTCAATATTTCATTAGTCTTTGTATCCCTTATTGTGTGTATCGTGTTCAACTTCTGTTGCGTTCTAATTCTCCTAGCCAACAGTCTGGTCGCTTTTGGTCCCCCTTCATAGTACGTTTGTTTCATGAACCTCGCTTTCTTTTCTATTTCCGTCAATAATTCCCTATTTATCCTGGCCTTTACTTCTTTGATTTCTCCGAGCGTTTCCTGTTCTTTTGATATCTGGTGTCTCCCCTCTAGATCCTTCAGCTTCCCTATCAGATTGTGATATGTCTCCGTTCTGGCCTTCTTCAGCATTGCTGTTTTTTCCATCAATTTCCCCCTTATCACTACCTTCAGTGTGTCCCATAGAATGTTCGGGTCTACCGCCCGTTGTCATTTTCTTCCTTATATCTGGCTATCTCCTCCTTGATCTGACTCACCACCCCCTTGTTATTTAATATTCCTACATTTAGTCTCCAAATCGTGTTCCTCCGTCTCCCTTCTAGATCTACTGTCAGATATATGGCACTGTGATCCGATATGTCCGCCACTCCTATACTGCTCTCCCGTGCCCTGTAACTGTCCCCCGTCGTCATCAAAAAGTAGTCTATTCTCGCATATGTCACGTGTGGGTGTGAGTAATGTGTGTATTCCCTGTCCATGGCGTGCATCCCCCTCCAAACGTCTGTAATTCCCATTTCCGTCATCTGAATATTCATATATCTACTGATGGGTGCCCGTCCTTTTCTAGTACTCGTGGTGTCTAGGTCGTGATTCAGTACTACGTTAAAATCTCCCGTACATATCAATATCCCTTCTAGTTCCATCACTATCATATCAAAAATGGTCTCATATAAATCCCTCTCACTCTCTGGGGGTGCATAAACATTTACTAACGTAACCATTTGGCCCTCCATTTTCCCCTTCACCAGAACAAACCTTCCCTCCTTGTCTCTTACTTCCTTGATCAATTCAAATTTGACTGTGTTTTTGATTAACGTGATTACTCCTCTCCTCGGGTTTTGTTCAAAGGAACTATAGTATGCATTTTCATATCCAAATCTCTTCAGTTTCTCATGACCCTGAAATGTGTCTCCTGCAGAAAAATCACTTCCATCTCACTTTTTTTACATTTCAACATCACTTTGCCCCTTTTTATCGCATTATTCATTCCATTAACGTTTAACGACATCATTTTTATACCTTTAACCCTTGTCATCTTTCTTCTTCTTTCGTCTGTCAGTCCCCCCCATGTCACACTCATTCCCCCCTCCGGTTGGAGCCTCCGCTCTCTTCACCGAATACATATAATGATTAACATAAATAAAAAACATAAACTTTACATAAAGTGCTCCCAAGGCGTTCGGGGGGTCCCTGTGTCCCCCCCTGTCCCCTGCTGGTGGGTGAGGGGTAATTGCCCTCCTAGCGAGGGGCCCCCTCCTGACGGCTTGGGGGTTTGAAACCCTTGCCCCCAATCGCTCGTCATATTTGTCCAGCTTTCTTACTGTTTTTTTTTGCTTTCGAGCTCCTGGTCAAAAGCGCTCTGTCCTTCCTTTTGATCAAAGACCCTCTTTTCTTGGTCCCTCTCAATGTGACTCATATGTTTCATTGTCCCTCCTTCCTCCCATATCCGTGTGCGGTGTCTCCCGTGTACCCCTTATTATTTTCTTTTCCTCTCCTCTATTTTCTATGTGATGTCCATTTATCCCCTTAATCCCTCCCAACTGTGTTACTCACAGCGTGTGTCTATGTATCTGTTTCAGTATGTTCTGTGTCTCGCCTATCAAACCTAGTTATATTTCCATTTATTTCCTCCCTCAGCTTGTGTATTATGTGTCCATGTATACGTTACGTTCATTTCTATATCCTGCCTCTACCTGGGAATGTGTGCTTATGCATATGTTATTTCAGTTTCTATACTTTGTCTCTATTTGAATAGTTTTTTCAATCTCTTGTGCGTGTACTCATCCGTTCGCCTCCTCCCGCCTCCTCTCCGTCTCTGGCCTCCTCATCCGTCTCCGTCTTCGCTCCGTCACGTTTCACCTCGGCCTTCTCCTCTCTCCTCTCTCCGGTTTCGGTCTCCTGCTCTGATCCACCTGTGGGCTCCCTCCAATCTCTGCTGCAAGCTCCGCGTCTGGTCCTCCCGCCTCCTTCCCTCTCCGTCCTCCGTCATCCGCATCCCTCGCCGTCTCATCTCTCGCTCCGCTTCTCGTGCCGTCGCGTACGTCGCCGCCCCTTCCTCCCAGTGAATCCTTAGCGAGGTCATGGGTGACTGGAATCTCATTCCGTTTTCTTTCAGAGTTTTCTTCAGTCCCACGTAGGACCTGCGTGTTATCGCTACCGCTGTCGAGTAATCGTGATCAAATGATAGTCTTTTCCCTTCGATTTCAATCTTCTTGGTCCACGCGGTTCTGAGTACCAATTCCTTAACCTCGAATCTCAGAAAGTTAATAATCACCGCCCTCGGAGGTCTGTCCGGTTGTGGTCTCGGAGCCAACGCCCTGTGGGCCCTCTGTATCTCCATTTTTTCCAGTCCCGTTTCCTTCAGTTGTTCTTTGATAAGCTTTTCCACATATAGGGTCACCGATTCCCCTTCGACTCCTTCTTTCAGTCCCCATATTCTGATGTTATTTCTCCGTGACCTCCCCTCCATGTCCGACATCTTTGTCTCCATCTGTTCTTGTTTCTGAATCACACATGTTAACACCTCGTGTATCTCCGTGTTCCATTCCTCCGCGTGTGCCGTCCTAGTCTGTAACTCGGTCACGTTTCTGTCCTGTTCCGCCATCTTCTCCTCCACCCTTTTGATTTCTGTATTCATTTCACCTCTGAAGTCCTCCTGTTCCTTCCTCAATTCCTCCCGTAGCTTCCCAATATCATTCCTTATCGTGTCCGTGTTCAGTTTTATCGCCGCTGTTATGTTCTCCAGTATCCCGGCCTGCATGACCACGGCCCATCCTGGCATTCCCGTGTCTGCCTCAGCAGGACCTCCCCCTTTTTCCGCCTGGCTTTTCTCGGCTTCGCTTCGGGGATTCTGTTTCTTCAGATTCTCTCCTTCTCGTATGTTCTCCATTTCTATTTCCTTCACAATCGTTGTCTCTTCCTTACTTCTCGTGTGCATTTTCATTTTTAATTACTTTTCGGGTCTTTTTTTATCCGTTTTTTCGCTCATTTGACCAGGAGCTCTATCGCACGTGTGTTACCCGTCTGCTCTCATACCGGAAGTCGATTGAAAAGTTTATTAACAGATTGCAGAATGGGTACAGTACAGTACAGCTCAGTACATACAATTGTTAATTGGGGATGCAGACCAACTTTCGTCTTGTTTACATCAGGGTCCCCCATTTTCAATTCATCATAAATCATAAAGCTCAACTCGTTATTATTTTGCGCAGACCGCAGAAACACGGGAACGTTTTGATTATATTTAAAAGGCTTTACGTTAAACGAAACAAGTGGAATTTCGAAGCTGTAAGCAGAATACAAGTCATATGAATATAGTGTTCTTCCCCCTTTTTACTGTATAAGAAAGAATAGAAAACGCATTGCAATGACACCAGATAGTGGACAGACTATGTACAGTATATGATGGGATTCAAGTTCGCGTTTCTGTTGATCATAGGCATGCTGTCAGAGTATGATATCTTCAAACATTCTAGAACATTTGTCGTCACAGATCATGTCCTAATAGGACATAGGCTATGGCATGGATCGTGATATTGTGTGGACTGTAATTATTACTGTACCGGTACCACCCATTGTGACAACAGCCTTGTGAGTCCCGCACACAAACATGATGGAATTCAAGTTCATGTATTGAAAGGCAGGCTACATCATACATCCAGTGAGATTCATTGTTCTTGTATATGCTCTCTATTATTGTTTATATAGGCTACCCAATACTGACATCAAAATAGATTGTAGTATGCCTCTAGGAATCATATGCAGCAGGTAGAAAATTGACGGGAGATCCATCGCGATTTGGAATAAAATTGAGGAGAACTTTAATCCCTGGGTATTAATCAAACAACACGGGAAAAGGCAGTCATATTCCAGCGCGGTATTTATTAGTGTTTGCGCTGCCCAGGCAGCAATGGTTAATAGATATCATATCCGACATCACCGTAAGTGTACACGTCTGTCAGCCTGTCTCATGACACGCTTCCCTCGGCTTAGTCAATTTTTCCACATTTCATGGGTGTATTCCATTACCGTATATGGTTAATCGGGGCGTTTCTGGTATGCAAATACGTGAAAGTGTGCACAAGCCTCGGCGCAGAGCCAAGGTGGGATTCATCATGACAGGTGTGCGTAGAGCCTGCGTACGCACGTGTGATGAATCCCGACTTCCCTGTGCGTACACTAGTTCTACATTCCGTGCTTACGTGTGGAAATAGAACATGTTCTACGCACACATTGATGAATGAGGGCCCAGGGCCCTCATTCATCAACGTGTTCTACGCACAGATCTGTGCTTACCCTGTGCGTACAATCATTTCTAAGCAAAGAGTGGGATTCATCAATTTCGATTTGAACTTGACTCCGTGCTTACATCTACGCACAGGTCAGACCAGGCGTACCTGGCGCCCAGTGGTAGAATATATTATTACAACAAGGAAATGAGCTTCTGTGCATAATAACACTGGCATGTTCTGTACGAACCGTAGTTCATTATAGTTCATTGTAAAATAGCAACAGTAGTGTAATTATGGTCAAAACCCTATAAATAGCATTTGGAATAATAGATCTTTCTCTCAGAATGAATGCAGCATGGTTTATATAGCGTTATCGGAATATACAGGGTGTAGGCTACTGACTGACTGCGCTCCGCGTAGCTTGATTGATTGATTGATTGATTGAAAAGTTTATTAACAGATTGCAGAATGGGTACAGTACAGTACAGCTCAGTACATACAATTGTTAATTGGGGATGCAGACCAGAGAAAGACCTTCGTATTGTTTACATCAGGGTCCCCCATTTTCAATTCATCATAAATCATAAAGCTCAACTCGTTATTATTTTGCGCAGACCGCAGAATCACGGGAACGTTTTGATTATATTTAAAAGGCTTTACGTTAAACGAAACAAGTGGAATTTCGGAGCTGTAAGCAGAATACAAGTCATATGAATATAGTGTTCTTCCCCCTTTTTACTGTATAAGAAAGAATAGAAAACGCATTGCAATGACACCAGATAGTGGACAGACTATGTATATGATGGGATTCAAGTTCGCGTTTTTGTTGATCATAGGCATGCTGTCAGAGTATGATATCAGAACATTTGTCGTCACAGATCATGTCCTAATAGAACATAGGCTATGGCATGGATCGTGATATTGTGTGGACTGTTATTATTACTGTCTGTACCGGTACCACCCATTGTGACAACAGCCTTGTGAGTCCCGCACACAAACATGATGGAATTCAAGTTCATGTATTGAAAGGCAGGCTACATCATACATGCAGTGAGATTCATTGCTACCCAATACTGACATCAAAATAGATTGTAGTATGCCTCTAGAAATCATATGCAGCAGGTAGAAAATTGACGGGAGATCCATCGCGATTTGGAATAAAATTGAGGAGAACTTTAATCCCTGGGTATTAATCAAACAACACGGGAAAAGGCAGTCATATTCCAGCGCGGTATTTATTAGTGTTTGCGCTGCCCAGGCAGCAATGGTTAATAGATATCATATCCGACATCACCGTAAGTGTACACGTCTGTCAGCCTGTCTCATGACACGCTTCCCTCGGCTTAGTCCATTTTCCACATTTCATGGGTGTATTCCATTACCGTATATGGTTAATCGGGGCGTTTCTGGTATGCAAATACGTGAAAGCGTGCACGAGCCGCGGCGCAGAGCCAAGGTGGGATTCATCATGACAGGTGTGCGGAATGTAGAACTAGTGTACGCACAGGGAAGTCGGGATTCATCACACGTGCGTACGCAGGCTCTACGCACACCTGTCATGATGAATCCCACCTTGGCTCTGCGCCGCGGCTCGTGCACGCTTTCACGTATTTGCATACCAGAAACGCCCCGATTAACCATATACGGTAATGGAATACATCCATGAAATGTGGAAAAATGGACTAAGCCGAGGGAAGCGTGTCATGAGACAGGCTGACAGACGTGTACACTTACGGTGATGTCGGATATGATATCTATTAACCATTGCTGCCTGGGCAGCGCAAACACTAATAAATACCGCGCTGGAATATGACTGCCTTTTCCCGTGTTGTTTGATTAATACCCAGGGATTAAAGTTCTCCTCAATTTTATTCCAAATCGCGATGGATCTCCCGTCAATTTTCTACCTGCTGCATATGATTCCTAGAGGCATACTACAATCTATTTTGATGTCAGTATTGGGTAGCCTATATAAACAATAATAGAGAGCATATACAAGAACAATGAATCTCACTGCATGTATGATGTAGCCTGCCTTTCAATACATGAACTTGAATTCCATCATGTTTGTGTGCGGGACTCACAAGGCTGTTGTCACAATGGGTGGTACCGGTACAGTAATTTACAGTCCACACAATATCACGATCCATGCCATAGCCTATGTTCTATTAGGACATGATCTGTGACGACAAATGTTCTAGAATGTTTGAAGATATCATACTCTGACAGCATGCCTATGATCAACAGAAACGCGAACTTGAATCCCATCATATACTGTACATAGTCTGTCCACTATCTGGTGTCATTGCAATGCGTTTTCTATTCTTTCTTATACAGTAAAAAGGGGGAAGAACACTATATTCATATGACTTGTATTCTGCTTACAGCTTCGAAATTCCACTTGTTTCGTTTAACGTAAAGCCTTTTAAATATAATCAAAACGTTCCCGTGTTTCTGCGGTCTGCGCAAAATAATAACGAGTTGAGCTTTATGATTTATGATGAATTGAAAATGGGGGACCCTGATGTAAACAAGACGAAAGTTGGATGCATCCCCAATTAACAATTGTATGTACTGAGCTGTACTGTACTGTACCCATTCTGCAATCTGTTAATAAACTTTTCAATCAATCAATCAATCAAGCTACGCGGAGCGCAGTCAGTCAGTAGCCTACACCCCGTATATTCCGATAACGCTATATAAACCATGCTGCATTCATTCTGAGAGAAAGATCTATTATTCCAAATGCTATTTATAGGGTTTTGACCATAATTACACTACTGTTGCTATTTTACAATGAACTATAATGAACTACGGTTCGTACAGAACATGCCAGTGTTATTATGGACAGAAGCTCATTTCCTTGTTGTAATAATATATTCTACCACTGGGCGCCAGGTACGCCTGGTCTGACCTGTGCGTAGATGTAAGCACGGAGTCAAGTTCAAATCGAAATTGATGAATCCCACTCTTTGCTTAGAAATGATCGTACGCACAGGGTAAGCACAGATCTGTGCGTAGAACACGTTGATGAATGAGAGCCCAGGCATCCCAGTCTCTTTAAACACCAGGCATCCCAGTCTCTTTAAACACCAGGGCCCTCATTCATCAACGTGTGCGTAGAACTTGACCTACTTCCACACGTAAGCACGGAATGTAGAACTAGCGTACGCACAGGGAAGTCGGCATTCATCACACGTGCGTACACAGGTCCTATGCTCCTCCGTGTTGATGAATACCTCTTTGTTCTACCGTCAATGCTTGTGCATGATTATCCATATATGGTCATGAAAGTGATGAAACACCCCCCATGGGATGTGAAATAATGGACTGACCCGAGCGGAACTCTGAGAAACTTCACGGAGATTGTTCACTGAGGCGCTGTCGAACCAAGAAGACACAACGCGTGTTATGGGATAAATAAAAGGCGGACTTGTAAACGGTGATGTCAGATATCAACGGCTCCCTAAGACCATTGCTGCAATTCTGCCTGGACAGCTCAAAATACTAATAAAGACCGTTCGTTGACCACTGTTTGGCGTTGGTTGTGTGTCATTATAACCGTGCTGTAATATGAATGCCTTTATTAGTTGTGTTCGATTGGCTATATGATTTTTAGAGGCATCTATTTTGTTGTCGGTATTACCGACAACAAAATAGATGCCTCTAAAAATCATATACTATTAGGTAGCCTATATGAATTACATATAATAGCAGCCATAGCCTACATTATGCAACAGTAACTTGCGCATACCAGTGTATGCGACGGACCAGTGTATACCTTATATCATATCATATTCATATAATAGTTTACTCTATCAGCATACCAGCATGTAATATGTTCTTTGTTAGAACACAACTCGTTATTATTTTGCACATAGATTGCAGAAATACGAGAACGTTTTGATTTATATTAAAAGGCTTTGACATTGTAAAACTAAATACGTGGAATTCTGTAAGCATAATACAAGTCATATCACCCACACGATATGCTCTGTGTCCAGAGCATGTATGCTTTTCATTCATTTAAGACACATTATTGCAAGGGTTTTGTAATACACATACACCCTGGTGTCATTGCAATGCGTTTTTTATTCTTTCTTATACAGTAAAAAGGGGGAAGAACACTATATCGTGGGTGTTCATATGACTTGTATTCTGCTTACAGCTTCGAAATTCCACTTGTTTCGTTTAACGTAAAGCCTTTTAAATATAATCAAAACGTTCCCGTGTTTCTGCGGTCTGTGCGCAAAATAATAACGAGTTGAGCTACGCGGAGGGCAGTCA
The DNA here is from genome assembly GCF_963971535.1 of Notolepis coatsorum. Taxonomy (NCBI): domain Eukaryota; kingdom Metazoa; phylum Chordata; class Actinopteri; order Aulopiformes; family Paralepididae; genus Notolepis; species Notolepis coatsorum. The sequence continues at coordinate 126,512,009 of NC_140176.1, forward strand.
GTCAGTACACCCCGTATATTCCGATAACGCTATATAAACCATGCTGCATTCATTCTGAGAGAAAGATCTATTATTCCAAATGCTATTTATAGGGTTTTGACCATAATTACACTACTGTTGCTATTTTACAATGAACTATAATGAATTACGGTTCATACAGAACATGCCAGTGTTGAAACTAATGCACAGAAGCTCATTTCCTTGTTGTAATAATATATTCTACCACTGGGCGTCAGCTAAGTGTGCTCCGAGCTGTGCGTAAATATAAGCACGGAGTCAAGTTCAAGTTGAAATTGATGAATCCCACTCTTTGCTTAGAAATGGTCGTACGCACAGGTTAAGCACAAATCTGTGTGTAAGACACGTTGATGAATGAGGGCCCAGGCATCCCAGTCTCTTTAAACACCAGTCTCTAAGGCCTCCTAATGCTGCTGACAAATAGTCAGCTTTGGTTTTAGTTTTGGTTTTAGTTTAGTTTTAGTTTTAGTAATTTTTGTATTTAATTGTAATATTTTTTTAATCTTTTTTATTTAATTAAATAAAAAAAATGTGTTTTAGTTAACTGTAATAGTAACCTTGTTTTTAATTGTTTACCTGTCTCACCCCCAGCTCACCGGCGCGAAAGCAAGGTTCCCGCCGGCACCCCTCCTTCACCAGGACAGACCGGCACCCCTCCTTCACCAGGACAGACCGGCACCCCTCCTTCACCAGGACACACCGGCACCCCTCCTTCACCAGGACAGACCACAGTGAGACACCCTCTACTTTTATACCGTCATCAACATTATCTATAGCTATTTGTTTTTGTACACACTAGGGATTTACCACACTGTAGTGATTTACCATAACATTTCTGTAGTGGAATATTATTAGAAATGCATGGCGAGTCACAATAGAATCCCTGTGGTTTTAGCCTTGAAATGTTTCTATACATAGTTTTTTTTAACAGATTGCAAGGGGATGCAGACCTGAAAAAGACGTTTGTCTTGTTTCCATCAGGGTCCCCCTGCTCCAGTTAACCTAATTTATACCGTAATGAATCATTAGTGAGTGACGCCGTGCGAGAGCCGTTATGATACAGAACGTTGGGTTATAACTATAACCAAGTTCTGTTAGTAATGGTGACGCTCGGTGTCACTCACGCACTGTACCTCGCTTGTGCACGCGCACTGAATAAAATTCCACAATGTACCTTTATCGCAATATTCGTCTGACCACACCCCTCATTAGCTTACCTTCATAAGCAGGTGTGTGGCCATCTACTCGCCTCCTTCCCAAGCTTTCACCACAAGGCGAGATCAAGGGCTGCAGCGGCGGCGGACGCCGAGCGTCACCACTACTAACAGAACTTGGTTATAGTTATAACCCAACGTTCTGTATCGTAACGGCTCTCGCTCGGCGTCACTCACGCACAAGGGAGGCCGAGCGAGAGCCATCGGCCGACAAATACACCCCGCTGAAGGCCCCCCACAACCATCAGATCAGGGAGGACCGAGCCCCCCCGACCCCCCCTAATGGAGGGCACCCCCCCTACTGGGGGATCACGGGAAGGCGACGGACCCGACCGTGCGAAGAGGCACTCAAGCAACTCAACGCACAGGGTGAGCAGACCGTGGCCTGACCCCACGACTACCCACACGCACAACCCGCATGCCACCCGGGAACGAACAGAAGAAATGACCTCGTTACTGCCCCCAGAATCACGGGGTCAAGAGCAACCCCAACCCCGTGGCAAGGCCGTAGCAGTGGAGTGCGAAGGAAGACCCAGACCCACCAAAGGGACTGGACCCCCTGGAAAACGGGGGCCCGGAGAAGTCCATGATGCCAGCATCAAGATCCCACCAGGTGGTCACTCAGTGACCCCGCCCCCCACATCGCCAGCGTATTTGGACAAAGGCCCCTCACCAGAGCGGGCCCTGTCCCCCCAATAGCACACAGCCTGGCACACTGACCCTGCAGTACAGGCAGTCAGCATGGCCGTAAGAATCAAAGGCTTACCACGGAAGCAGGCAGCGCACCGGGGAAAAACCAGGCAACAGGCTGTTAACCCGAGCCTGGAGACTGCGGACGAGACAGGCGCCAGAGGGGTCAGCTGAAAACAGCCGCCCCGGCGGAAGGGGCGTATGCTGGAGTTGTCGACCACCATGACAAAGCCTCCCTCAAAGCGAAGGCTGACACGATTGGCAGACGTCATAAACGTGCAGGGGCACACTCAACCGGGCAACCCGGGAGTTTACACTGCACCGACACACCAGAGAACCAACCACCCAGTCGTTACCGGCCTATGCAGTGGTTGGTCCCATAACCCCTCAGGAAAAAACTCCAAAACCTGCGGCACTACTACTGTTTCAGTCTCCAACAGGGTTATCCCGGGCCTACGGGTCAACGAAAACATTACTTCGGACCGGGCCCGGCGATACGGGGAGCACAGGGTCCCCCGAGGAGGTCAAAGACCACCCCAACAGGCCCCTCTTCGCCATGCGTAAGAGAAGAGCGAAAGAAATGGAGAACCAGCCCCAAGCACCCCGTACTTGGTATTCCCAGGAGGTCTCCCAACCAAGTACTAACCAAGACCAACCTGCGTAGCGGCCGAGATCTGACGAGATCGGGCGTGTACAGGTTGGCACGGCCATAAGCCATTACGACAGTGTAGAATACAACGTACCCAACAAGGGTCTCCATAGCGCCTAACCCTGTGACACCCGGACCGACCTGGCATTTCTCCCCCTGGAAAAAGCCCAAGTCCCTCAGGGTACCAGAACAGCAGATCTGCATCCCCGGCGGACAACGGGTTTAACTGATCCGGACCAGCGTGACCAGAACCAGTCCCGTGCCCTAACCACGCCGACATGCCAACTCCTGGAGAAGGGGCAGATATGCGTGTTGATCTCAAACACGAAAAGAAGGCGCCACCCAGACGTGCGGTGCGATCCGCGCCCGGTGGCCCACCCCCAGGGCGTGAGACCCTTCTACGTATGTTCAGATCCATTCCGTCATCATCCCCCGATATGTACGAGAATCCGTCGACAACCACACAGGTCGTCGGAAGAGGAAAAACCCCCATCCCAGTTGCTTTATAAAAACGCTGTTTTAACCCCAAGCAACCAAGGCGCGCCAGTCAGTTGCTTAATGTCCAACAGAACATCCCGAGCTAACACTATGTGTGCGTGGGGCATATCCACATCAATAACAGGCTATTTAGACCTTTCATTGAATCCCCAAGGCGCCCAGGGGAACGACAAGAGGGGTGAGATGCATCCTAACCCCAACTCTTTCTAATAACAAAGAAAGAAGCATCAACAGCATAAACCCAAGCTGCACAGCCGGGAGTAAAAACTGTTTACATTTTTACATCCAGTCACCCCTTATTTAGAGAGTATAGACCGAAATTTCCCAGAAAGCCTTCCCACATGAGTCGTAGTATGAAAAAGACATGACCAACTGACTCAAGTTTACACATAAAATCGAGCGTAGCAGACCCGTAAGCCCTACGCTCTAACCCGACACTTTAACACCACAGACCTTACGTAAAGATCTTAACTCACGGAAGCCGTCGTCATAGCAACGTATATGCTATGACGGGGGAAACCCCGCACACGACTCCTGTTTGTAATAGGAGCCGTGTCAGGACAACCCTCCCCCCCCCCCCCCCCTCCCCTGCCAAGTCGTTGAACGGCCCTGACTGGCTCAGCAGAAATGAGAAAAAATCCCCTAAAACCAAGCAAGTGGGAAGGAGGGGTTTATTCGGCACCCCCTCACAAAAAACCCTTTTCCCTACACACAATAACAACTGTAGCATTTTGAGACCTTTGGTAGAATGCTAATGTATAGCGTAAGCTAATACAATGCCCGTTACCCACAGACTGTGAACAGGATTTATAACAAAAACAAGTCGTGTGTGTGTGAATCCTACACCCGCTTTCTATGTTGTACATAGAAAAACACTGACAGAGAGTATAACGGCTAGGCCGTGGAACGTGTGTATACGAGTATTACTGCAACTAATACAACAGTGTTGTGGATCAACATTACTTTGCTCAAGCAACAGATCATACAACCAGCTTCTACCTGCATGTGGAGCGACAGGCTAAAATAGAACCTTTCTATGACTGAATGTATGCTTGCAGACCTTGCTTAATCTCATAACACAACGTGACTCATCCCTCAATGTAACAATGCAGATTCACATTTCGCAACCTCATCATATGTATTGTTGAAGAAACACACAGTTTGTTTGGCCAATAATATAGTCCCCCTTTAAGGGGACTTTTTATTTATTTGGGCACAAAATAATCATGAGAGGGCCGGGGAGGGTATAGAGGGGACCACAGGGGGAAAAAGTCACTTAGCGGCGTCTGCTGCCTCGAGCCGTTCGGGTTTTGCCACCCCGAGAAGCCCCGGAGGGACGATAGTTAATCGGCTGCTGGTCACGTCATTCCCTACCGTCTCCTCCGGTCGTGGATGGGCCGGCGGCAGCAGAAACACCGTCTCTCCTCCTGGCCTTCTTGGAGGGGCCAGCAGTGGCGGCGGAGGCAGTGGTAGGCACGACGGAGGGAGCTCGACGTCGTGGAAGCCTTCTGACTCCACCGGCAAGGACGGGAGGCGGAAAATGGGGTTGGAGCACGGATCGCTCCTCTGCCATCTCTCTGCACGTTGAGGTCATCAGCTGCAGGGCCTTCCCGAATAGTCCAGCATCGGAGAGGTTGGCCGTCAGAAGAGGGGCTCTCTTCTTCTCTGGCACTCGAGCCTGCTCCAGCCAAAGGTGGCGCTGGTTCAGGGTAGCCAGGGCGCGCACTTTCCCAGAGGCTATGGCCTGCACCTGGGTAAGATGCAGTACAGCTCCTGCCGCCTGGGTGATCTGATCGCGTTGTACCTCGGTCAGTTCCGTGCCGCCCGTCATTATCCCCGATACAAATCTAGCCAGCTGCGCGATGTTAGAAGCAGCAGCCAGCGACTGTGTACCAGCGACAAATGACTGGTCACCCCAATATGCCAATCGCCTAGCCGATTTTCCTTGGAGAACCGGCTTGCATAACGGCTCCCACACCACATCCGGACAGAGGAGAGCGGCCATCGGCCTATCAAGCCGTGGCACGCCCTCTCTCATACCTTCGACCAACCCCGCCACCCGCGTAACTGGTACGTAGGCGGGGGTAAGTCCCATGATGTGAGACACCACCTGGCCCCGACGAACATAGGCCCCCATTGAGGGGAAAAATGGGTAGACAACGTCCACCCCTCTCACCGGGCGACGCTGCCAGAGATGACCTATGAGATCATCGGGGGCAGGAGCAAGCAATGGCTGCGGCAGCGGCATGCCGTTTGCAGCGGCAGCTACCGCCATGAGCTCGGGGAACAAAGCCCGCAGTTCCCCCTGCTGACCGTCCTCCACCGAACCCGCATCCCTCACATGCAGCAGGCTTCGACCGGTTGAGGAGCCACAGTCTGATGTGGCTGATAGCAGGGCATCCTGCCGATGAGGCCGAGGTGGTTCCCCGACATCCTCGAACAAGGCGCCCCAAGGAGACATTTCTCCCCCCTCCAGTGTTACCTGGAGAGGAGGGATACTCGTCTCCACAGGGCCTTCAAACAAGAATCCGTCTGCCTCTTCCATGATATCCTCAGTTTCCATCGGGCATGCAGAGACCGACGCATCCTCGCTGGTCTCCAGCAATTCCCCAAACCCAGGCCGTTCGCGCCAAAACAATAAAAATCGCTACTTTACATCATGAGAGCTCTGTCATTGAAGGGCTTCTACAATGGAGCACGGCCGCTGCTGCTGGAGCTGAACTGAGTCAAGCCGGCGGCGGCGCACGGAAGCCGGGGACAAACCACCGCTTCGCCCCGCTGGCGCTTCAGCAGCCTCCACGGATGTAGTGACGAGTGAATCTGGTAGTTGGTTTATGACGTTAAAAACGCGAAATAACGCATAACGTTACAGCGTACAGTTCCACACTGATGTACAGTGACACCCAGAGTTTCTAGTTACAGTAATGACGCGTGAATCGAGATCGCCCTAACAGTGTTTATCATTAAGAGTCAGATAGTCCTAGTGTTTATAGTCCTAACAGTGTTTATTAGTAAGAGTCAGATAGTCCTAACAGTGTTTATTATTAAGAGTCAGATAGTCCTAACAGTGTTTATTATTAAGAGTCCTAACAGTGTTTATTATTAATTAACGTCATAAACCAACTACCAGATTTATTTTGCACGAGGGAACTTGAAGGTTCCTGCCACTCGCGGCAAAAGGGGGCGGGCTAGCGGCGTGGGGTCGTGGCCAATCAGAGAAAAGCTGAACACAAGTTGGTTGCCTTTAATATTCACGCGTCCCCTCCGGTACACGAGGAGGCAGCCGTCGCATCTTTTCACCTGCACAGCGCGATCTCTCAGTGGCGAGGAGTAACGCGTGGGAGGCTCACGCTGCCCCCGATACTTCCTGATTCTGCTGTACAGGCGCACCAACCGACCTGTAGGAGTCGCCGTCCACAACGTCCGATCCCCACCCACCGGCTTTCCCACCCTCTAACACTGCCAATTGTATTAGTATGAACGACCAGCCAAGCCGGAAGCAACGCCGAGAGCTGGGCTCGAACCCGTTAGTGGGTTCGAACCCGTCAGTGGCGAGCGCCTTGCCCACTGCGCCACTTAGCCGCCTTATACATAGTATTTCTATAGTAACTGACCTATCCCAAGACTCTTTCCTCTTTTCCTAGGTTAAGCCACCGTTCAACACAGTTTCTATATGTATCCCACCGTGTCGGTGTAAAATCTTGTACACATTCTTTCTGAACGGATGTGAGATACATATAACATTGTTTAGAAACCTTTTTGCAAACTTTAGAAGGTGTTTTGTCCATTTTCATCCTCTTCTGTACTCGTCGAGATCTAACGTTACTCCGTGGATGTCATATTTGTTGTCGTCCGACGGCCGTATCCTGGCAACACAGAGGCTGCTATTGGTCGAGCGCAAGACACGTGACAGAGCTCCAATTACACCAAATATAACTACGCAATGACCAAGTATCCATTCGCGAGGAAAGATCTAGTCCTGACTTTAAAATTATAATTGCGCAAAACCGGGTGGATTCTAAATGGAGAACTTTTTATTCCTAAATCTACACCAATATATCTTTCACCCAGAAAATGCGTAGTCCCCTGAGGTGGGAACGGGATGAAACGATAACAGGCTTCACCTTATGGCCTATTACTGTAAGTAGCGTTTTTTTTCTCAAATGTATCCAAGAGTAAAGACCCTAACCATGTCACAACAGCAGTCATAGTGTATATTTTCAGTTATACGTTTGTTTACCAATAGTTATTATAGTGTTATTAGTGAGATTTTAGTTTATGGAATGTCTTAATGATTGCGAATATCCGCCATTTTGAATTAGCGGCACGTCGCCTATTGTAGTCATATGAGGAGAGGGCATCCAGAGCTCTCAATGAGTGTTGACATTTAGAAAAACTACCATTCCCAGCCGATTCCAGCTTCCTCCTGCAAGCAAATTACTTCTGTATGCATTTTTTTTATTTCTCTTATTTCTCTGGATTCTCTATCACAAAACTGAACGTTATTGGCATAGATTGAAGCGCAGTTAGTGTGTCTACCTTCTGTGAACAATTAGCAACAATCTTCATTGCAATCCGATCTAAAATGGCGGAGCCATATCCATTATAAGAATGGAACTGTACATACAGTAGATTTCATTCACGGTTCTTGCTGCACGCCTGGAGACACTAAATCCAAATTGAAATCTGCCATTTGAAAGAGGAGATTTGGCCCGATCCATAGATGTGCAAGTTGGCTATAATAAGGTCATTTATAGGCCTGGTATTCTATATATAATAACATTTCAATGGCAGAATTCAATACTGTATCTACAAAACATTATGTTTAATCATCTTCCCTTTATTAATTTTCTTAGATTTTTTGTACACAGGATCTCAAGAAGGTGCTGAATCAGCTCAGTTTTTCATGTCTGGTCATTTTTAGCATGGTGTTATTCACTGTCAAAGATGCAAAGAAAAATCATAATTTATATTCTCCTTTGTTTCCTCACAATTTACTCAAGCCTAGTAACAGACACACTATCTCTGACACTGGGAATACACTCCCTGAGATCCATAGATGGCCCTAGATACCAAGAACCTGCAAATGGCATTAAAGAATTTGTGTGCTGTTAGCTTTGAGAATAATCTTTAATCTTAACCAGAAGATGACAGCTGTCTGTTATTGTTTTAATTGAACGGTGGGTATTTGTTAGAAAATGTATTTGCAATAATTCACTTGATTCTGTAAAATCAATCCACCTTCTGTCACCACGTCCCTAATCCAAGCCGTTGATTAAAGTAGTTGGTGTTTTAGTTCATGAGAATAGAGCTCTCATAGTTGTCAAATGTAATCAAAATCAGACATGCAATGAGTCACTTCCTGTTTAACGTGCATTATAGACCCGTTCGCTGTTTGCAAACATACCGTAATCGAGCCAATCAGCAATACCAACTGAGTCACTGAAAAAAAGTACAAGGGGCGTTGATTGATTGATTGAAAACTTTATTAACAGATTGCAGAATGGGTAAAATACAGTAGGCCTACGGCTCAATACAAAACAAACTGCTAAGAGGATGCAGACCGAAAAATACTTTCGTCTTGTTTACATCGGGGTCCCCCATTTTCAATTCATCAGGACATACAGGACAAACAGATATACAGAACTGTGTAGTAAAAAGAGATCATAAAAAATATATACATCCGAAGGGGAAGAAACTTTGCGGGCTCTATGGAGAAACCATGACACTCCCCTGACTAAAAGTAGTTTCAAACGAAAACAGCTGGATGTCATTTAGCCAAATCAGTCTTTCGCCTTTTACATATCTAGCTTTGGCATGGATTGATTGTTTAGATCGCTAGCATGGCTAACAAATGCAAATATTGTAGTCTGCCCTGTTGTTCTGACCAGGATTACGTTCCTTTTGCCACATTGATGCATGCGTACACTGGTCTATATGGAATAACCTATACTGTTTACAGTAAACACACTCTGCCAAGGGTTGGTTTGCCAGATGTGGATTAATCTCAATAACATGCGTGTGTGTGTTTGGTGTGATGTGAGTGTATTTGAACATTGTTGATATTTATTTGGCATTAGGGAATATGAATTTGGGAAAAAAGATCCACCGCACAGAGAAAAAAAGCCGACGGAGGTATGGCATTTCCAGATTTTTTCCACTATTTTAAGGCGTACACTTTAAGACCACTGACAACATGGTTTGATCCCCAAGCATCAGTATCCTGGAGAAATTTAGAAGTAAATATAGTAGCACCACATAGACTGCAGGACATAGTATACACCAAATTATCAATTAAGCAATGCAAACTGAAATTTGGCCCCATTATTACTCATGCGATCCGGATATGGCGTGAAACACAAAAAAGATATTCTAACCCACAGAAATGGCATAATCATACTCCCTTATTCAATAACAATGTACTCCTGATTGGAAAACGACCTATAAGATTCCCTAGATGGGAAAAGCAGGGCATACACACATTAGGAGATGTTTTCAACAAACGGTTTTTGTAGTTATGAGGAAATACACAAAAAATGTAATCTCACCAGTTCCACATATTATTTTTACGCACAGCTATTGTTATGTTTGAAGGCTCATGGTGTCCCATTAAGGATACCAATTGAACACCACAGATACCACAAATTCTTCTATGAAAGAGAGACTTCGAGAGGTTTTGTATCAGATTTTTATCATCAATTACTAATGTCCTCGTATGAAATCCTCCACCTAGACTCAGTCTGGAGGAGGGATATACCAGACCTGGAAATACATTTTGATTGGCAAGAAGCCTGGGCAAATGTTCGACTTGCGTCACGTAACCAGGACCATCAACAAATCAATCTTAACTATATTCACAGGACATACCTGACTCCTATAAGACTGAACAGAATGGGTCTTAAACAAGACTCCAGATGCTCCTTATGTACAAATGGGGATGAGGGGACATTTATGCACATGATTGATTGATTGATTGATTGAAAAGTTTATTAACAGATTGCAGAATGGGTACAGTACAGTACAGCTCAATACATACAATTGTTAAGGGGATGCAGACCAGAGAAAGACTTTCGACTTGTTTACATCAGCCACGCCTCGCGTTTTTGCGGCAGTCGCTAGACCCAGGAAAAAGCGATCTGAGCTTTTGTACTGGGATTACCCACCAGTTAAGATATTCTTGAAAGAAGTGACCCAGCAATTATCAAATCTCTTAACTCTGAACATACCTGTACACCCCTCTGTATTACTGTTGAATGATGTTTTTGAGTTTGCAGTCCCTATACAGCTAAAGAGATTGGTTTTATCTGGTATCACAGCGGCTAAAAAGCTGATAGCATCACAATGGTTTCAACCGGAAAAGATGTGCCGGAAGGTCTGGATTCTTACATATCTCGATGTGATTTATCTAGAAATATCTACAGCAAGAATTTTGGGTCTCAGTGAATCCAAAATTACAATGTGGTCAGAAGTGGTGGAGAGAATAAAAGCTAGCATATGAATGGTAGTGCCTGGTTAGGAGTGAATGATAATGGATGGATTATCCAAGGGGGGGCCCGGGGGGGGGGGTGAGCGAGCGAGAGCATCAGGGTGCGAATCATGGGGGAGCTGGGGCAGCCATGGCTCCCCTAGATCAGACATCAGCTCCCCTGAAAACATGATTTGTGAATTTTTGGGGGGTCTCTAAATTACTGAAAATAAATGCTATTTTTGCCATGCATTTCTAATTGTTCTGTAATTATCTGTATCATCATCGTGTATAATAATAAAATTATGCTATTTTGATGTATCATTAATGATTTGCGCACTAATTCACTGTAATAGACAATAGCATAAATATGCACTGCAGATATACCCTATATCGGCACTGCAGATATACCCTACTCGTAACATGCTATTCTTGCGTTTACCATTCGGAGCGTGGCGGCTCTGCAGCCTGCAGGCACAAATCAAACTTCATCAAACAAGCGTAATGTCGAAAGTTAAATGAAATATCAAAGAAGTAAGCCTTCTAACCAATTTTGGTTTTACAAAGAATGCGAAGCAGCCTGCTGCGGGGACTACTTCTGTCACATGCAGATTTTGAGAATTGGGCAAATCTTCACCATCAGGTCGGTGGCGATAATGTTGCATTTGCCTACTACTATAATAATGTTAGACTCGATGTGTTTGGTCGTGGACTTGTTGTTCGGTATTGGTTCATCCGTGTGTTTATGTGTAAATAGGACTGTTGTGTGTGAATTTTAGTGTTGGATCAGAGGGGTTAATCTGAGCATGTGTATTTTAATATGTGCGTCTCCATCATGCCTGCAGACCTGTGTGGTGTGGACTATGTGTGGTTCTGTAACGTTACTCATACCCAGAGTCATATTCTATGACTCTGCTCATACCTATAGCCTAATAGGGCCCGTGTCGACCGGGCGTTTTATGAGTTGTCAGCTCCTGTCTGTCATTCATTTCTATGCCACAGACGCTGCCGGCGCGTTCCTTTTCCCAGCGCCGCGCCTCGCGTTTTTGCGGCAGTCGCTAGACCCAGGAAAAAGCGATCTGAGCTTTTTTTTTTTTTTTTTTCACACCCGGGAGCTCCCCCGGAAATCATGGTATGGTTCGCACACTGGAGAGTATGTGTGTAGGGTATTAGATAGTATTAGGTGTATATCTTGTATAATACATTTATTTAAATGGTAATTTCATTGGATGTGCACTGTTAATTAATGCTTGTATATCTAATTTTATGTTGTTATGTTTATGTTTATGTGTTTGTTTAAAAAATTATAAAAAAATATATATATAAAAGAAAAAAAAATGGGAAACCACAGATAATAAGATGGACACAAATATTTTTATTACACAGATATTAATATTATAATAATAATTAAAAAAAAGAAAACTACCTGTACGACTGCTGCAAAAACTACCTGTAGGACTGCTGTCAAAACGACCTTTAGAACTGACATCAAAACTACCTGTAGGACTGCTGTCAAAACTACCTGTAGGACTGACATCAAAACTACCTGTAGGACTGCTGTCAAAACTACCTGTAGGACTGACATCAAAACTACATGTAGGACTGCTGTAAAAACTACCTGTAGGACTGCTGTAAAACTACTAGGACTGACATCAAAACTACATGTAGGACTGACATCAAAACTACCTGTAGGACTGCTGTAAAACTACTAGGACTGACATCAAAACTACATGTAGGACTGACATCAAAACTACCTGTAGGACTGCTGTCAAAACTACCTGTAGGACTGACATCAAAACTACCTGTAGGACTGCTGTAAAAACTACCTGTAGGACTGCTGTCAAAACTACCTGTAGGACTAACATCAAAACTACCTGTAGGACTGACATCAAAACTACCTGTAGGACTGACATCAAAATTACCTGTATGACTAACATCAAAACTACCTGTAGGACTGCTGTCAAAACTACCTGTAGGACTGACATCAAAACTACCTGTAGGACTGCTGTTAAACTACTAGGATGAAATCAAAACTACATGTAGGACTGACATCAAAACTACCTGTAGGACTGCTGTTAAAACTACCTGTAGGACTGACATCAAAACTACCTGTAGGACTGCTGTCAAAACTACCTGTAGGACTGACATCAAAACTACCTGTAGGACTGCTGTCAAAACTACCTGTAGGACTGACATCAAAACTACATGTAGGACTGCTGTAAAAACTACCTGTAGGACTGCTGTAAAACTACTAGGACTGACATCAAAACTACATGTAGGACTGACATCAAAACTACCTGTAGGACTGCTGTCAAAACTACCTGTAGGACTGACATCAAAACTACCTGTAGGACTGCTGTAAAAACTACCTTTAGAACTGACATCAAAACTACCTGTAGGACTGCTGTCAAAACTACCTGTAGGACTGACATCAAAACTACCTGTAGGACTGCTGTCAAAACTACCTGTAGGACTGACATCAAAACTACATGTAGGACTGCTGTAAAAACTACCTGTAGGACTGCTGTAAAACTACTAGGACTGACATCAAAACTACATGTAGGACTGACATCAAAACTACCTGTAGGACTGCTGTAAAACTACTAGGACTGACATCAAAACTACATGTAGGACTGACATCAAAACTACCTGTAGGACTGCTGTCAAAACTACCTGTAGGACTGACATCAAAACTACCTGTAGGACTGCTGTAAAAACTACCTGTAGGACTGCTGTCAAAACTACCTGTAGGACTAACATCAAAACTACCTGTAGGACTGACATCAAAACTACCTGTAGGACTGACATCAAAATTACCTGTATGACTAACATCAAAACTACCTGTAGGACTGCTGTCAAAACTACCTGTAGGACTGACATCAAAACTACCTGTAGGACTGCTGTTAAACTACTAGGATGAAATCAAAACTACATGTAGGACTGACATCAAAACTACCTGTAGGACTGCTGTTAAAACTACCTGTAGGACTGACATCAAAACTACCTGTAGGACTGCTGTCAAAACTACCTGTAGGACTGACATCAAAACTACCTGTAGGACTGCTGTCAAAACTACCTGTAGGACTGACATCAAAACTACATGTAGGACTGCTGTAAAAACTACCTGTAGGACTGCTGTAAAACTACTAGGACTGACATCAAAACTACATGTAGGACTGACATCAAAACTACCTGTAGGACTGCTGTCAAAACTACCTGTAGGACTGACATCAAAACTACCTGTAGGACTGCTGTAAAAACTACCTGTAGGACTGCTGTCAAAACTACCTGTAGGACTAACATCAAAACTACCTGTAGGACTGACATCAAAACTACCTGTAGGACTGACATCAAAACTACCTGTATGACTAACATCAAAACTACCTGTAGGACTGCTGTTAAACTACTAGGACTGAAATCAAAACTACATGTAGGACTGAAATCAAAACTACCTGTAGGACTGCTGTTAAAACTACCTGTAGGACTGACATCAAAACTACCTGTAGGACTGCTGTCAAAACTACATATAGGACTGCTGTAAAACTACCTGTAGGACTGACATCAAAACTACCTGTAGGACTGACATCAAAACTACCTGTAGGACTGCTGCAAAACTACCTGTAGGACTGCTGTTAAAACTACCTGTAGGATTGCTGTAAAACTACCTGTAGGACTGCTGTAAAAACTACCTGTAGGACTGCTGTAAAAACTACCTGTAGGACTGACATCAAAACTACCTGTAGGACTGACATCAAAACTACATGTAGGACTGACATCAAAACTACATGTAGGACTGACATCAAAACTACCTTGGGGGTGACAGTGGCTCAGGAGGTAGAGCAGTCGTCTGGCAATCCGGAGGTTCCCGGTTCGATTCCCGCTCCTCCCGGGTAGCGTGTCGATGTGTCCTTGAGCAAGACACTTAACCCCTAATTGCTCCCGATGAGCAGGTTGGCACCTTGCATGGTTGCCTCCGCCGTCGGTGTGTGAATGCGTGAGTGAATGGGTAAAATGTGAGTAACAAATTGTAAAGCGCTTTGGATAAAAGCGCTATATAAAAAAGCAGCCATTTACCTGTAGGACTGACATCAAACATCAAAACTACCTGTAGGACTGACATCAAAACGAAAGGTTATAACTATAACCTAGTTATATGAGTACTGGCTGAGCGTCTCGCTCTTCGCCTCACTGAGATATATCTTTATCTCCAGTACCTACTGTACTTCATTAACGAAAACAATGCACCCATGCACTTGACCAGGCCCCGCCCCAGTGTCCCCCTATAAGACACAGGACATGGCCATACTCGCCCTTCCTCGGGGAAAAGTTTCCATCATAGAAAACCCAACCAAGGGACCTCAGGGCGCGCTAAGAGCGAGACGCTCAGCCAGTACTCATATAACTAGGTTATAGTTATAACCTTTCGTTATGTAGCCTACTGGCCTCGCGTCTCGCTCTTCGCCATACTGAGATATGGGGCAGAGCGGATGCGTGGCCCGACAAATGTACCCCCTGAGGACCTGCAAGCCCTACCACCAGGGGGGAGGGGAGTCCCGTCCACCTGCCCTTCCTAGTGAAGAGGGGGCGGCAGTCAACTCCACCAAAGTGCGAAAAAAGAGGGAACTAGAGACCCCTAAAAACGCACAGCACAGGCGGGACCACATGTGACACATCACCCCGTGGCACACACCCACACACCCCTGCTAATCCACCGAAGGGCGGGACGCAGGGGAGGTCCCAGACCTCAGAACCGCCTGGGAGACAGAACCCCCAGTTATGTCCATGAGGTAAAACCTAACGAAGGGACCCAGGGAGGACCAGGAGGCCGCAGCACAGACGTCCTCCACCGAGGCCCCCCCTAACAAGGTGGCAGAGGCCGCCACTCCACGAGTGGAGTGTGCCCTGACACCCCCAGGTGGGGCCAGCCCAGCCAACGTGTAGCAAACACGAAGACTGGATTAGGCCTCAGAGTCGCACCGCTATTGACACAAATAAACAAGCACTCAGGCCGCACCGAGAGAGCACACAGCTCACCCACACGCTTAGCGGAGGTGATGGCCAGCAGGAATGCAGTCTTGAAGACAGCTGTTCCAAAGACACCTGCTCAAGAGGCTCAAACGGGGCCTCAGACAACCGGCCGAGGACCAGTTGGAGGTCCCAACTTGGAGACAGAGAACGTTCCACCGGCTTAAGACGCCGAGCGCCAAGCAGGAAACGCTTCACAAGAGGGTGGTTGAACAACGTAACGCCCTCAAACCCCACATGACAAGAGGATATAGCCACAGCATACAAAAACGACTACTAGTGAAGCACTGCCTCACTAGTAGGAAAGCAGCAACCTCCACTGTGGTGTGCACCCATGAAGGGGTAAATGAATAAATTAACTAAAACTCCACCAACACACCACAGAATGGGCTAGCCCATACACACAATGTTAAGGGGATGCAGACCAGAGCAACACCAGTCCCGCACACAATTCATAGATTCACAAAAAGCACACCACCCTAGGCCTCAGCCCATCCACCCATGAAAAGGTAAACAAGCCCCTGTTAAACCCCCAACATTAGACACCGATTGACCGTCAGCATGAATGGTTAAGTGGAGGGAAGACCTCCTCAGCAGGGAATCAAAGGAACAGTAACCCAGCATCGTAGCATTTAGCATTAGCCGCGCGCTCCAGGATAGCCGGGAAAACGACAACGTTTACCCAGATATCCTGCCCCTTGCGCCAATACACAACTCGGTTGTCTCACGGGACAACGAGCAGTATCACTAACGCCAGCATTTACGCCTGGCGGCGCAGGCCCTACCTGGGCGTGACCTAGCCCGACAGCTAGCGGCCGCGCGACGTCCCTCGATCCGCTGTCAGAAGACGAGGAAACCCCAGGACAGGCCCGATGCGCTGTTAGAACGTGCCGAGAAGATTCCAGGGGCTGGCGAATCTCCGGCGAAAACCCAACATTGTTCAATTTCCTTCTGCATTTCATAACAACTAGTTCATGGAGTGCACTGCATCGTCCATGATGGAAACAAAAAAGAGGAAGGGCGAGTATGACCATGTCCTGTGTCTTATAGGGGGACACTGGGGCGGGGCCTGGTCAAGTGCATGGGTGCATTGTTTTCGTTAATGAAGTACAGTAGGTACTGGAGATAAAGATATATCTCAGTATGGCGAAGAGCGAGACGCGAGGCCAGTAGGCTATATAACTACCTGTAGGACTGACATCAAAACTACCTGTAGGACTGCTGTCAAAACTACCTGTAGGACTGCTGTCAAAACTACCTGTAGGACTGACATCAAAACTACCTGTAGGACTAACATCAAAACTACCTGTAGGACTGACATCAAAACTACCTGTAGGACTGCTGTTAAAACTACCTGTAGGACTAACATCGAAACTACCTGTAGGACTGACATCAAAACTACCTGTAGGACTGACATCAAAACTACCTGTAGGACTAACATCAAAACTACCTGTAGGACTGCTGTAAAACTACCTGAAGGACTGACATCAAAACTACCTGTATGACTGACACCAAAACTACCTGTAGGACTGCTGTTAAAACTACCTGTAAGACTGACATCAAAACTACCTGTAGGACTGACATCAAAACTACCTGTAGGACTGACATCAAAACTACCTGTAGGACTGCCATCAAAACTACCTGTAGGACTGACATCAAAACTACCTGTAGGACTGACATCAAAACTACCTATAGGACTGACATGAAAACTACCTGTAGGACTGACGTCAAAACTACCTGTAGGACTGACATCAAAACTACCTGTAGGACTGACGTCAAAACTACCTGTAGGACTGACATCAAAACTACCTGTAGGACTGACACCAAAACTACCTGTAGGACTGACATCAAAACTACCTGTAGGACTGACATCAAAACTACCTGTAGGACTGACATCAAAACTACCTGTAGGACTGCCATCAAAACTACCTGTAGGACTGACATCAAAACTACCTGTAGGACTGACGTCAAAACTACCTGTAGGACTGCCATCAAAACTACCTGTATGACTGACATCAAAACTACCTGTAGGACTGACATCAAAACTACCTGTATGACTGACATCAAAACTACCTGTAGGACTGCCATCAAAACTACCTGTAGGACTGACATCAAAACTACCTGTATGACTGACATCAAAACTACCTGTAGGACTGATGTCAAAACTACCTGTAGGACTAACATCAAAACTACCTGTAGGACTGACATCAAAACTACCTGTAGGACTGCCATCAAAACTACCTGTAGGACTGACATCAAAACTACCTGTAAGACTGACATCAAAACTACCTGTAGGACTGACGTCAAAACTACCTGTAGGACTGACGTCAAAACTACCTGTAGGACTGACGTCAAAACTACCTGTAGGACTGACATCAAAACTACCTGTAGGACTGACACCAAAACTACCTGTAGGACTAACATCAAAACTACCTGTAGGACTGACATCAAAACTACCTGTAGGACTGACATCAAAACTACCTGTAGGACTGACATCAAAACTACCTGTAGGACTGACATCAAAACGACCTGTAGGACTGCCATAAAAACTACCTGTAGGACTGCCATCAAAACTACCTGTATGACTGACATCAAAACTACCTGTAGGACTGACGTCAAAACTACCTGTAGGACTAACATCAAAACTACCTGTAGGACTGCTGTAAAACTACCTGTAGGACTGCCATAAAAACTACCTGTAGGACTGCCATCAAAACTACCTGTATGACTGACATCAAAACTACCTGTAGGACTGACGTCAAAACTACCTGTAGGACTAACATCAAAACTACCTGTAGGACTGCTGTAAAACTACCTGTAGGACTGACATCAAAACTACCTGTAGGACTGCCATCAAAACTACCTGTAGGACTGCCATCAAAACTACCTGTAGGACTGACATCAAAACTACCTGTAGGACTGACATCAAAACTACCTGTAGGACTGCCATCAAAACTACCTGTAGGACTGCCATCAAAACTACCTGTAGGACTGACATCAAAACTACCTGTAGGACTGACATCAAAACTACCTGTAGGACTGCCATCAAAACTACCTGTAGGACTGACATCAAAACTACCTGTAGGACTGACATCAAAACTACCTGTAGGACTGACGTCAAAACTACCTGTATGACTAACATCAAAACTACCTGTAGGACTGCTGTTAAAACTACCTGTATGACTAACATCAAAACTACCTGTAGGACTGCTGTTAAAACTACCTGTATGACTAACATCAAAACTACCTGTAGGACTGCTGTTACAGGTACAGTTACAGGTACAGATACTGATACAGGTACAGTTACAGTTACAGATACAGTTACAGGTACAGATACTGATACAGGTACAGTTACAGATGCAGGTACAGATACAGAAACAGATAAGGACATCTCTGACTGCACACCCCTATTTGACATGGCTGTTGTTCCGTTGTGCAGGACCTGAGTATGAGAACCAGGACAGCGACACAGAAGAACCAGGCTATATGTATGTTCCCCTCGTTATTCCCAGGATGCATTGCTGTTTTACACTGACAGTACAAAATATGCAGGACACCATGCTAATACTGAGTTACACCCGATGACAACCAGGGGTCTATCTACACATAGTGCTTTACTGTCACACTTAAAGGGGAATGCCACCCATTTTAAGAATTCACATAATGTTCTTCCTGTGCCCCAGGTCAGAACACACAGCACTCTCTAGAGCAGGGGTGGCCAACCCGCGGCTCGCGAGCCGCATGCGGCTCTTTGCCCGTCAATGTTCGGCTCTTCCATCCATACATTTTTTTTTTTTTTTTTTTTTACTTTTTTTTTACTTTTTTTTTTACTATTTTTTTTTTATGTCACTCATTCCATAAGGACGTAGAATAAACATTTACAATTTTTTTTTAAATGGTCCATTTGCATGTTCTTGGTATCTGAATCTAGGGACATATATGGATCAGTGTCAGAAATAGTGTGTCTGTTACTAGGCTTGAGTAAATTGTAATGAACCAAAGGAGAATATCAATTCTATTTAAAAAAAAAATTATCTTTGACTGTAAATAACACCATGCTAAAATTGACCAGACCTGAAAAATCTAAGCAAATGAATAAAGGGAAGATGATTAAACAGAAGGTTTTGTAGATACAGTACTGAATTCTGCCATCTTTTTTATAATGTAAATTTCTCCACCATTCTTCATCATATTGCAACACCGTTTTTTGCAAGACGTTCACAGAAAGGTAGAGAAACCTACTGACTGAACTGTCCTGGGGCACAGGAAGAACATACTGACTGAACTGTCCTGAGGCACAGGAAGAACATACTGACTGAACTGTCCTGGAGCACAGGAAGAACATACTGACTGAACTGTCCTGAGACACAGGAAGAACATACTGACTGAACTGTCCTGGGGCACAGGAAGAACATACTGACTGAACTGTCCTGGAGCACAGGAAGAACATACTGACTGAACTGTCCTGGAACACAGAAAGAACATACTGACTGAACTGTCCTGAGACACAGGAAGAACATACTGACTGAACTGTCCTGGGTCACAGGAAGAACATACTGACTGAACTGTCCTGGGGCACAGGAAGAACATACTGACTGAACTGTCCTGGGGCACAGGAAGAACATACTGACTGAACTGTCCTGGGGCACAGGAAGAACATACTGACTGAACTGTCCTGGGGCACAGGAAGAACATACTGACTGAACTGTCCTGGAGCACAGGAAGAACATACTGACTGAACTGTCCTCAGGAAGAACATACTGACTGAACTGTCCTTAGGAAGAACATACTGACTGAACTGTCCTGGGGCACAGGAAGAACATACTGACTGAACTGTCCTGGAGCACAGGGAGAACATACTGACTGAACTGTCCTGGAGCACAGGGAGAACATACTGACTGAACTGTCCTGGAGCACAGGGAGAACATACTGACTGAACTGTCCTGGAGCACAGGGAGAACATACTGACTGAACTGTCCTGGGGCACAGGAAGAACATACTGACTGAACTGTCCTGGGGCACAGGAAGAACATACTGACTGAACTGTCCTGGGGCACAGGAAGAACATCTACTGACTGAACTGTCCTGGGGCACAGGAAGAACATCTACTGACTGAACTGTCCTGGGGCACAGGAAGAACATCTACTGACTGAACTGTCCTGGGGCACAGGAAGAACATACTGACTGAACTGTCCTGGGGCACAGGAAGAACATACTGACTGAACTGTCCTGGGGCACAGGAAGAACATACTGACTGAACTGTCCTGGGGCACAGGAAGAACATACTGACTGAACTGTCCTGAGACACAGGAAGAATATACTGACTGAACTGTCCTGGGGCACAGGGAGAACATACTGACTGAACTGTCCTGGGGCACAGGAAGAACACACTGACTGAACTGTCCTGGGGCACAGGAAGAACATCTACTGACTGAACTGTCCTGGGGCACAGGAAGAACATACTGACTGAACTGTCCTGGGGCACAGTAAGAACATCTACTGACTGAACTGTCCTGGGGCACAGGAAGAACATACTGACTGAACTGTCCTGGGGCACAGGAAGAACATCTACTGACTGAACTGTCCTGGGGCACAGGAAGAACATACTGACTGAACTGTCCTGGGGCACAGGAAGAACATACTGACTGAACTGTCCTCAGGAAGAACATACTGACTGAACTGTCCTGGGGCACAGGAAGAACATAGTGACTGAACTGTCCTGGGGCACAGGAAGAACATACTGACTGAACTGTCCTGGGGCACAGGAAGAACATACTGACTGAACTGTCCTGGAGCACAGGAAGAACACACTGACTGAACTGTCCTGGAGCACAGGAAGAACATACTGACTGAACTGTCCTGGAGACACAGGAAGAACATACTGACTGAACTGTCCTGGAGACACAGGAAGAACATAGTGACTGAACTGTCCTGAGACACAGGAAGAACATACTGACTGAACTGTCCTGGGGCACAGGAAGAACATACTGACTGAACTGTCCTGGGGCACAGGAAGAACATACTGACTGAACTGTCCTGGGGCACAGGAAGAACATACTGACTGAACTGTCCTGGGGCACAGGAAGAACATACTGACTGAACTGTCCTGGGGCACAGGAAGAACATACTGACTGAACTGTCCTCAGGAAGAACATACTGACTGAACTGTCCTGGGGCACAGGAAGAACATACTGACTGAACTGTCCTGGGGCACAGGAAGAACATACTGACTGAACTGTCCTGAGGCACAGGAAGAACATACTGACTGAACTGTCCTGGAACACAGGAAGAACATACTGACTGAACTGTCCTGAGACACAGGAAGAACATACTGACTGAACTGTCCTGGAGCACAGGAAGAACATACTGACTGAACTGTCCTGAGACACAGGAAGAACATACTGACTGAACTGTCCTGGGGCACAGGAAGAACATACTGACTGAACTGTCCTGGAGCACAGGAAGAACATACTGACTGAACTGTCCTGGAACACAGGAAGAACATACTGACTGAACTGTCCTGAGACACAGGAAGAACATACTGACTGAACTGTCCTGGGTCACAGGAAGAACATACTGACTGAACTGTCCTGGGGCACAGGAAGAACATACTGACTGAACTGTCCTGGGGCACAGGAAGAACATACTGACTGAACTGTCCTGGGGCACAGGAAGAACATACTGACTGAACTGTCCTGGAGCACAGGAAGAACATACTGACTGAACTGTCCTGGAGCACAGGAAGAACATACTGACTGAACTGAATTCTTAAAATGGGTGGCATTCACATTTAGGTGAAGCTAGGGTTATAAAGTATAAAGTATTGTCTGGCCTGGCTGCCTATCAGACTTGATACTGAACCAACTGAAACTGAACAGTATATAGCCACTAGCCTATATCTTAAAACTCTGGGAGAGGTGTTTTTGGCTAACAGCCAGGCTAGCTGGTCCGTATCCACTTCCATTCATTTGTGCTAAGCTAGGCTAGCTTGCAGCCAGATAGCTTTCTACTGAACTCACAGGAAGTGCTGTGTGAACTCAGTGTGTTATTGACATGAGAGTAATGATATAAAAGACAGCTGTCTGCTTGTTTCACCTGGTCTCTCTTCTCTCTCTTGCACAGAAAGGTGTTGCCTGACGAGCCTAAAGTGTCGACTCGCAGCTCAGGTGAGAGAGTGTGTGCATCTTACGACACGACTCCATCCAGGTCCATGCAACCAATCAGCTTAGAGGTGGTCGTCCCCGTCATGATGTCATTTCCACTCCTGGGTGGGGGGGGGGGGGGGCGACAGTGGCTCAGGAGTCGGAAAGGTTCCCGGTTCAATTCCCGCTCCTCCCGGGCAGCGTGTCGATGTGTCCTTGAGCAAGACACGTAACCCCTAACTGCTCCCGATGAGCAGGTTGGCACCTCGCATGACTGCCTCCCTCGTCGGTGTGTGAATGTCTGCGTGAACGGGTGAATGTGAGGAACAACATTGTAAAGCGCTTTGGATAAAAGAGATAATATAAACCGTTTACCATTTGCTCCTCACTCACCAACAACCAAACGTGTAAACAAGTTGACACTCTTGACTCGACGCTTAACCCTGTCACTGCCACACTACAGAAGGTTAACCCTGTCACTACCACACTACAGAAGGTTAACCCTGTCACTGCCACACTACAGAAGGTTAACCTTTCACTGCCACACTACAGAAGGTTAACCTTTCACTGCCACACTACAGAAGGTTAACCCTGTCACTGCCACACTACAGAAGGTTAACCCTGTCACTACCACACTACAGAAGGTTAACCTTTCACTACCACACTACAGAAGGTTAACCCTGTCACTGCCACACTACAGAAGGTTAACCCTGTCACTGCCACACTACAGAAGGTTAACCCTGTCACTACCACACTACAGAAGGTTAACCTTTCACTACCACACTACAGAAGGTTAACCCTGTCACTGCCAAACTACAGAAGGTTAACCTTTCACTGCCACACTACAGAAGGTTAACCTTTCACTGCCACACTACAGAAGGTTAACCCTGTCACTGCCACACTACAGAAGGTTAACCTTTCACTGCCACACTACAGAAGGTTAACCCTGTCACTACCACACTACAGAAGGTTAACCCTGTCACTACCACACTACAGAAGGTTAACCTTTCACTACCACACTACAGAAGGTTAACCCTGTCACTGCCACACTACAGAAGGTTAACCTTTCACTACCACACTACAGAAGGTTAACCTTTCACTGCCACACTACAGAAGGAAAACCCGTTCACTACCACACTACAGAAGGTTAACCCTTTCACTACCACACTACAGAAGGTTAACCTTTCACAACCACACTACAGAAGGTTAACCTTTCACTACCACACTACAGAAGGTTAACCTTTCACTACCACACTACAGAAGGTTAACCTTTCACTACCACACTACAGAAGGTTAACCCTTTCACTACCACACTACAGACGGTTAACCTTTCACTACCACACTACAGAAGGTTAACCTTTCACTACCACACTACACGGTTAACCTTTCACTACCACACTACAGAAGGTTAACCTTTCACTACCACACTACAGACGGTTAACCTTTCACTCCCACACTACAGAAGGTTAACCTTTCACTACCACACTACAGACGGTTAACCTTTCACTACCACACTACAGAAGGTTCACCTTTCACTACCACACTACAGAAGGTTAACCTTTCACTACCACACTACAGAAGGTTAACCTTTCACTACCACACTACAGAAGGTTAACCTTTCACTACCACACTACAGAAGGTTAACCTTTCACTGCCACACTACAGAAGGTTAACCCTTTCACTACCACACTACAGAAGGTTAACCTTTCACTACCACACTACAGAAGGTTAACCCTTTACTACCACACTACAGAAGGTTAACCTTTCACTACCACACTACAGAAGGTTCTGTTCCGTTAGGGGCTCTGCTTGGCATCACTACTGCACTCCCTCGCGTACGTGCACGCGTACTGAATAAAATTCCACAAATATACCTTTAATACCAGTATTAGTCTGACCACACCCCTCATCAGCTTACCTTCATAAGCAGGTGTGTGGTCACCTGCTCTCCTCCTTCTCGCTTTCACCACAAGGAAGTGCCTCGGTAGTACCCCACTTGACGTGTTGTTAGTTGAAAAGAGTTGTGACTGGTTTACATTGTGCTTAATCTTTTCTTCTCTCACATCTGTTGTACAAGAAAAGGTTGGGTCATAATGTATTCCGTGGAGAGTAGACCCGCTAGACCTACTCTTCACCACCGGTTCTCCATTCCCGCCTCCGTCGTGCGCCTCGGTGCTGGGCTGTTGCCACTCTCGTGGTTGCCGACCCAGCCCGGGAGACTGCCGGTGGATAGTTTTCCTCACCGAAGAGCCGAGGGTTCGGTGCCGTCGCTCCGGCGATGGCCTGATCTCGACTCTGGTTCCTCTGGTTCTGGGGAATCGCCCGTTGATGAACGGGGGATTGTTTTGGAGCCGGAGGATTTGCGACGCAAACTTTTCGCGTCTGCTCGCTCGCGTCGCAAGATGGTGGCGTGCAGACGCGAACGGCCTGGGTTTGGGGAGCTGCTGGAGACCAGCGAAGATGCGTCCGGCTCGGGATTTCCGATGGAGACTGAGGACTTTGTGGACGAGGCGGACGGATTTTTGTATGATGGCCCCGTGGAGGAGAGTATCCCTCCTCAGGAGACCCCGGAGGGGGGGGGAAATGGCTCCATGGGGCGCCCTGTTCGAGGATGTCGAGGAACCACCTTGGCCTCATCGGCAGGATGCCCTACTGTCGGCCGCATCGGATTGTGGCTCCTTGACCAGTCGCAGCCTGCTGTATGTGAGGGATGCGGGGTCGGTGGAGGAAGGTTCGCAGGGGGAACTGCGGGCCTTGTTTCCCGAGCTCATGGCGGTAGGCCGCCGCAAACGGTGTGCCGCTGCCGCTGCCATTGCCTGCACCTGTCCCTGATGACCTCATAGGCCATCCCTGGCAGCGTCCCCCAGTGAGAGGGGTGGAAGTTGTCTACCCATTTTTCCCATCGATGGGGGCCTATGTTCGTCGGGGTCAGGCAGTGTCCAACATCATGGGACTAACTCCCGCCTACGTACCAGTTACGCGGGTGTCGGGGTTAGTCAAAGGTATGGGGGAGGGCGTGCCTCGGCTTGACAGTCCGATGGCCGCGCTCCTCTGTCCGGATATGGTGTGGGAACCCCTATGCAAGCCGGTCCTCCAGGGGAAATCGGCTAGGCGATTGGCTTATTGGGGTGACCAGTCATTCATCGCTGGTACACAATTGCTGGCTGCGGCGTCTAACATCGCCCACCTGGCTAGATTTGTATCAGGGGTAATGACGGGCGGCACGGATCTGAACGAGGTGAAATGCGATCAGATCACCCAGGCTGCGGGAGCTGTCCTGCACCTTTCCCAGGTGCTGGCCATAGCCATGGGGAAAGTGCGCGCCCTGGCCACCCTGGGCCAGCGTCACCTTTGGCTGGAGCAGGCCCGTGTGCCAGAGAAGAAGAGAGCTCCTCTTCTGACGGCCGCCCTCTCCGACGCTGGCCTGTTCGGGAAGGCCCTGCAGTTGATGACCTCAACATGCAGAGAGATGGCAGAGGAGAGATCCATCCTCCAACCCCATTTTCCGCCTCCCGTCCTTGCCGGTGGAGGCAGAAGGCTTCCGCGACGTCGAGCTGTCTCCGTCGCCGCTACCACTGCCTCCGCCGCCGCTGCTGGCCCTGCCAAGAGGGCCAGGGGACGAAACGGCGCTTCTGCCACCGCCGGCCCATCCCAGACCGGAGGAGACGGTAGGGAACGTCGTGTCCAGCAGACTGTAACCTACCGTCCCTCCGGGGCTCCCCGGGGTGGCAAGACTCGAGCGGCGCGAGGTGGCAGACGCCGTTAGGAGTGACTTTTTCCCCTCTGTGTCCCCTCTCCTACAACCTTCCCGGCCCCTCTATGATTTTGTGCCTTAACATTATTTAGTTATTTAATAAAGAAAGTTCCCCGACATAAGGGGGACTGTGTTTTGGCCGAACAAACTGTGTGTTTCTTCAAACAAATCATATGGTGGGGTTGTGTATATATGAATCTGCCCTGTTTTACGTTGTGGGGTGAGTTGTGTTGTGTTACGAGGTTAAGCAATGTCTGCAACGTACACTCGGTAATAGGTTCTATTTAGCTTGATGCTCCACATGCAGTTAGAACTGGTGTTATTCCATTGCTTTAACTAAGTATATGTGTTTTCACAATGCTGTGTTGTTTAGTTGCAGTAATACTCGTACGCACACTTTTCACGGCCTAGCCGTTACTCTCGTTCAGCGTTTTTTCCTATGTATGACATAGTCAACAGGTGTAGGATTCACGCACAGGCGACTTGTGTTTTGTTGTAAAACCTTTTACATTTCTTGTGGGTAGCAGGCATTGTATTAGCTTCGCTATGCTTTGCTTTCTACCGGAGGTTTTTCAAGATGGCTACGGTTGTTTTTCTGTGTGTAGGGATAAAGGGTGTGTTTTCGGGAGGGGGTGTCGAATAAACCCCTCCTTTCCCACTTGATTGGTTTAGGGGATTTTTGATCTTTTCTGCTGAGCCAGTCAGGGCCAAGCCAGTGCTTGACAGGGGGGGGGGGGGGGGGGGGGGGGGGGAGGGGTATTCTACCGACTCCTGTTACATGACAGGATCCGGTAGGTTTTTCCCCGCCCGTTGTAGTGTTGTTGCTATGGTGACGCCTTCCATGAGCTGGTGTCTTAAAGATGTCGAGGTTGGGCGCAGGGCTCACAGGCCTGCTGCGCCCGGTTTATGTGTCAAACTTGAGTCTATTGGTCACGTGTCTCACAGTTTACATATCTTTTTTCTTGACCATGGTCTCATGTGGGAAGGTGTTTCTGGGAGGGTCTGGTCTTACACTCTGATTAAAAGGAGTGACTGGATTAAAATCATGTGAAAAACAGGGTTTTTACTCCCAGCTGTGCAGTTGGGTCATACGGGTGATGCCTTTTCTTTATTTTTATAAAGAGTTGAATGTGTCTTGATGGATTGGAAATGAGGGTCCCTGATGGAAACAAGACTAACGTCTTTCTCAGGTCTGCCTCCCCTTATCCTATTGTGTGTATTGCCGTACTGGGTTGTACCCTTTTCTGCAGTCTCTTGGGTAAATTTTTTCATTCATTCATTCATGGAGTTGATTGCATCTCGCCCCTCTTGTCGTTTCCCTGGGCGTCTTGGGGATTCAATATGGTGGTCTAAACGGCCTATTGTTGATGTGGGTATGTCCGAACGCACACATAGTGCTAGCTCAGGATGTGCTTTTGGGCCATTGGCTGACTAGCGCGCCTTGATTGCTTGGGTGAAACAGCGTTTTTATGGAGCAATTGGGATGGGGGTTTTTCCTCTTCCGACACCCTGTGTGGTTGTCGATGGGTTCCCGTTCATGTCAGGGGATGGTGACGGAATGGGTCTGGACATATGGGGAAGGGTCTCATGCCCTAGGGGTGGGCCACCGGGCGCGGTTCATACCGACACGTCTGGGTGGCGCCTTTCTTTTTTATGTTGGGATCAACACGCATATCTGCCCCTTCTCCTGGGGTTGGCAGGTCGGCGTGGTTAGGGCACGGGACTGGTTCTGGTTGCGCTGGTCCAGATCAGTTGCACCCGTTGTCCGCTGGGGATGCAGATCTGCTGTTCTGGTACCCTGAGGGACTTGGGATTTTTTCAGGGGGAAAAATACTAGGTCGGTCCGGGTGTCACAGGGTTGAGCGTTATGGGACCCTTGTTAGGTGCGTTGTATTCTGCACTGTCGTAATGGCTTACGGCCGTGCCGACCTGTACGCGTCCGATCTCGTCGGATCTCGACCGCTGTGCGGGTTGGTCTTGGTTGGTACTTGGTTGGGTGACCTCCTGGGAATACCGAGTGCGGGGTGCTGGGGCTGGTCTTCCATTATTACGCTCTTCTCTTGCGCTTGGCGCTGAGGGGCCTGTTGGGGTGGTTTTAACCTCCTCGGGGGACCCTGTGCCCCCCGTATCACCGGGCCCGGTCCGGGGTAATGCTCGTTGACCCGTAGGCCCGGGATAGCCCTGTTGGAAACCGGAACGCGGGCTGCGGCGGTGCCGCAGGTGTGTTTTGGGGTTTCTTTCCTGAGGGGTTATGGGACCAACCATTGCATGGGGTAATGCCTGGGTGGTTGGTTCTCTGGTGTGTTGCTGCAGTGTCAACTCCCGGTTCTCCGGTTGAGGGTGCCCCTGCACGTTCATGACGTCTGCCGATCGTATGGGCTTTTTCTGTGGGCAGCTGTCAGGGGCCAAGTGGTCTAAGGATCCCACTTCTGACATGCTGTTTAAAAGCTTGGTTATGCGACAACGCCAGCATACGCCCCTTCCGCCGGGGCGGCTGTTTTCAGCTGTCCTTTCTGGCGCCTGCCTCGTCCGCAGTTTCCAGGCTTGGGTTGACAGCCTGTTGCCTGGTCTTTTTCCCCGGTGCACTGCCTGCTTCCGTTGGTTAACTCTTGTGTGTTATGACCATGCTGTCTGCCTGTTGCAGGGCCTGTGTTCCAGGCGGTGTGCTGTTGGGGAGGACAGGGCCCGCTCGGCTGAGGGGCCTTTGTCCGAATACGCTGGCGATGTGGGGGGCGGGGTCACTAGGTGCCCACCTGGTGGGGTCTTGATGCTGGCATCATGGACTTCTCCGGGCCCCCATTCCAGGGAGTCCAGTCCTTTTGGTGGGTCTGGGTCTTCCTTCGCGCTCCGCTGCTACGGCCTTGACACGGGGTTGGGTTTGCCCTTGATCCCGTGATTCTGGGGGCAGTGACGAGGTTGTTTCCTACGTTCGTTCCCGGGTGGCATGCGGGTTGTGCGTGGGTGTAGTCGTGGGGTCAAGCCACGGTCTGCTCACCCTGTGCGTTGGGTTGCTTGAGTGCCTCTTCGCACGGTCGGGTCCGTCGCCCTCCCGTGAAGCCCCTAATAGGGGGGATGCCCTCCATTAGGGGGGGTCGGGGGGGCTCCGCCCTCCCTGTTCTGATGGTTGTGGGGGGCTGTCAGCGGGGTGTATTTGTCAGCCAGCGGCTCCGCTTGGCCTCCCTTTGTGCAGTAGTGATGCCAAGCAGAGCCCCTAACGGAACAGAACGTTAGGTTATGGCTATAACCAAGTTCTGTTAGTTAGGGGTGACGCTTGGCATCAGACGGCCGCTGCAGCCCTTGACCTCACCTTGTGGTGAAAGCTTGGGTAGGAGGAGAGCAGGTGACCACACACCTGCTTATGAAGGTAAGCTGATGAGGGGTGTGGTCAGACTAATACTGGTATTAAAGGTATATTTGTGGAATTTTATTCAGTACGCCTGCACGTACGCGAGGGAGTGCAGTAGTGATGCCAAGCGTCACCCCTAACTAACAGAACTTGGTTATAGCCATAACCTAACGTTAACCTTTCACTACCACACTACAGAAGGTTAACCCTTTACTACCACACTACAGAAGGTTAACCTTTCACTACCACACTACAGACGGTTAACCCTTTACTATCACACTACAGAAGGTTAACCCTGTCACTACCACACTACAGAAGGTTAACCCTTTACTATCACACTACAGAAGGTTAACCCTTTACTACCACACTACAGAAGGTTAACCTTTCACTACCACACTACAGAAGGTTAACCCTTTACTATCACACTACAGAAGGTTAACCCTTTACTACCACACTACAGAAGGTTAACCTTTCACTACCACACTACAGAAGGTTAACCTTTCACTACCACACTACAGAAGGTTAACCCTTTACTACCACACTACAGAAGGTTAACCCTTTACTATCAAACTACATAAGGTTAACCCTGTCACTACCACACTACAGAAGGTTAACCCTTTACTATCAAACTACATAAGGTTAACCCTGTCACTACCACACTACAGAAGGTTAACCCTTTACTATCAAACTACATAAGGTTAACCCTGTCACTACCACACTACAGAGGTTAACCCTTTCACTACCACACTACAGAAGGTTAACCCGTTCACTACCACACTACAGAAGGTTAACCCTTTCACTACCACACTACAGAAGGTTAACCTTTCACTACCACACTACAGAAGGTTAACCCTTTCACTACCACACTACAGAAGGTTAACCTTTCACTACCACACTACAGAAGGTTAACCTTTCACTGCCACACTACAGAAGGTTAACCCGTTCACTACCACACTACAGAAGGTTAACCCTGTCACTACCACACTACAGAAGGTTATTTGAGGTTAACTACATCTGCTCTGATCTTCTCTTCCAGCAGTAGATTCAGTACATGATTATGTGAACGTGGAGGTCAACACAGGTGATGATTCTGGTAAGTCACTTCCTGTAAGTCACTTCCTGTAAGTCACTTCCTGCACAGAACACTGCTTCCTGTCTTAATCAAGAGCAGATCGATGGCCTCGATTACAAAACAGGCAACACAGACCTCTTGAAATGGCTTCACACGTGAACAAGCTTAAAGGTGCTATAGATAACACTTTCATATAGAGTAATCATAAAAGAAAATGCCCCTTTAAAAGCACCACATCCTCTCCTTCTCCTCAGATGAGAACAACTATTTGAATGTGGAGCCACATGCAGGTGAGTTGAGAACTTGAGACCTGACTTTTATACTGTGAGCTCATGGGCTGGTTGACTTTGATGTTAATGAACTAATGAACTAATCATCTGTGGGTCTGTCTGTCTGTCTGTCTGTCTGTCTGTCTGTCTGTCTGTCTGTCTGTCTGTCTGTCTGTCTGTCTGTCTGTCTGTCTGTCTGTCTGTGCTGTGCTGTGGTGGATGAAACATATGCTGAGAGCAGGTCAGACTTTTGTAATATTACCCCAAGTGGGGGCTGATGGGGGAGCTTTAATTTTTATTTGAGATATAATGAGCTGCTAGCATTGGTTTTGATCAGTAAGGATAACTGAGGAAAAACTGACAGACTAAAGTCTAAAGTTATCTGTGTAAAGGTAGACTCTGTAATACCGTCAAACAGCAGCCTCTAGACAAAGAGTACTTTGTTTACATGTTTTTGTTTTGGTCTGATGTGTGCGTTGGCGTTGAGTGGGGGATGGGGGGGGGGGGCTACTGCTGGCCACACCCAAGGCTCTACCAAGAGAGGTGTGGAGACATTCACAGTATAATAAGTTACTAAACTCAGGCGGCTGGGTGGCGCAGCGGACGTTGCGCTCGTCACCAACGCAAGAGACACCGGTATCGAATCCGGCTGTCGGCGTTGCCTCCAGGCTTGGGCCGGCCGTCATACTGACTCATTTGGCAGAGCCAGCGGGTGGAAGTCGATGGGTGGTAATCTGGACGTTGTAAACAGCGACTCCTACAGGTCGGTTGGGGCGCCTGCACAGCAGAGACAGGAAAATGGCGGGGGCAGTGTGAGCCTCCCACACGTTACTCCTCGCCAATGAGAGTCCGCGCTGGCAGGTGAAAAGATGTGACTGGCTGCCTCCACATGTATCGGAGGGGACATGTTATGGGCTTCTATCCTCCCTACGACCGACCTGTGGGGGGCACGTGCGAGCAACGATCAGGACAGGGGAGGGAGAATTGGCACGAGAGGAAATTGGGATGGGAGAAAAAACACAGAAAAAGGAGGAGAAAAAGTGGGTCAAAAGAAATAAGTTACTAAACTCCAACCCACACCTCAGACTCTACCAAGAGAGGTCTGGACACGTTCACACTGTAATAAGTTACTAAACTCCAACACACACCTCAGACTCTACCAAGAGAGGTCTGGACACGTTCACACTGTAATAAGTTACTAAACTCCAACACACACCTCAGACTCTACCAAGAGAGGTCTGGACACGTTCACACTGTAATAAGTTACTAAACTCCAACACACACCTCAGACTCTATAGAGAGGTCTGGACACGTTCACACTGTAATAAGTTACTAAACTCCAACCCTCACCTCAGACTCTATAGAGAGGTCTGGACACGTTCACACTGTAATAAGTTACTGAACTCCAACACACCTCAGACTCTATAGAGAGGTCTGGACACGTTCACACTGTAATAAGTTACTAAACTCCAACCCTCACCTCAGACTCTATAGAGAGGTCTGGACACGTTCACACTGTAATAAGTTACTAAACTCCAACACACACCTCAGACTCTATAGAGAGGTCTGGACACGTTCACACTGTAATAAGTTACTAAACTCCAACACACACCTCAGACTCTATAGAGAGGTCTGGACACGTTCACACTGTAATAAGTTACTAAACTCCAACACACCTCAGACTCTATAGAGAGGTCTGGACACGTTCACACTGTAATAAGTTACTAAACTCCAACCCTCACCTCAGACTCTATAGAGAGGTCTGGACACGTTCACACTGTAATAAGTTACTAAACTCCAACCCACACCTCAGACTCTATAGAGAGGTCTGGACACGTTCACACTGTAATAAGTTACTAAACTCCAACACACACCTCAGACTCTATAGAGAGGTCTGGACACGTTCACACTGTAATAAGTTACTAAACTCCAACACACACCTCAGACTCTATAGAGAGGTCTGGACACGTTCACACTGTAATAAGTTACTGAACTCCAACACACACCTCAGACTCTATAGAGAGGTCTGGACACGTTCACACTGTAATAAGTTACTAAACTCCAACACACACCTCAGACTCTATAGAGAGGTCTGGACACGTTCACACTGTAATAAGTTACTAAACTCCAACCCTCACCTTAGACTCTATAGAGAGGTCTGGACACGTTCACACTGTAATAAGTTACTAAACTCCAACACACACCTCAGACTCTACCTAGAGAGGTCTGGACACGTTCACACTGTAATAAGTTACTAAACTCCAACCCACACCTCAGACTCTATAGAGAGGTCTGGACACGTTCACACTGTAATAAGTTACTAAACTCCAACACACCTCAGACTCTATAGAGAGGTCTGGACACGTTCACACTGTAATAAGTTACTAAACTCCAACACACACCTCAGACTCTATAGAGAGGTCTGGACACGTTCACACTGTAATAAGGTACTAAACTCCAACCCTCACCTCAGACTCTATAGAGAGGTCTGGACACGTTCACACTGTAATAAGTTACTAAACTCCAACACACCTCAGACTCTATAGAGAGGTCTGGACACGTTCACACTGTAATAAGTTACTAAACTCCAACACACCTCAGACTCTATAGAGAGGTCTGGACACGTTCACACTGTAATAAGTTACTAAACTCCAACCCTCACCTCAGACTCTATAGAGAGGTCTGGACACGTTCACACTGTAATAAGTTACTAAACTCCAACACACACCTCAGACTCTATAGAGAGGTCTGGACACGTTCACACTGTAATAAGTTACTAAACTCCAACACACCTCAGACTCTATAGAGAGGTCTGGACACGTTCACACTGTAATAAGATACTAAACTCCAACACACACCTCAGACTCTATAGAGAGGTCTGGACACGTTCACACTGTAATAAGTTACTAAACTCCAACACACACCTCACACTCTATAGAGAGGTCTGGACACGTTCACACTGTAATAAGTAGTGCTGTCAGGCGATTAAAATTTTTCATCTAATTAATTACAGGTTTTGTAATTAATTAATCTAATTAATCGCATTTTAATCGCATATTTATATTTCATATTCATATAAATATTTAAAATTCAAGGACATTACATTATTGTAGCAGGTGACTGATCAATTAAATACACCAAGAAGAATGCTTTAGAAATCAATTTTATTAAATAAATAAAATAAATAAAATGAAAACATACCTCTCAATAAGGTAACATTTGTTGCTGATACAGCTAACAGTTTACACTAAGCTACAGTATCCTCAAATCAGGGTCTACTGCAGGGTCTACTGCAGGATCTAGTGCAGGGTCTACTACAGGGTCTACTGTATGCATGACATCTATTCCTCAGCTTGTTTACATTGTCTGAGTGTAAGGCTGCCCTCTTCTTTTGGACTATGTGACCTGCAAGTGAAGAATGCTTTAGAAATCAATTCTATTAAATTGAATAAATAAATAAATAAAATGAATGAAAACATACCTCTCAATAAGGTAACATTTGTTGCCGATACAGCCAATAACAGTTTACACTAAGCTACAGTATCCTCAAAAATCAGGGTCTAGTGCAGGGTTTACTACAGGGTCTACTGTATGCATGACATCTATTCCTTGAGCCAATTGCTAAGACAAACAAGCTTCAGCTTGTTTACATTGTCTGTGTGTAAGGCTGCCCTCTTCTTTTGGACTATGTGACCTGCAAGTGAAGAATGCTTTAGAAATCAATTTTATTAAATTGAATAAAATAAAATGAATGAAAACATACCTCTCAATAAGGTAACATTTGTTGCTGATACAGCCAATAACAGTTTACACTAAGCTACAGTATCCTCAAAAATCAAAACAGCCCACAGCAAGCTAGTGTCTGGGGGCATGACTACAGGGTCTAGTACAGTGTCTAGTACAGTGTCTGGGGGCATGACTACAGGGTCTAGTACAGTGTCTACTACAGTGTCGGGGGTCTTTATCCATGGAATAATCAAAGTATACAAAGCATAATCCGTGCCTGGGAAGGCGGGCTGTCGTCGGCAGAATAATCCGGTATACAGGTCCACTCGCTCGTCGGCTCTGGGGCTCCTCGGGTGCAGCTTCACGTGGGGTCAACCACCCTGGATAAGCAGCCAGTTATCTGCCCGAAACGATGGGGTACTGACTACGGTAGTATTCTCACCGCACGAAGCACTATATATTAACAGACTATTATTAGCTTAATAGACTACGTCCAACTCGACGATATAGTGCCAAATATGACTATTCAAATATTAATATACTGACTACAGGGTCTAGTACAGTGTCTACTACAGTGTCTGGGGGCATGACTACAGGGTCTACTACAGTGTCTGGGGGCATGACTACAGGGTCTAGTACAGTGTCTGGGGGCATGACTACAGGGTCTAGTACAGTGTCTGGGGGCATGACTACAGGGTCTAGGGGCATGACTACAGGGTCTAGTACAGTGTCTACTACAGTGTCTGGGGGCATGACTACAGGGTCTAGTACAGTGTCTACTACAGTGTCTGGGGGCATGACTACAGGGTCTAGTACAGTGTCTACTACAGTGTCTGGGGGCATGACTACAGGGTCTAGTACAGTGTCTACTACAGTGTCTGGGGGCATGACTACAGGGTCTAGTACAGTGTCTGGGGGCATGACTACAGGGTCTACTACAGTGTCTGGGGGCATGACTACAGGGTCTAGTACAGTGTCTGGGGGCATGACTACAGGGTCTAGTACAGTGTCTGGGGGCATGACTACAGGGTCTAGTACAGTGTCTGGGGGCATGACTACAGGGTCTAGTACAGTGTCTGGGGGCATGACTACAGGGTCTAGTACAGTGTCTGGGGGCATGACTACAGGGTCTACTACAGTGTCTGGGGGCATGACTACAGTGTCTACTACAGTGTCTGGGGGCATGACTACAGTGTCTACTACAGTGTCTGGGGGCATGACTACAGTGTCTACTACAGTGTCTGGGGGCATGACTACAGGGTCTAGTACAGTGTCTGGGGGCATGGTCTACTACAGTGTCTGGGGGCATGACTACAGGGTCTGGGGGCATGACTACAGGGTCTAGTACAGTGTCTGGGGGCATGGTCTACTACAGTGTCTGGGGGCATGACTACAGGGTCTACTACAGTGTCTGGGGGCATGACTACAGGGTCTAGTACAGTGTCTGGGGGCATGGTCTACTACAGTGTCTGGGGGCATGACTACAGGGTCTGGGGGCATGACTACAGGGTCTAGTACAGTGTCTGGGGGCATGACTACAGGGTCTAGTACAGTGTCTGGGGGCATGGTCTACTACAGTGTCTGGGGGCATGACTACAGGGTCTACTACAGTGTCTGGGGGCATGACTACAGGGTCTACTACAGTGTCTGGGGGCATGACTACAGGGTCTACTACAGTTTCTGGGGGCATGACTACAGGGTCTACTACAGGGTCTGGGGCATGACTGCAGGGTCTAGTGCAGGGTCTAGTGCAGGGTCTACTGTATGCATGACAAATCTATTCCTTGAGCCAATTGCTAAGACAAACAAGCTTGTTTACATTGTCTGAGAGTAAGGCTGCCCTCTTCTTTTGGACTATGTGACCTGCAAGTGAAAATAGCCTCTCACATGGCACAGAGGTAGCAGGAGTAGCCAGATATTTGCGAGCAAGAGGAGACAGCTGTCCATAGGCTTTTGCGTGAGCTGCCCACCACTCCAGTGGACAGTCATTCATTCCGATGCTCGGCTCAGCTTTGTAGAGGTCTAATTGTCCTGACAGTACCCTGACTTCATCTGAATCAGAGTCTGAAGACAGCAGGAGGAGGGTCCTCTTCGCTGGTGGCTCGTCCTCTGTGGCTTGTGGAGCAGCTTTGTCTGCTTCTGGTCCTGGCAGCATCTCTTTAAGCCAGGTCCACACCTAATAAGAGGGACAATTAATTAGTTGCATAGGACTTTTCATGACAGCCTAA
The DNA here is from genome assembly GCF_963971535.1 of Notolepis coatsorum. Lineage (NCBI taxonomy): Eukaryota > Metazoa > Chordata > Actinopteri > Aulopiformes > Paralepididae > Notolepis > Notolepis coatsorum. The sequence goes on from NC_140176.1 coordinate 126,549,105, forward strand.
GGACTTAACACTGGTCTTCTCATTCACACACACACCTCATCCCTCTCGTCCTTTGGTACGCTCTTCAAGTCCTTGAATCGCGGGTCGAGGGCTGTAGCCAGCTTCAGCCATCTGTTGTTGAGGGTCGCTTTGCGTGCGTCCAGGTCCTTCGTGAAGCTGGCCTTGAACTTTACCATGTAGCCCGGATCCTCCTCGTTGAGGTCCATGATGCGGTTTAGGTGGCAGAGTGCGGGGAGCACCACAGAGCATGAGACGTAGGTTTCCCCTCCAAGGAGCTCAGTCACATACCTGCAGTGAAACAAGAGAGCGAGAGAGAAAGAGGTGAAGGTGTGTGTATGAGAGGGAGATAGGTGTGTGTATGGGGGAGAGAGGGGGGGTGAGGTGTGTGTATGGGAGAGAGATATGTGTGTGTATGGGGGAGAGAGGGGGGGGTGAGGTGTGTGTATGGGAGAGATAGGTGTGTGTATGGGGGAGAGAGGGGGGGGGTGAGGTGTGTGTATGGGAGAGAGATAGGTGTGTGTATGGGGGAGAGAGGGGGGGTGAGGTGTGTGTATGGGAGAGATAGGTGTGTGTATGGGGGAGAGAGGGGGGGGTGAGGTGTGTGTATGGGAGAGAGATAGGTGTGTGTATGGGGGAGATTGGGGGGTGAGGTGTGTGTATGGGAGAGAGAGAGTGGGGTGTGAGGTGTGTGTATGGGGGAGAGAGAGAGAGGAGGGGGGTGTATGGGGGGAGAGAGAGAGGGAGAGACACTTACCTGCAGGGCTCAAGTACAAGCTCCAGCTTCTTCAGTTTGTCACACTCTGTGGGGGTCAGCATGGACAGCTTGTGGTTCTGTTGGGCCAAAGTGGCAGTCACAGCCTCCTGGTTCCTCAGGTACCGTGAGATCATGGCCAGTGTCGAATTCCACCTTCCAATTCAATAAAATAACTATTAGTCCCACTGGGGGTTGTTAATGCAGCATGATGCAATTGTACAGAATACAAAGAAATAAACACACACACACACTAAATTTACCCTAAGCATACAACAGGTAGTTAAACAGTCTCACCTTGTGGATACATCTTGTATCATGGGCTCTTTTGCTTGTCCGAGGGCAGTCTGCTGCTGCTGCAGTTCTTCTGTACTGGCAGGGCTGTGCTTGAAGTGGCCTACAATCTTGCGGCACTTTGCCAGGGTGGTGTCAAGGCTTCTGTCCTCAAGGGAGACTGTGATGGTTCTTTGCAGCACGTGTGCAGCACATGGCATGTGCTGGAACGGCATATAGCGCGCTGCTGCTATCATATTACGGGCGGAATCAGTCCCAATAGATGTGACTTTATCTTTTATATTCCACTCCTCTATTACGGTGTTGAACTGTTCAGCACACGCATCGGCGAAATGGCGGCCCACAGTTTTGGTCACCGTTAATGCAAATGATTGCAGTTTCCACTCAGTATCGATCAAGTGCACTGTGACACCCAAATAATTATGATTGCCCACCGACGTCCAGTGATCACCCGTTAGGGCCATTGGGCCAGCCCGTGCCAACACTTCTTCCCTCGCCTCCCTCTCTGTGTCATACATGTTGTGGATCCTTTTCATCACTGTAGCTCTCGAGGGTAGCTTGTAATTTGGGTCAGACGACGCTATTCGAAATGACTCCGCTAAACCCTTATCTTCCACTATAGCTATTGGCCTACAATATTTTGCTATCCACTTCGCGACGCTGTTGGTTAGTTTGTCTGTGGTGGATTTACTCAACCGTTTGCCTAACGGTAATTCTCCAAGAGTGGTTTGACGAAGCGTGCGAGTTGCTCTGGAGCTAACGTTAGCTACACTGGAGCTGCTCGAACAACTTGCCTGGACATGTTTAGCGTTCATGTGATACGTTAGACTAGAGCAGCTTCGGTGATACGCAAATTCTTTTTGACATAAGCTACATATTACAATGGTCTTGTTTACTGTCCCATCTATATTCTTTTTGAAATTGAACTTGCCGTTCATAGGTCCCAGGAGTATCGCCTCGGGTGATGCTGACATCTTGTTCCAGCTGAGCTAATTCCTTTGTGTGTTTGTTTTGTTTGATAGACGACGCATGTGTGAAGTGACGATCAAGTAGGCTACGGGTCATTCAATGGGCCAAGTTTAATACGCCCAACTCAAGCGTGGATTTCAAAATAAAAGCGCACCGATTTGCCACTTGTCTAAAGTAAATATAGGTCGGCTGTAATTAATTTTGCGTCAATTTTCATAACGCGATAATTTGCTGTGTAATTAATTAATCTAATTAACGCGATAAACTGACAGCCCTAGTAATAAGTTACTAAACTCCAACCCACACCTCAGACTCTATAGAGAGGTCTGGACACGTTCACACTGTAATAAGTTACTAAACTCCAACACACACCTCAGACTCTATAGAGAGGTCTGGACACGTTCACACTGTAATAAGTTACTAAACTCCAACACACACCTCAGACTCTATAGAGAGGTCTGGACACGTTCACACTGTAATAAGTTACTAAACTCCAACCCTCACCTCAGACTCTATAGAGAGGTCTGGACACGTTCACACTGTAATAAGATACTAAACTCCAACCCTCACCTCAGACTCTATAGAGAGGTCTGGACACGTTCACACTGTAATAAGTTACTAAACTCCAACACACACCTCAGACTCTATAGAGAGGTCTGGACACGTTCACACTGTAATAAGTTACTAAACTCCAACACACACCTCAGACTCTATAGAGAGGTCTGGACACGTTCACACTGTAATAAGTTACTAAACTCCAACACACACCTCAGACTCTATAGAGAGGTCTGGACACGTTCACACTGTAATAAGTTACTAAACTGCAACACACCTCAGACTCTATAGAGAGGTCTGGACACGTTCACACTGTAATAAGTTACTAAACTCCAACCCTCACCTCAGACTCTATAGAGAGGTCTGGACACATTCACACTGTAATAAGTTACTAAACTCCAACACACACCTCAGACTCTATAGAGAGGTCTGGACACGTTCACACTGTAATAAGTTACTAAACTCCAACACACCTCAGACTCTATAGAGAGGTCTGGACACGTTCACACTGTAATAAGTTACTAAACTCCAACCCACACCTCAGACTCTATAGAGAGGTCTGGACACGTTCACACTGTAATAAGTTACTAAACTCCAACCCACACCTCAGACTCTATAGAGAGGTCTGGACACGTTCACACTGTAATAAGTTACTAAACTCCAACCCACACCTCAGACTCTATAGAGAGGTCTGGACACGTTCACACTGTAATAAGTTACTAAACTCCAACCCACACCTCAGACTCTATAGAGAGGTCTGGACACGTTCACACTGTAATAAGTTACTAAACTCCAACCCTCACCTCAGACTCTATAGAGAGGTCTGGACACGTTCACACTGTAATAAGTTACTAAACTCCAACACACACCTCAGACTCTATAGAGAGGTCTGGACACGTTCACACTGTAATAAGTTACTAAACTCCAACCCTCACCTCAGACTCTATAGAGAGGTCTGGACACGTTCACACTGTAATAAGATACTAAACTCCAACACACACCTCAGACTCTATAGAGAGGTCTGGACACGTTCACACTGTAATAAGATACTAAACTCCAACACACCTCAGACTCTATAGAGAGGTCTGGATACGTTCACACTGTAATAAGTTACTAAACTCCAACCCACACCTCAGACTCTATAGAGAGGTCTGGACACGTTCACACTGTAATAAGTTACTAAACTCCAACACTCACCTCAGACTCTATAGAGAGGTCTGGACACGTTCACACTGTAATAAGTTACTAAACTCCAACCCTCACCTCAGACTCTATAGAGAGGTCTGGACACGTTCACACTGTAATAAGTTACTAAACTCCAACCCACACCTCAGACTCTATAGAGAGGTCTGGACACGTTCACACTGTAATAAGTTACTAAACTCCAACCCTCACCTCAGACTCTATAGAGAGGTCTGGACACATTCACACTGTAATAAGTTACTAAACTCCAACACACCTCAGACTCTATAGAGAGGTCTGGACACGTTCACACTGTAATAAGTTACTAAACTCCAACCCTCACCTCAGACTCTATAGAGAGGTCTGGACACATTCACACTGTAATAAGTTACTAAACTCCAACACACACCTCAGACTCTATAGAGAGGTCTGGACACGTTCACACTGTAATAAGTTACTAAACTCCAACACACACCTCAGACTCTATAGAGAGGTCTGGACACGTTCACACTGTAATAAGTTACTAAACTCCAACACACACCTCAGACTCTATAGAGAGGTCTGGACACGTTCACACTGTAATAAGTTACTAAACTCCAACCCTCACCTCAGACTCTATAGAGAGGTCTGGACACGTTCACACTGTAATAAGTTACTAAACTCCAACCCACACCTCAGACTCTAGAGAGAGGTCTGGACACGTTCACACTGTAATAAGTTACTAAACTCCAACACACACCTCAGACTCTATAGAGAGGTCTGGACACGTTCACACTGTAATACGTTACTAAACTCCAACCCTCACCTCAGACTCTATAGAGAGGTCTGGACACGTTCACACTGTAATAAGATACTAAACTCCAACACACACCTCAGACTCTATAGAGAGGTCTGGACACGTTCACACTGTAATAAGTTACTAAACTCCAACCCACACCTCAGACTCTATAGAGAGGTCTGGACACGTTCACACTGTAATAAGTTACTAAACTCCAACACACACCTCAGACTCTATAGAGAGGTCTGGACACGTTCACACTGTAATAAGTTACTAAACTCCAACACACACCTCAGACTCTATAGAGAGGTCTGGACACATTCACACTGTAATAAGTTACTAAACTCCAACACACACCTCAGACTCTATAGAGAGGTCTGGACACGTTCACACTGTAATAAGTTACTAAACTCCAACACACACCTCAGACTCTATAGAGAGGTCTGGACACGTTCACACTGTAATAAGTTACTAAACTCCAACACACCTCAGACTCTATAGAGAGGTCTGGACACGTTCACACTGTAATAAGTTACTAAACTCCAACCCTCACCTCAGACTCTACCAAGAGAGGTCTGGACACGTTCACACTGTAATAAGTTACTAAACTCCAACCCACACCTCAGACTCTACCAAGAGAGGTCTGGACACGTTCACACTGTAATAAGTTACTAAACTCCAACCCACACCTCAGACTCTATAGAGAGGTCTGGACACGTTCACACTGTAATAAGTTACTAAACTCCAACACACACCTCAGACTCTATAGAGAGGTCTGGACACGTTCACACTGTAATAAGTTACTAAACTCCAACCCTCACCTCAGACTCTACCAAGAGAGGTCTGGACACGTTCACACTGTAATAAGTTACTAAACTCCAACCCACATGGCAAACCAAAACAAAACATGTAAACAAAGCTCAATACCATGCAGGGCTTAAAGGGGAGATGAAGCAGTGAACAATGTGATCCTAGTTTGTTTGTTGTGTACCTTGTGTAAGACAGGGTCCTATAATAAAATGTGAAATCCTGCTTATTTGTCTGAAAAATCAAATATTATTTCCCTGTTTTCGCCATGGGCGGCGCCATTTTGTTGCTGACGTCACGGTGTTGGTTTGGTGTATACACTGCTGGGTAGCTGCCTATAGTGAACATGGATTGTCGGGTCAGTCAGTAAATAAAATGTTGCCTACAAAACAACGGGACCGCGTGGTTCTTTTTGTATTGCTCTTGGCTGTTCAAACTAATTTTACCGTGTGAAAGAGAGGAAAGTTGGTTAATTTCCACAAACTACCAGTGAAAAAAACAGTGTTGTTGGCTCAGGCTGGCTGCACTCAGGCGGCGCGATCAGCCTGTTGGACAGGGAAGGAGGATCTGCAGAGAACACTTCATTGCCTCGGATTATGTTGTTGGGGGTGGAAGGTTTGTCCAGAAGACCACTAATCAGCTGAAGCCGGACGCGGTTCCCTCGGTCTTCGACAGACAGACCGGCGCAGGCAGTTCAGCGTCGCGGAGCATTCAGCCTGCTGGCTACCTAGCTCCACTTCAACCAGCCGAGCGTCGGGAGCTCCAGCAGCTTGTCGATGTGCTAATAGCCTCGGCACGCTAACGGTAGCTGGCTCCAGCATATCCACTGTAATTTTGTATCACAAACAGTACTGTAATTGCAAATCTGGTATGTCATAAATGTATAGATGTAGCAGTACTGTCTATCTGTATGTCATGTATGTCATATATGTTACGATGAATTGAAAATGGGGGACCCTGATGTAAACAAGACGAAAGTCTTTCTCTGGTCTGCATCCCCTTAACAATTGTATGTATTGAGCTGTACTGTACTGTACCCATTCTGCAATCTGTTAATAAAGTTTTCAATCAATCAATCAATCAATCACTTTAATCTAAACGTTTGCCTAGAGGTCGCTTTTTATCGACACGACAGAGTCGACCTTTAACCTCTTAAGCCCGGAGCCCTATTTTCTGAAAATCCTCCTAAAAATACATAAATGGAAGATTGCCCCACTTCTACAAGGTCCATTTGATATGATATGATATGCTATGATACATTTATTTAAATTGCGCCCCTCAACCAACATCCCGGGAAAGAAAGAGAAACAAAAAAGACAGGAACAATACGAAAACAGAAAGAAATACATAGTCCAACCAAGCAGATGGAGAACAGACAGACATAATACACCAGACATACCATAATACAAAAAACTAGCTCATGGATTGTTTATCACCAGTCTTGTGTGGGGGGTCTTAAGGCAGGTTTCCCTTCATCACCAGTCTTGTGTGGGGGGTCTTAAGGCAGGTTTCCCTTCATCACCAGTCTTGTGTGGGGGGTCTTAAGGCAGGTTTCGCTTCATCACCAGTCTTGTGTGGGGGGTCTTAAGGCAGGTTTCCCTTCATCACCAGTCCTGTGTGGGGGGTCTTAAGGCAGGTTTCCCTTCATCACCAGTCCTGTGTGGGGGGTCTTAAGGCAGGTTTCCCTTCATCACCAGTCTTGTGTGGGGGGTCTTAAGGCAGGTTTCCCTTCATCACCAGTCTTGTGTGGGGGGTCTTAAGGCAGGTTTCCCTTCATCACCAGTCCTGTGTGGGGGGTCTTAAGGCAGGTTTCCCTTCATCACCAGTCCTGTGTGGGGGGTCTTAAGGCAGGTTTCCCTTCATCACCAGTCCTGTGTGGGGGGTCTTAAGGCAGGTTTCCCTTCATCACCAGTCTTGTGTGGGGGGTCTTAAGGCAGGTTTCCCTTCATCACCAGTCCTGTGTGGGGGGTCTTAAGGCAGGTTTCCCTTCATCACCAGTCTTGTGTGGGGGGTCTTAAGGCAGGTTTCCCTTCATCACCAGTCCTGTGTGGGGGGTCTTAAGGCAGGTTTCCCTTCATCACCAGTCTTGTGTGGGGGGTCTTAAGGCAGGTTTCCCTTCATCACCAGTCTTGTGTGGGGGGTCTTAAGGCAGGTTTGGTTGTTTGATCTGAGGGATCTGGAGCAGGTTGTTGGTATCTAGG
>NC_140176.1:126561062-126661754 GCF_963971535.1 Notolepis coatsorum
TATAGTCTAGATCTCGTAGGATGACATGTTGCAACATAGTGTAGGATGGTGCAAGGACCTATAGGTTACAGAAATAGACCCTATAGTCTAGATCTCTGTAGGATGACATCGTTGCAACATAGAGAAGGACCTATAGGTTACAGTAATGACCCTATAGACTAGATCTCTGTAGGATGACATGTTGCAACATAGAAGACCTATAGGTTACAGTAATGACCCTATAGACTGATCTCTGTAGGATGACATGTTGCAACATAGAGAGACCTATAGGTTACAGTAATGACCCTATAGACTAGATCTCTGTAGGATGACATGTTGCAACATAGAGACCTATAGGTTACAGTAATGATCCTATAGACTAGATCTCTGTAGGATGACATGTTGCAACATAGAGACCTATAGGTTACAGTAATGACCCTATAGACTAGATCTCTGTAGGGATGACATGTTGCAACATAGAGACCTATAGGTTACAGTAATGACCCCTATAGACCTAGATCTCTGTAGGATGACATGTTGCAACATAGAGACCTATAGGTTACAGTAATGACCCTATAGACTAGATCTCTGTAGGATGACATGTTGCAACATAGAGACCTATAGGTTACAGTAATGACCCTATAGACTAGATCTCTGTAGGATGACATGTTGCAACATAGAGACCTATAGGTTACAGTAATGACCCTATAGACTAGATCTCTGTAGGATGACATGTTGCAACATAGAGACCTATAGGTTACAGTAATGACCCTATAGACTAGATCTCTGTAGGGATGACATGTTGCAACATAGAGACCTATAGGGTTACAGTAATGACCCTATAGACTAGATCTCTGTAGGATGACATGTTGCAACATAGGAGACCTATAGGTTACAGTAATGACCCTATAGACTAGATCTCTGTAGGATGACATGTTGCAACATAGAGACCTATAGGTTACAGTAATGACCCTATAGACTAGATCTCTGTAGGATGACATGTTGCAACATAGAGACCTATAGTTTACAGTAATGACCCTATAGACTAGATCTCTGTAGGATGACATGTTGCAACATAGAGAGACCTATAGGTTACAGTAATGACCCTATAGACTAGATCTCTGTAGGATGACATGTTGCAACATAGAGACCTATAGGTTACAGTAATGACCCTATAGACTAGATCTCTGTAGGATGACATGTTGCAACATAGAGACCTATAGGTTACAGTAATGACCCTATAGACTAGATCTCTGTAGGATGACATGTTGCAACATAGAGACCTATAGGTTACAGTAATGACCCTATAGACTAGATCTCTGTAGGATGACATGTTGCAACATAGAGACCTATAGGTTACAGTAATGACCCTATAGACTAGATCTCTGTAGGATGACATGTTGCAACATAGAGACCTATAGGTTACAGTAATGACCCTATAGACTAGATCTCTGTAGGATGACATGTTGCAACATAGAGACCTATAGGTTACAGTAATGACCCTATAGACTAGATCTCTGTAGGATGACATGTTGCAACATAGAGAACCTATAGGTTACAGTAATGACCCTATAGACTAGATCTCTGTAGGATGACATGTTGCAACATAGAGACCTATAGGTTACAGTAATGACCCTATAGACTAGATCTCTGTAGGATGACATGTTGCAACATAGAGAGACCTATAGGTTACAGTAATGACCCTATAGACTAGATCTCTGTAGGATGACATGTTGCAACATAGAGACCTATAGGTTACAGTAATGACCCTATAGACTAGATCTCTGTAGGATGACATGTTGCAACATAGAGACCTATAGTTTACAGTAATGACCCTATAGACTAGATCTCTGTAGGATGACATGTTGCAACATAGAGACCTATAGGTTACAGTACTGACCCTATAGACTAGATCTCTGTAGGATGACATGTTGCAACATAGAGACCTATAGGTTACAGTAATGATCCTATAGACTAGATCTCTGTAGGATGACATGTTGCAACATAGAGATACCTATAGGTTACAGTAATGACCCTATAGACTAGATCTCTGTAGGATGACATGTTGCAACATAGAGACCTATAGGTTACAGTAATGACCCTATAGACTAGATCTCTGTAGGATGACATGTTGCAACATAGAGAGACCTATAGGTTACAGTAATGACCCTATAGACTAGATCTCTGTAGGATGACATGTTGCAACATAGAGACCTATAGGTTACAGTAATGACCCTATAGTCTAGATCTCTGTAGGATGACATGTTGCAACATAGAGACCTATAGGTTACAGTAATGACCCTATAGACTAGATCTCTGTAGGATGACATGTTGCAACATAGAGACCTATAGTTACAGTAATGATCCTATAGTCTAGATCTCTGTAGGATGACATGTTGCAACATAGAGACCTATAGTTTACAGTAATGACCCTATAGACTAGATCTCTGTAGGATGACATGTTGCAACATAGAGAGACCTATAGGTTACAGTAATGACCCTATAGTCTAGATCTCTGTAGGATGACATGTTGCAACATAGAGACCTATAGTTTACAGTAATGATCCTATAGACTAGATCTCTGTAGGATGACATGTTGCAACATAGAGACCTATAGGTTTACAGTAATGACCCTATAGACTAGATCTCTGTAGGATGACATGTTGCAACATAGAGACCTATAGGTTACAGTAATGACCCTATAGTCTAGATCTCTGTAGGATGACATGTTGCAACATAGAGACCTATAGGGTTACAGTAATGACCCTATAGACTAGATCTCTGTAGGATGACATGTTGCAACATAGAGACCTATAGGTTACAGTAATGACCCTATAGACTAGATCTCTGTAGGATGACATGTTGCAACATAGAGAGACCTATAGGTTACAGTAATGACCCTATAGACTAGATCTCTGTAGGATGACATGTTGCAACATAGAGACCTATAGTTTACAGTAATGATCCTATAGTCTAGATCTCTGTAGGATGACATGTTGCAACATAGAGAGACCTATAGGTTACAGTAATGATCCTATAGACTAGATCTCTGTAGGATGACATGTTGCAACATAGAGACCTATAGGTTACAGTAATGACCCTATAGACTAGATCTCTGTAGGATGACATGTTGCAACATAGAGAGACCTATAGGTTACAGTAATGACCCTATAGACTAGATCTCTGTAGGATGACATGTTGCAACATAGAGAGACCTATAGGTTACAGTAATGATCCTATAGACTAGATCTCTGTAGGATGACATGTTGCAACATAGAGACCTATAGGTTACAGTAATGATCCTATAGACTAGATCTCTGTAGGATGACATGTTGCAACATAGAGACCTATAGGTTACAGTAATGACCCTATAGACTAGATCTCTGTAGGATGACATGTTGCAACATAGAGACCTATAGGTTACAGTAATGACCCTATAGACTAGATCTCTGTAGGATGACATGTTGCAACATAGAGACCTATAGGTTACAGTAATGACCCTATAGTCTAGATCTCTGTAGGATGACATGTTGCAACATAGAGACCTATAGGTTACAGTAATGACCCTATAGACTAGATCTCTGTAGGATGACATGTTGCAACATAGAGAGACCTATAGTTTACAGTAATGACCCTATAGTCTAGATCTCTGTAGGATGACATGTTGCAACATAGAGAGACCTATAGGTTACAGTAATGACCCTATAGACTAGATCTCTGTAGGATGACATGTTGCATCATAGAGAGACCTATAGTTTACAGTAATGACCCTATAGACTAGATCTCTGTAGGATGACATGTTGCAACATAGAGACCTATAGGTTACAGTAATGACCCTATAGACTAGATCTCTGTAGGATGACATGTTGCAACATAGAGAGACCTATAGGTTACAGTAATGACCCTATAGACTAGATCTCTGTAGGATGACATGTTGCAACATAGAGAGACCTATAGGTTACAGTAATGACCCTATAGACTAGATCTCTGTAGGATGACATGTTGCAACATAGAGACCTATAGGTTACAGTAATGACCCTATAGACTAGATCTCTGTAGGATGACATGTTGCAACATAGAGAGACCTATAGGTTACAGTAATGACCCTATAGACTAGATCTCTGTAGGATGACATGTTGCAACATAGAGAGACCTATAGGTTACAGTAATGACCCTATAGACTAGATCTCTGTAGGATGACATGTTGCAACATAGAGACCTATAGTTTACAGTAATGACCCTATAGACTAGATCTCTGTAGGATGACATGTTGCAACATAGAGACCTATAGGTTACAGTAATGACCCTATAGACTAGATCTCTGTAGGATGACATGTTGCAACATAGAGAGACCTATAGGTTACAGTAATGACCCTATAGACTAGATCTCTGTAGGATGACATGTTGCAACATAGAGAGACCTATAGGTTACAGTAATGATCCTATAGACTAGATCTCTGTAGGATGACATGTTGCAACATAGAGACCTATAGGTTACAGTAATGATCCTATAGACTAGATCTCTGTAGGATGACATGTTGCAACATAGAGACCTATAGGTTACAGTAATGACCCTATAGACTAGATCTCTGTAGGATGACATGTTGCAACATAGAGACCTATAGGTTACAGTAATCGACCCTATAGACTAGATCTCTGTAGGATGACATGTTGCAACATAGAGACCTATAGGTTACAGTAATGACCCTATAGACTAGATCTCTGTAGGATGACATGTTGCAACATAGAGAGACCCTATAGTTTACAGTAATGACCCTATAGTCTAGATCTCTGTAGGATGACATGTTGCAACATAGAGAGACCTATAGGTTACAGTAATGACCCTATAGACTAGATCTCTGTAGGATGACATGTTGCAACATAGAGAGACCTATAGTTTACAGTAATGACCCTATAGACTAGATCTCTGTAGGATGACATGTTGCAACATAGAGACCTATAGGTTACAGTAATGACCCTATAGACTAGATCTCTGTAGGATGACATGTTGCAACATAGAGAGACCTATAGGTTTACAGTAATGACCCTATAGACTAGATCTCTGTAGGATGACATGTTGCAACATAGAGAGACCTATAGTTTACAGTAATGACCCTATAGACTAGATCTCTGTAGGATGACATGTTGCAACATAGAGACCTATAGGTTACAGTAATGACCCTATAGACTAGATCTCTGTAGGATGACATGTTGCAACATAGAGAGACCTATAGGTTACAGTAATGACCCTATAGACTAGATCTCTGTAGGATGACATGTTGCAACATAGAGAACCTATAGGGTTACAGTAATGACCCTATAGACTAGATCTCTGTAGGATGACATGTTGCAACATAGAGAGACCTATAGGTTACAGTAATGACCCTATAGACTAGATCTCTGTAGGATGACATGTTGCAACATAGAGAGACCTATAGGTTACAGTAATGACCCTATAGACTAGATCTCTGTAGAATGACATGTTGCAACATAGAGACCTATAGTTTACAGTAATGACCCTATAGACTAGATCTCTGTAGGATGACATGTTGCAACATAGAGACCTATAGGTTACAGTAATGACCCTATAGACTAGATCTCTGTAGGATGACATGTTGCAACATAGAGAGACCTATAGGTTACAGTAATGAGCCCTATAGACTAGATCTCTGTAGGATGACATGTTGCAACATAGAGAGACCTATAGGTTACAGTAATGACCCTATAGACTAGATCTCTGTAGGATGACATGTTGCAACATAGAGACCTATAGGTTTACAGTAATGATCCCTATAGACTAGATCTCTGTAGAATGACATGTTGCAACATAGAGACCTATAGGTTACAGTAATGACCCTATAGACTAGATCTCTGTAGGATGACATGTTGCAACATAGAGACCTATAGGTTACAGTAATGACCCTATAGTCTAGATCTCTGTAGGATGACATGTTGCAACATAGAGAGACCTATAGGTTACAGTAATGACCCTATAGACTAGATCTCTGTAGGATGACATGTTGCAACATAGAGAGACCTATAGGTTACAGTAATGACCCTATAGACTAGATCTCTGTAGGATGACATGTTGCAACATAGAGAGACCTATAGGTTACAGTAATGACCCTATAGACTAGATCTCTGTAGGATGACATGTTGCAACATAGAGAGACCTATAGGTTACAGTAATGACCCTATTAGACTAGATCTCTGTAGGATGACATGTTGCAACATAGAGAGACCTATAGGTTACAGTAATGACCCTATAGACTAGATCTCTGTAGGATGACATGTTGCAACATAGAGAGACCTATAGGTTACAGTAATGACCCTATAGACTAGATCTCTGTAGGATGACATGTTGCAACATAGAGAGACCTATAGGTTACAGTAATGATCCTATAGACTAGATCTCTGTAGGATGACATGTTGCAACATAGAGACCTATAGGTTACAGTAATGACCCTATAGACTAGATCTCTGTAGGATGACATGTTGCAACATAGAGACCTATAGGTTACAGTAATGACCCTATAGTCTAGATCTCTGTAGGATGACATGTTGCAACATAGAGACCTATAGGTTACAGTAATGACCCTATAGACTAGATCTCTGTAGGATGACATGTTGCAACATAGAGACCTATAGGTTACAGTAATGACCCTATAGACTAGATCTCTGTAGGATGACATGTTGCAACATAGAGACCTATAGGTTACAGTAATGACCCTATAGACTAGATCTCTGTAGGATGACATGTTGCAACATAGAGAGACCTATAGTTTACAGTAATGACCCTATAGACTAGATCTCTGTAGGATGACATGTTGCAACATAGAGACCTATAGGTTACAGTAATGACCCTATAGACTAGATCTCTGTAGGATGACATGTTGCAACATAGAGACCTATAGGTTACAGTAATGACCCTATAGACTAGATCTCTGTAGGATGACATGTTGCAACATAGAGAGACCTATAGGTTACAGTAATGACCCTATAGACTAGATCTCTGTAGGATGACATGTTGCAACATAGAGACCTATAGGTTACAGTAATGATCCTATAGACTAGATCTCTGTAGGATGACATGTTGCAACATAGAGACCTATAGGTTACAGTAATGACCCTATAGACTAGATCTCTGTAGGATGACATGTTGCAACATAGAGACCTATAGGTTACAGTAATGACCCTTAGATTGAAGCCTATAGACTAGATCTCTGTAGGATGACATGTTGCAACATAGAGACCTATAGGTTACAGTAATGACCCTATAGACTAGATCTCTGTAGGATGACATGTTGCAACATAGAGAGACCTATAGTTTACAGTAATGACCCTATAGACTAGATCTCTGTAGGATGACATGTTGCAACATAGAGACCTATAGGTTACAGTAATGACCCTATAGACTAGATCTCTGTAGGATGACATGTTGCAACATAGAGAGACCTATAGTTTACAGTAATGACCTATAGACTAGATCTCTGTAGGATGACATGTTGCAACATAGAGACCTATAGGTTACAGTAATGACCCTATAGACTAGATCTCTGTAGGATGACATGTTGCAACATAGAGACCTATAGGTTACAGTAATGACCCTATAGACTAGATCTCTGTAGGATGACATGTTGCAACATAGAGAGACCTATAGGTTACAGTAATGACCCTATAGACTAGATCTCTGTAGGATGACATGTTGCAACATAGAGAGACCTATAGTTTACAGTAATGACCCCTATAGACTAGATCTCTGTAGGATGACATGTTGCAACATAGAGAGACCTATAGGTTACAGTAATGACCCCTATAGACTAGATCTCTGTAGGATGACATGTTGCAACATAGAGAGACCTATAGGTTACAGTAATGACCCTATAGACTAGATCTCTGTAGGATGACATGTTGCAACATAGAGACCTATAGGTTACAGTAATGACCCTATAGACTAGATCTCTGTAGGATGACATGTTGCAACATAGAGACCTATAGGTTACAGTAATGACCCTATAGTCTAGATCTCTGTAGGATGACATGTTGCAACATAGAGGACCTATAGGTTACAGTAATGACCCTATAGACTAGATCTCTGTAGGATGACATGTTGCAACATAGAGAGACCTATAGGTTACAGTAATGACCCTATAGACTAGATCTCTGTAGGATGACATGTTGCAACATAGAGAGACCTATAGTTTACAGTAATGACCCTATAGTCTAGATCTCTGTAGGATGACATGTTGCAACATAGAGAGACCTATAGGTTACAGTAATGACCCTATAGACTAGATCTCTGTAGGATGACATGTTGCAACATAGAGAGACCTATAGTTTACAGTAATGACCCTATAGACTAGATCTCTGTAGGATGACATGTTGCAACATAGAGAGACCTATAGGTTACAGTAATGACCCTATAGACTAGATCTCTGTAGGATGACATGTTGCAACATAGAGACCTATAGTTTACAGTAATGACCCTATAGACTAGATCTCTGTAGGATGACATGTTGCAACATAGAGACCTATAGTTTACAGTAATGACCCTATAGACTAGATCTCTGTAGGATGACATGTTGCAACATAGAGAGACCTATAGGTTACAGTAATGACCCTATAGACTAGATCTCTGTAGGATGACATGTTGCAACATAGAGACCTATAGGTTACAGTAATGACCCTATAGACTAGATCTCTGTAGGATGACATGTTGCAACATAGAGACCTATAGTTTACAGTAATGACCCTATAGACTAGATCTCTGTAGGATGACATGTTGCAACATAGAGACCTATAGGTTACAGTAATGACCCTATAGACTAGATCTCTGTAGGATGACATGTTGCAACATAGAGACCTATAGGTTACAGTAATGATCCTATAGACTAGATCTCTGTAGGATGACATGTTGCAACATAGAGACCTATAGTTTACAGTAATGACCCTATAGACTAGATCTCTGTAGGATGACATGTTGCAACATAGAGACCTATAGGTTACAGTAATGACCCTATAGACTAGATCTCTGTAGGATGACATGTTGCAACATAGAGACCTATAGGTTACAGTAATGATCCTATAGACTAGATCTCTGTAGGATGACATGTTGCAACATAGAGACCTATAGGTTACAGTAATGATCCTATAGACTAGATCTCTGTAGGATGACATGTTGCAACATAGAGACCTATAGGTTACAGTAATGATCCTATAGACTAGATCTCTGTAGGATGACATGTTGCAACATAGAGACCTATAGGTTACAGTAATGACCCTATAGACTAGATCTCTGTAGGATGACATGTTGCAACATAGAGACCTATAGGTTACAGTAATGACCCTATAGACTAGATCTCTGTAGGATGACATGTTGCAACATAGAGAGACCTATAGTTTACAGTAATGACCCTATAGACTAGATCTCTGTAGGATGACATGTTGCAACATAGAGAGACCTATAGGTTACAGTAATGACCCTATAGACTAGATCTCTGTAGGATGACATGTTGCAACATAGAGACCTATAGTTTACAGTAATGACCCTATAGACTAGATCTCTGTAGGATGACATGTTGCAACATAGAGACCTATAGGTTACAGTAATGACCCTATAGACTAGATCTCTGTAGGATGACATGTTGCAACATAGAGAGACCTATAGGTTACAGTAATGATCCTATAGACTAGATCTCTGTAGAATGACATGTTGCAACATAGAGACCTATAGGTTACAGTAATGACCCTATAGACTAGATCTCTGTAGGATGACATGTTGCAACATAGAGAGACCTATAGGTTACAGTAATGACCCTATAGACTAGATCTCTGTAGGATGACATGTTGCAACATAGAGACCTATAGTTTACAGTAATGACCCTATAGACTAGATATCTGTAGGATGACATGTTGCAACATAGAGACCTATAGGTTACAGTAATGACCCTATAGACTAGATCTCTGTAGGATGACATGTTGCAACATAGAGAGACCTATAGTTTACAGTAATGACCCTATAGTCTAGATCTCTGTAGGATGACATGTTGCAACATAGAGAGACCTATAGGTTACAGTAATGACCCTATAGACTAGATCTCTGTAGGATGACATGTTGCAACATAGAGAGACCTATAGGTTACAGTAATGACCCTATAGACTAGATCTCGGTAGGATGACATGTTGCAACATAGAGACCTATAGTTTACAGTAATGACCCTATAGACTAGATCTCTGTAGGATGACATGTTGCAACATAGAGACCTATAGGTTACAGTAATGACCCTATAGACTAGATCTCTGTAGGATGACATGTTGCAACATAGAGACCTATAGGTTACAGTAATGACCCTATAGACTAGATCTCTGTAGGATGACATGTTGCAACATAGAGACCTATAGGTTACAGTAATGACCCTATAGACTAGATCTCTGTAGGATGACATGTTGCAACATAGAGACCTATAGTTTACAGCAATGACCCTATAGTCTAGATCTCTGTAGAATGACATGTTGCAACATAGAGAGACCTATAGTTTACAGTAATGACCCTATAGTCTAGATCTCTGTAGAATGACATGTTGCAACATAGAGAGACCTATAGTTACAGTAATGACCCTATAGTCTAGATCTCTGTAGGATGACATGTTGCAACATAGAGACCTATAGTTTACAGTAATGACCCTATAGACTAGATCTCTGTAGGATGACATGTTGCAACATAGAGAGACCTATAGTTTACAGTAATGACCCTATAGACTAGATCTCTGTAGGATGACATGTTGCAACATAGAGACCTATAGTTTACAGTAATGACCCTATAGACTAGATCTCTGTAGGATGACATGTTGCAACATAGAGACCTATAGGTTACAGTAATGACCCTATAGACTAGATCTCTGTAGGATGACATGTTGCAACATAGAGACCTATAGTTTACAGTAATGACCCCTATAGACTAGATCTCTGTAGGATGACATGTTGCAACATAGAGAGACCTATAGGTTACAGTAATGACCCTATAGACTAGATCTCTGTAGGATGACATGTTGCAACATAGAGAGACCTATAGGTTACAGTAATGACCCTATAGACTAGATCTCTGTAGGATGACATGTTGCAACATAGAGACCTATAGGTTACAGTAATGACCCTATAGACTAGATCTCTGTAGGATGACATGTTGCAACATAGAGAGACCTATAGGTTACAGTACTGACCCTATAGACTAGATCTCTGTAGGATGACATGTTGCAACATAGAGACCTATAGTTTACAGTAATGACCCTATAGACTAGATCTCTGTAGAATGACATGTTGCAACATAGAGAGACCTATAGGTTACAGTAATGACCCTATAGACTAGATCTCTGTAGGAATGACATGTTGCAACATAGAGAGACCTATAGGTTACAGTAATGATCCTATAGTCTAGATCTCTGTAGAATGACATGTTGCAACATAGAGACCTATAGGTTACAGTAATGACCCTATAGACTAGATCTCTGTAGGATGACATGTTGCAACATAGAGAGACCTATAGTTTACAGTAATGATCCTATAGACTAGATCTCTGTAGGATGACATGTTGCAACATAGAGACCTATAGTTACAGTAATGACCCTATAGACTAGATCTCTGTAGGATGACATGTTGCAACATAGAGACCTATAGGTTACAGTAATGACCCTATAGACTAGATCTCTGTAGGATGACATGTTGCAACATAGAGACCTATAGTTTACAGTAATGACCCTATAGACTAGATCTCTGTAGGATGACATGTTGCAACATAGAGAGACCTATAGGTTACAGTAATGACCCTATAGACTAGATCTCTGTAGGATGACATGTTGCAACATAGAGACCTATAGGTTACAGTAATGATCCTATAGACTAGATCTCTGTAGGATGACATGTTGCAACATAGAGAGACCTATAGGTTACAGTAATGACCCTATAGACTAGATCTCTGTAGGATGACATGTTGCAACAGAGAGAGACCTATAGGTTACAGTAATGACCCTATAGACTAGATCTCTGTAGGATGACATGTTGCAACATAGAGACCTATAGGTTACAGTAATGACCCTATAGACTAGATCTCTGTAGGATGACATGTTGCAACATAGAGAGACCTATAGGTTACAGTAATGACCCTATAGACTAGATCTCTGTAGGATGACATGTTGCAACATAGAGACCTATAGGTTACAGTAATGACCCTATAGTCTAGATCTCTGTAGGATGACATGTTGCAACATAGAGACCTATAGGTTACAGTAATGACCCTATAGACTAGATCTCTGTAGGATGACATGTTGCAACATAGAGAGACCTATAGGTTACAGTAATGACCCTATAGACTAGATCTCTGTAGGATGACATGTTGCAACATAGAGACCTATAGTTTACAGTAATGACCCTATAGACTAGATCTCTGTAGGATGACATGTTGCAACATAGAGACCTATAGGTTACAGTAATGACCCTATAGTCTAGATCTCTGTAGGATGACATGTTGCAACATAGAGACCTATAGGTTACAGTAATGACCCTATAGACTAGATCTCTGTAGGATGACATGTTGCAACATAGAGACCTATAGGTTACAGTAATGACCCTATAGACTAGATCTCTGTAGGATGACATGTTGCAACATAGAGAGACCTATAGGTTACAGTAATGACCCTATAGACTAGATCTCTGTAGGATGACATGTTGCAACATAGAGACCTATAGGTTACAGTAATGACCCTATAGTCTAGATCTCTGTAGGATGACATGTTGCAACATAGAGAGACCTATAGGTTACAGTAATGACCCTATAGACTAGATCTCTGTAGGATGACATGTTGCAACATAGAGAGACCTATAGGTTACAGTAATGACCCTATAGACTAGATCTCTGTAGGATGACATGTTGCAACATAGAGACCTATAGGTTACAGTAATGACCCTATAGTCTAGATCTCTGTAGAATGACATGTTGCAACATAGAGACCTATAGGTTACAGTAATGACCCCTATAGACTAGATCTCTGTAGGATGACATGTTGCAACATAGAGACCTATAGGTTACAGTAATGACCCTATAGTCTAGATCTCTGTAGAATGACATGTTGCAACATAGAGAGACCTATAGTTTACAGTAATGACCCTATAGTCTAGATCTCTGTAGGATGACATGTTGCAACATAGAGACCTATAGTTTACAGTAATGACCCTATAGACTAGATCTCTGTAGGATGACATGTTGCAACATAGAGAGACCTATAGGTTACAGTAATGACCCTATAGACTAGATCTCTGTAGGAATGACATGTTGCAACATAGAGACCTATAGTTTACAGTAATGACCCTATAGACTAGATCTCTGTAGGATGACATGTTGCAACTAGAGACCTATAGGTTACAGTAATGACCCTATAGTCTAGATCTCTGTAGGATGACATGTTGCAACATAGAGACCTATAGGTTACAGTAATGACCCTATAGACTAGATCTCTGTAGGATGACATGTTGCAACATAGAGACCTATAGTTTACAGTAATGACCCTATAGACTAGATCTCTGTAGGATGACATGTTTGCAACATAGAGACCTATAGTTTACAGTAATGACCCTATAGACTAGATCTCTGTAGAATGACATGTTGCAACATAGAGACCTATAGGTTACAGTAATGACCCTATAGACTAGATCTCTGTAGGATGACATGTTGCAACATAGAGAGACCTATAGGTTACAGTACTGACCCTATAGACTAGATCTCTGTAGGATGACATGTTGCAACATAGAGACCTATAGGTTACAGTAATGATCCTATAGACTAGATCTCTGTAGGATGACATGTTGCAACATAGAGAGACCTATAGGTTACAGTAATGATCCTATAGACTAGATCTCTGTAGGATGACATGTTGCAACATAGAGAGACCTATAGGTTACAGTAATGACCCCTATAGACTAGATCTCTGTAGGATGACATGTTGCAACATAGAGACCTATAGTTTACAGTAATGACCCTATAGTCTAGATCTCTGTAGAATGACATGTTGCAACATAGAGAGACCTATAGGTTACAGTAATGACCCTATAGACTAGATCTCTGTAGGATGACATGTTGCAACAGAGAGAGACCTATAGTTTACAGTAATGACCCTATAGACTAGATCTCTGTAGGATGACATGTTGCAACATAGAGACCTATAGGTTACAGTAATGACCCTATAGACTAGATCTCTGTAGGATGACATGTTGCAACATAGAGACCTATAGGTTACAGTAATGACCCTATAGACTAGATCTCTGTAGGATGACATGTTGCAACATAGAGACCTATAGGTTACAGTAATGACCCTATAGACTAGATCTCTGTAGGATGACATGTTGCAACATAGAGACCTATAGGTTACAGTAATGACCCTATAGACTAGATCTCTGTAGGATGACATGTTGCAACAGAGAGAGACCTATAGTTTACAGTAATGATCCTATAGACTAGATCTCTGTAGGATGACATGTTGCAACATAGAGATACCTATAGGTTACAGTAATGACCCTATAGACTAGATCTCTGTAGGATGACATGTTGCAACATAGAGAGACCTATAGGTTACAGTAATGACCCTATAGACTAGATCTCTGTAGGATGACATGTTGCAACATAGAGACCTATAGGTTACAGTAATGACCCTATAGACTAGATCTCTGTAGGATGACATGTTGCAACATAGAGACCTATAGGTTACAGTAATGACCCTATAGTCTAGATCTCTGTAGGATGACATGTTGCAACATAGAGAGACCTATAGGTTACAGTAATGACCCTATAGACTAGATCTCTGTAGAATGACATGTTGCAACATAGAGAGACCTATAGTTTACAGTAATGACCCTATAGTCTAGATCTCTGTAGGATGACATGTTGCAACATAGAGACCTATAGGTTACAGTAATGACCCTATAGACTAGATCTCTGTAGGATGACATGTTGCAACATAGAGAGACCTATAGGTTACAGTAATGACCATATAGTCTAGATCTCTGTAGGATGACATGTTGCAACATAGAGACCTATAGGTTACAGTAATGACCCTATAGTCTAGATCTCTGTAGGATGACATGTTGAAACATAGAGACCTATAGGTTACAGTAATGACCCTATAGACTAGATCTCTGTAGGATGACATGTTGCAACAGAGAGAGACCTATAGGTTACAGTAATGACCCTATAGTCTAGATCTCTGTAGGATGACATGTTGCAACATAGAGACCTATAGGTTACAGTAATGATCCTATAGACTAGATCTCTGTAGGATGACATGTTGCAACATAGAGACCTATAGGTTACAGTAATGACCCTATAGACTAGATCTCTGTAGGATGACATGTTGCAACATAGAGAGACCTATAGGTTACAGTAATGACCCTATAGACTAGATCTCTGTAGGATGACATGTTGCAACATAGAGACCTATAGGTTACAGTAATGACCCTATAGACTAGATCTCTGTAGAATGACATGTTGCAACATAGAGAGACCTATAGGTTACAGTAATGACCCTATAGACTAGATCTCTGTAGGATGACATGTTGCAACATAGAGAGACCTATAGGTTACAGTAATGACCCTATAGTCTAGATCTCTGTAGGATGACATGTTGCAACATAGAGAGACCTATAGGTTACAGTAATGACCCTATAGACTAGATCTCTGTAGGATGACATGTTGCAACATAGAGAGACCTATAGGTTACAGTAATGACCCTATAGACTAGATCTCTGTAGGATGACATGTTGCAACATAGAGACCTATAGTTTACAGTAATGACCCTATAGACTAGATCTCTGTAGGATGACATGTTGCAACATAGAGACCTATAGGTTACAGTAATGACCCTATAGACTAGATCTCTGTAGGATGACATGTTGCAACATAGAGAGACCTATAGGTTACAGTAATGACCCTATAGACTAGATCTCTGTAGGATGACATGTTGCAACATAGAGACCTATAGGTTACAGTAATGACCCTATAGACTAGATCTCTGTAGGATGACATGTTGCAACATAGAGAGACCTATAGGTTACAGTAATGACCCTATAGACTAGATCTCTGTAGGATGACATGTTGCAACATAGAGAGACCTATAGGTTACAGTAATGACCCTATAGTCTAGATCTCTGTAGGATGACATGTTGCAACATAGAGAGACCTATAGGTTACAGTAATGACCCTATAGACTAGATCTCTGTAGGATGACATGTTGCAACATAGAGAGACCTATAGGTTACAGTAATGACCCTATAGACTAGATCTCTGTAGGATGACATGTTGCAACATAGAGAGACCTATAGGTTACAGTAATGACCCTATAGACTAGATCTCTGTAGGATGACATGTTGCAACATAGAGAGACCTATAGGTTACAGTAATGACCCTATAGACTAGATCTCTGTAGGATGACATGTTGCAACATAGAGAGACCTATAGGTTACAGTAATGACCCTATAGACTAGATCTCTGTAGGATGACATGTTGCAACATAGAGACCTATAGTTTACAGTAATGACCCTATAGACTAGATCTCTGTAGGATGACATGTTGCAACATAGAGACCTATAGTTTACAGTAATGACCCTATAGACTAGATCTCTGTAGGATGACATGTTGCAACATAGAGACCTATAGTTTACAGTAATGACCCTATAGACTAGATCTCTGTAGGATGACATGTTGCAACATAGAGAGACCTATAGGTTACAGTAATGACCCTATAGACTAGATCTCTGTAGGATGACATGTTGCAACATAGAGAGACCTATAGTTTACAGTAATGACCCTATAGACTAGATCTCTGTAGAATGACATGTTGCAACATAGAGAGACCTATAGGTTACAGTAATGACCCTATAGTCTAGATCTCTGTAGGATGACATGTTGCAACATAGAGACCTATAGGTTACAGTAATGACCCTATAGACTAGATCTCTGTAGGATGACATGTTGCAACATAGAGACCTATAGGTTACAGTAATGACCCTATAGTCTAGATCTCTGTATGATGACATGTTGCAACATAGAGAGACCTATAGTTTACAGTAATGACCCTATAGACTAGATCTCTGTAGGATGACATGTTGCAACATAGAGACCTATAGGTTACAGTAATGACCCTATAGACTAGATCTCTGTAGGATGACATGTTGCAACATAGAGAGACCTATAGGTTACAGTAATGACCCTATAGACTAGATCTCTGTAGGATGACATGTTGCAACATAGAGACCTATAGTTTACAGTAATGGTCCTATAGTCTAGATATCTGTAGGATGACATGTTGCAACATAGAGAGACCTATAGTTTACAGTAATGACCCTATAGACTAGATCTCTGTAGGATGACATGTTGCAACATAGAGACCTATAGTTTACAGTAATGGTCCTATAGTCTAGATATCTGTAGAATGGTGAGTTAACAGAGTATTTATACAGGAGAGTAGACAAAACTAAGTGGAGCAAACTATGTTCCACAAGGAAGCATACTAGGACCGCTACTGTTCCTAATTTATGCAAATTACATGTCGTCAGCCTGTGACTGCAACTTGTTCCTGTTCACGGACGACTCAGCCCTGCTGGTCTCTGACAAGAACAAGTTACAGGTTGAAAAAACCCTCAGCTCGGAACTCGGCAAAATCTGCATATACGGCTCGCCGACAACAAACTATCATTACACATGGGCAAAACAGAGTCCATTCTCTTCGGTTCAAATAACAAACTCAGCAAGACCGACGGCTTCTCAGTTACAGTGGGTGACAATATTGTCACAAGGAAAGATGAAATCACATACCCGGGCTCCATCCTAGAGGCAAATCGTTCCTGTGACAAAATAGCAGCCAATGTAATAAAAAAAGTCAACCAACGAACTAGATTCTTGTACCGGATCTCCTCTCTGGTAAACAAGAATACCCTGAAGACTCTGGCAGGAGCACTCATACAAGGGTAATACGACTATGCTTGCACCTCATGGTACCAAAGCACCTCAAAGGCACTAAAAAACAAATTGCAAACATCTCAAAACAAACTAGTCAGACTACTACTTGACCTTACTCCTAGAACCCACCTCACCCCTGCCCACTTTGACAACCTAGGATGGCTTAGAATAGACGACAGAGTACAGCAACTTGCAATGGGCCTGGTCTACAAGATACACTACACGACCAAGGTACCCATGTACATGTCAAAATACTTCCCAAAGGTCAGTTAATACCACGATCACAACACCAGAGGGAGCTCCACAAATCATGTTAAACCCAGATTCGGCTCAAACAAGGGACTAAACACGTTTCGCAATTATGCCACATCAATGTGGAACGCCCTACCCAAAGCTGTAAAGGAATGTGAATCACTACCCACTTTCAAAAGCACTCTCAAAGAACACCTATGGGAGATTCGAAACTGGCCCCTACAAATGTCCTAACACAGTTCTACAGTAAATGACCAAGTATGGCTTTGTCAGTATTCCAATGTACAGTGTACAGTGTAATGACGTATTCTATGAGAAGGCTACTGTATGTGTGTGTACATGTGTGTACAAGTTGTAGGTTATGTTTGAGAGAGAGAGAGAGAGAGAGAGAGAGAGAGAGAGAGAGAGAGAGAGAGAGAGAGAGAGAGAGACAGAGAGAGAGACAGGGAGAAATAGAGAGAGAAAGAGGGAGTAAAAGAGAAAAAGCGAGAGAGACAGAGAGAAAGAGAGAGAGAGACAGAGAGCACGAGAGAGAGAAAGAGATAGCAAAGGAGAAAGAGCAAGAGAGAAAGAGAGAGAGACAGAGGGAGAAAGAGAGAGAGACAGAGGGAGAAAGAGAGAGCAAACGAGAGAGCAAAAGAGAAAGAGCAAGAGCGCAAGAGAGAAAGAGAGAGATAGAGGGAGAAAGAGAGAGAGATAGAGAGAGAGAAAGAGAGAGAGACAGAGGGAGAAAGAGAGAGAGAAAGAGAGCAAAAGAGAAAGAGCAAGAGAGAGAGAGCAAGAGAGCAAGAGAGAAAGAGAGAGAGAAAGAGATAGAGAGAAAGAAAGAGGTTTGTTGGTCAGTTTAGCTATATAAAGCCATTATATATCTTCATAATGACTCATATTATAAGGCATAGTGTGTGCATAGCTGTCCTAGCTATAAAGGAGAAGTGAAGACAACTCTCTTATCTTTTACACTGTTTGAAAAGCACACTCTCCTGCTCCCCCTGTAGGTTGTTTGGAGTTCCTTGCGCTGAGGTGAACGCGTCCATCGTGATTCAGATCCAGGCCATGGCCCAGTACCAGGTGAGGCACGTCTCAGAGTGATTCAGATCCAGGCCCTGGCCCAGTACCAGGTGAGGGACGTCTCAGATCCAGGCCCTGGCCCAGTACCAGGTGAGGGACGTCTCAGATCCAGGCCATGGCCCAGTACCAGGTGAGGGACGTCTCAGATCCAGGCCCTGGCCCAGTACCAGGTGAGGGACGTCTCAGATCCAGGCCATGGCCCAGTACCAGGTGAGGGACGTCTCAGATCCAGGCCCTGGCCCAGTACCAGGTGAGGGACGTCTCAGATCCAGGCCCTGGCCCAGTACCAGGTGAGGCACGTCTCAGATCCAGGCCCTGGCCCAGTACCAGGTGAGGCACGTCTCAGAGTGATTCAGATCCAGGCCCTGGCCCAGTACCAGGTGAGGGACGTCTCAGAGTGATTCAGATCCAGGCCATGGCCCAGTACCAGGTGAGGCACGTCTCAGAAGTACAGCTTTCTCTTGTACTTTAGTTTGTATATTGTATATTTTGGACTTTATTGGACTTTATTCTTTTTAAGCTTTTTTTTTTTTTATTGTATGAAGCACATTCTCAGGGGCTCGTACAGAACCAAGCATTTCACTGCTATGTACAGTACATGTACTTTATACGTGACAAATAAAAACAAACTTGAAACTTACTTAAGTACATTTGGTTACATTTGCAGAGCCTGATAGTAAAAGTTACTTTACAAAACACATTATTATACATAGAGCCTGATGTTACTTTACAAAACACATTATTATTAGTGTTGTCAATAGATTTTAAAAAATTAACTAATTAATAATAATAATAATAATAATAATAATAATAATAATAATAATAATAATAATAATAATAATAATAATAATAATAATAATAATAATAATAATAATAATAATAATAATAATAATAATAATAATAATAATAATAATAATAATAATAATAATAATAATAATAATAATAATAATAATGGATTGGATTTATATAGCGCTCTTCATGACACCCCAGTGACCCCAGAGCACTTACAGAGTCCATTATTCGTTCATACACAGTCATACCGGTGGTGGTAAGCTACAATTGCAGCCAGAGCTGCCCTGAGACAGACTCACGGAAGCGTGGCGAATAATCATCGCCTACGGCCCCTCCGACCACCACCAACATTCATTCACATGCATACACATTCATACGAGGCAAGTAGGTTAAGTGTCTTGCCCAAGGACACAACGGCAATGGGATGGACATGGGCTTGAGCGGGATTCGAACCACCAACCCTTCGATCATTAATCTCACAATTTTCTGTAATTAATCTAGGTTAATCTAGATTAAAAATAGCATTTTTCTACTTAAAACCGAAGCTTGTAACAGATATTTACTTGAGTAAAATCATGGAATTAATGTAAAAAGTCTTCCACAGAACGCAAAAGAGAAACAGTAACTTTTCAGGTAGCTTTGTTTGTTTATTCAGTTATTAAGATATACAACAACATTCTATGGGATGTATGTACAGTATGGTATGGTATGGTTTGGCAAATTGGTATGTATAGTGTGGTGTGGTTTGTCTGAATGAATGAATGAAAACTTTATTTAACAGATTGCAGAATGGGTACAATACAGTACTGCTGAGGTTAATAAACCTCAGCAGATACCTTTTGCTTTGTAAATATACTGGATGGACAGTAGCCTATTTAATTGTAAAATAACAATTATTTATTATCTGTAATTATCATATAAGTGATTTTGTTTGCAGATCATTCTGTTGGAGGATCATTTTAATTTTTGTTGTATCTCTCTTTCTCCGATTTGTCTCTGTTTTTCTCCCCGTCCCAATTTAGTCGTTGTGCCAATTCCCCCCCTCCCCTACCTGGTTGTTGTGCGCATGTTCCTCCTACTGGTCGGTACAAGGGAACCTTGAAGTCCACCACACGCTTCCTCCGACACATGCAGAGACAGCCAGTGGCTCTCTTCTCACCTGGCAGCGAGGACTCTCATTGGTGAAGTGTAACGCGTGGGAGGTCACGCTGCCTTCACCACTTTCTGCCTCCGCTGAGCAGGCGCCCTGACTTGACCTGTAGGGGTCACTGTCCACAACGCCAGTTTCCCACCCACGGCTTACTTTATTATATTTTTTCTTTTCACAGAAAATTATCTTTGTATAATATCTATTTTAACTTTTTGTTTTCATTGTTATTTCTTTATATTTATTGTTCAAAATAAAAACGATTCATTCATTCATTCAAGAACAACATCTACTTTGAAGGCCGTCATACGAGGAACAGTATTCTGAGACAAGGGGGACAGTATTCTGGGGACACAGGGGGACAGTATTCTGGGGGACACAGGGACAGTATTCTGGGGACACAGGGGGACAGTATTCTGGGGGACACAGGGGGACATCTACTTCCTGGTCTGCTCTGACTTCCTGAATCTGCTCCGTGTCACAGAGCTCTGCTGCCTCTGCAGTAGAGACGGTCCATCAGACACACAAGTCATGCATCAGCATTCGCTACAGATCAGATTTGTTTTGCATATTTTCTGGGCTTGACTTTTCATCGCTTGAGAAAACCGCCTCTTTGATGTTTTATTCCCACGCAGCTCTGCTTGGTCTCACACACAGGCTAGACACGTGTTGCTCTCACTTTCACATTCCCTTCATGTGGACCAGTGCATAACAGAGAGGACCAGTGTATAACAGAGAGAGAGGACCAGTGTATAACAGAGAGAGAGGACCAGTGTATAACAGAGAGAGAGGACCAGTGTATAACAGAGAGAGAGGACCAGTGTATAACAGAGAGAGAGGACCAGTGTATAACAGAGAGAGAGAGAGGACCAGTACATAACAGAGAGAGAGGACCAGTGTATAACAGAGAGAGAGGACCAGTGTATAACAGAGAGAGAGGACCAGTGTATAACAGAGAGAGAGAGAGGACCAGTGTATAACAGAGAGAGAGGACCAGTGTATAACAGAGAGAGAGAGGACCAGTGTATAACAGAGAGAGAGAGAGGACCAGTGTATAACAGAGAGAGAGAGGACCAGTGTATAACAGAGAGAGAGAGAGGACCAGTGTATAACAGAGAGAGAGAGAGGACCAGTGTATAACAGAGAGAGAGAGGACCAGTGTATAACAGAGAGAGGACCAGTGTATAACAGAGAGAGAGGACCAGTGTATAACAGAGAGAGAGAGGACCAGTGTATAACAGAGAGAGAGAGGACCAGTGTATAACAGAGAGAGAGGACCAGTGTATAACAGAGAGAGAGAGGACCAGTGTATAACAGAGAGAGAGGACCAGTGTATAACAGAGAGAGAGGACCAGTGTATAACAGAGAGAGAGAGGACCAGTGTATAACAGAGAGAGAGGACCAGTGTATAACAGAGAGAGAGAGGACCAGTGTATAACAGAGAGAGAGAGGACCAGTGTATAACAGAGAGAGAGAGGACCAGTGTATAACAGAGAGAGAGGACCAGTGTATAACAGAGAGAGAGGACCAGTGTATAACAGAGAGAGAGGACCAGTGTATAACAGAGAGAGAGGACCAGTGTATAACAGAGAGAGAGAGGACCAGTGTATAACAGAGAGAGAGGACCAGTGTATAACAGAGAGAGAGAGGACCAGTGTATAACAGAGAGAGAGAGGACCAGTGTATAACAGAGAGAGAGAGGACCAGTGTATAACAGAGAGAGAGAGGACCAGTGTATAACAGAGAGAGAGAGGACCAGTGTATAACAGAGAGAGAGAGGACCAGTGTATAACAGAGAGAGAGAGGACCAGTGTATAACAGAGAGAGAGAGGACCAGTGTATAACAGAGAGAGAGGACCAGTGTATAACAGAGAGAGAGAGGACCAGTGTATAACAGAGAGAGAGAGGACCAGTGTATAACAGAGAGAGAGGACCAGTGTATAACAGAGAGAGAGAGGACCAGTGCATAACAGAGAGAGGACCAGTGTATAACAGAGAGAGAGGACCAGTGTATAACAGAGAGAGAGGACCAGTGTATAACAGAGAGAGAGGACCAGTGTATAACAGAGAGAGAGGACCAGTGTATAACAGAGAGAGAGGACCAGTGTATAACAGAGAGAGAGGACCAGTGTATAACAGAGAGAGAGAGGACCAGTGTATAACAGAGAGAGAGGACCAGTGTATAACAGAGAGAGAGAGGACCAGTGTATAACAGAGAGAGAGGACCAGTGTATAACAGAGAGAGAGAGGACCAGTGTATAACAGAGAGAGAGAGAGGACCAGTGTATAACAGAGAGAGAGAGAGGACCAGTGTATAACAGAGAGAGAGAGGACCAGTGTATAACAGAGAGAGAGGACCAGTGTATAACAGAGAGAGAGGACCAGTGTATAACAGAGAGAGAGGACCAGTGTATAACAGAGAGAGAGGACCAGTGTATAACAGAGAGAGAGGACCAGTGTATAACAGAGAGAGAGAGAGGACCAGTGTATAACAGAGAGAGGACCAGTGTATAACAGAGAGAGAGAGGACCAGTGTATAACAGAGAGAGAGAGGACCAGTGTATAACAGAGAGAGAGAGGACCAGTGTATAACAGAGAGAGAGAGGACCAGTGTATAACAGAGAGAGAGAGAGAGAGGACCAGTGTATAACAGAGAGAGAGAGGACCAGTGTATAACAGAGAGAGAGAGGACCAGTGTATAACAGAGAGAGAGGACCAGTGTATAACAGAGAGAGAGAGGACCAGTGTATAACAGAGAGAGAGGACCAGTGTATAACAGAGAGAGAGAGGACCAGTGTATAACAGAGAGAGAGGACCGGTGTATAACAGAGAGAGAGAGGACCAGTGTATAACAGAGAGAGAGGACCAGTGTATAACAGAGAGAGAGAGGACCAGTGTATAACAGAGAGAGAGGACCAGTGTATAACAGAGAGAGAGAGGACCAGTGTATAACAGAGAGAGAGAGGACCAGTGTATAACAGAGAGAGAGGACCAGTGTATAACAGAGAGAGAGGACCAGTGTATAACAGAGAGAGAGGACCAGTGTATAACAGAGAGAGAGAGGACCAGTGTATAACAGAGAGAGAGGACCAGTGTATAACAGAGAGAGGACCAGTGTATAACAGAGAGAGAGAGGACCAGTGTATAACAGAGAGAGAGAGGACCAGTGTATAACAGAGAGAGAGAGGACCAGTGTATAACAGAGAGAGAGAGGACCAGTGTATAACAGAGAGAGAGGACCAGTGTATAACAGAGAGAGAGAGAGGACCAGTGTATAACAGAGAGAGAGGACCAGTGTATAACAGAGAGAGAGAGGACCAGTGTATAACAGAGAGAGAGAGGACCAGTGTATAACAGAGAGAGAGAGGACCAGTGTATAACAGAGAGAGAGAGGACCAGTGTATAACAGAGAGAGAGAGGACCAGTGTATAACAGAGAGAGAGAGGACCAGTGTATAACAGAGAGAGAGGACCAGTGTATAACAGAGAGAGAGAGGACCAGTGTATAACAGAGAGAGAGAGGACCAGTGTATAACAGAGAGAGAGGACCAGTGTATAACAGAGAGAGAGAGGACCAGTGTATAACAGAGAGAGAGGACCAGTGTATAACAGAGAGAGAGAGGACCAGTGTATAACAGAGAGAGAGGACCAGTGTATAACAGAGAGAGAGGACCAGTGTATAACAGAGAGAGAGAGGACCAGTGTATAACAGAGAGAGAGGACCAGTGTATAACAGAGAGAGAGAGGACCAGTGTATAACAGAGAGAGAGGACCAGTGTATAACAGAGAGAGAGAGAGGACCAGTGTATAACAGAGAGAGAGAGGACCAGTGTATAACAGAGAGAGAGAGAGGACCAGTGTATAACAGAGAGAGAGAGGACCAGTGTATAACAGAGAGAGAGAGAGGACCAGTGTATAACAGAGAGAGAGAGGACCAGTGTATAACAGAGAGAGAGGACCAGTGTATAACAGAGAGAGAGAGGACCAGTGTATAACAGAGAGAGAGAGGACCAGTGTATAACAGAGAGAGAGAGGACCAGTGTATAACAGAGAGAGAGAGGACCAGTGTATAACAGAGAGAGAGAGAGGACCAGTGTATAACAGAGAGAGAGAGAGGACCAGTGTATAACAGAGAGAGAGAGGACCAGTGTATAACAGAGAGAGAGGACCAGTGTATAACAGAGAGAGAGGACCAGTGTATAACAGAGAGAGAGGACCAGTGTATAACAGAGAGAGAGAGGACCAGTGTATAACAGAGAGAGAGAGGACCAGTGTATAACAGAGAGAGAGAGGACCAGTGTATAACAGAGAGAGAGGACCAGTGTATAACAGAGAGAGAGGACCAGTGTATAACAGAGAGAGAGAGGACCAGTGTATAACAGAGAGAGAGGACCAGTGTATAACAGAGAGAGAGAGGACCAGTGTATAACAGAGAGAGAGAGGACCAGTGTATAACAGAGAGAGAGGACCAGTGTATAACAGAGAGAGAGAGGACCAGTGTATAACAGAGAGAGAGAGGACCAGTGTATAACAGAGAGAGAGAGGACCAGTGTATAACAGAGAGAGAGAGGACCAGTGTATAACAGAGAGAGAGAGGACCAGTGTATAACAGAGAGAGAGAGGACCAGTGTATAACAGAGAGAGAGGACCAGTGTATAACAGAGAGAGAGGACCAGTGTATAACAGAGAGAGAGGACCAGTGTATAACAGAGAGAGAGAGGACCAGTGTATAACAGAGAGAGAGAGAGGACCAGTGTATAACAGAGAGAGAGAGAGGACCAGTGTATAACAGAGAGAGAGAGGACCAGTGTATAACAGAGAGAGAGGACCAGTGTATAACAGAGAGAGAGAGGACCAGTGTATAACAGAGAGAGAGAGGACCAGTGTATAACAGAGAGAGAGGACCAGTGTATAACAGAGAGAGAGGACCAGTGTATAACAGAGAGAGAGAGGACCAGTGTATAACAGAGAGAGAGAGAGGACCAGTGTATAACAGAGAGAGAGGACCAGTGTATAACAGAGAGAGAGAGGACCAGTGTATAACAGAGAGAGAGAGAGGACCAGTGTATAACAGAGAGAGAGAGGACCAGTGTATAACAGAGAGAGGACCAGTGTATAACAGAGAGAGAGAGGACCAGTGTATAACAGAGAGAGAGGACCAGTGTATAACAGAGAGAGAGAGAGGACCAGTGTATAACAGAGAGAGAGGACCAGTGTATAACAGAGAGAGAGAGAGGACCAGTACATAACAGAGAGAGAGGACCAGTGTATAACAGAGAGAGAGAGGACCAGTGTATAACAGAGAGAGAGGACCAGTGTATAACAGAGAGAGAGAGAGGACCAGTACATAACAGAGAGAGAGGTATTTTATTATACTCTCTACTATATCTCCATTACATGACTGTGTGGCACTGCTAACACCGTTATTATTTGTCTTGTTATGTTGCAGCAGATTAAGCTCTGCTCTTGTGTCTCGTCTCTGTCTCGGCCTGCAGCTGGAGACCGTGACCCCGGGCCTGCTGGAGACCGTGACCCCGGGCCTGCTGGAGACCGTGACCCCGGGCCTGGTGGAGGCCGACCACACGTCCTCTAACGGCCTGCAGGTGGAGCATCTGGTCTTCAGTCTGAGTCCCACCGCGCTGCTCCTGGGCTGC
Organism: Notolepis coatsorum; assembly: GCF_963971535.1. Taxonomy (NCBI): domain Eukaryota; kingdom Metazoa; phylum Chordata; class Actinopteri; order Aulopiformes; family Paralepididae; genus Notolepis; species Notolepis coatsorum. The sequence continues at coordinate 126,587,952 of NC_140176.1, forward strand.
CGTGTCAGCGTGAGGACAACACCATATAAGGCCCTACCACACTAGAGTGACCAGAGACTGTGACACCATATAAGGCCCTACCACACTAGAGTGACCAGAGGCTGTGACACCATATAAGGCCCTACCACACTAGAGTGACCAGAGGCTGTGACACCATATTATCATGATACTAGAGTAACCAGAGACTGTGATACCAGATTATCATGATACTAGAGTCACCAGAGGCTGTGATACCATATTATCATGATACTAGAGTCACCAGAGGCTGTGACACCATATTATCATGATACTAGAGTAACCAGAGACTGTGATACCATATTATCATGATACTAGAGTAACCAGAGACCATGACACCATATTATCATGATACTAGAGTAACCAGAGACTGTGATACCAGATTATCATGATACTAGAGTGACCAGAGGCTGTGACACCATATTATCATGATACTAGAGTCACCAGAGACTGTGACACCATATTATCATGATACTAGAGTCACCAGAGACTGTGACACCATATTATCATGATACTAGAGTCACCAGAGACTGTGATACCATATTATCATGATACTAGAGTCACCAGAGACTGTGATACCATATTATCATGATACTAGAGTCACCAGAGACTGTGATACCATATTATCATGATACTAGAGTCACCAGAGACTGTGATACCATATTATCATGATACTAGAGTCACCAGAGACTGTGACACCATATTATCATGATACTAGAGTCACCAGAGGCTGTGACACCATATTATCATGATACTAGAGTCACCAGAGACTGTGATACCATATTATCATGATACTAGAGTCACCAGAAGCTGTGATACCATATTATCATGATACTAGAGTCACCAGAGACTGTGACACCATATTATCATGATACTAGAGTCACCAGAGGCTGTGATACCATATTATCATGATACTAGAGTCACCAGAGACTGTGATACCATATTATCATGATACTAGAGTGACCAGAGACCATGACACCATATTATCATGATACTAGAGTCACCAGAGACTGTGATACCATATTATCATGATACTAGAGTCACCAGAGACTGTGACACCATATTATCATGCTACTAGAGACACCAGAGACTGTGATACCATATTATCATGATACTAGAGTCAACAGAGACTGTGACACCATATTATCATGATACTAGAGTCACCAGAGACTGTGACACCATATTATCATGATACTAGAGTGACCAGAGGCTGTGACACCATATTATCATGATACTAGAGTCACCAGAGACTGTGATACCATATTATCATGATACTAGAGTCACCAGAGACTGTGACACCATATTATCATGATACTAGAGTCACCAGATGCTGTGACACCATATTATCATGATACTAGAGTCACCAGAGACTGTGATACCATATTATCATGATACTAGAGTCACCAGAGACTGTGATACCATATTATCATGATACTAGAGTCACCAGAGGCTGTGATACCATATTATCATGATACTAGAGTCACCAGAGGCTGTGACACCATATTATCATGATACTAGAGTCACCAGAGACTGTGATACCATATTATCATGATACTAGAGTGACCAGAGACCATGACACCATATTATCATGATACTAGAGTGATCAGAGACTGTGATACCATATTATCATGATACTAGAGTCACCAGAGACTGTGATACCATATTATCATGATACTAGAGTCACCAGAGACTGTGACACCATATTATCATGATACTAGAGTGACCAGAGACTGTGATACCATATTATCATGATACTAGAGTGACCAGAGACTGTGACACCATATTATCATGATACTAGAGTCACCAGAGGCTGTGATACCATATTATCATGATACTAGAGTGACCAGAGACTGTGACACCATATTATCATGATACTAGAGTCACCAGAGACTGTGACACCATATTATCATGATACTAGAGTCACCAGAGACTGTGATACCATATTATCATGATACTAGAGTCACCAGAGACCATGACACCATATTATCATGATACTAGAGTGACCAGAGGCTGTGATACCATATTATCATGATACTAGAGTCACCAGAGACTGTGACACCATATTATCATGATACTAGAGTCACCAGAGACTGTGACACCATATTATCATGATACTAGAGTCACCAGAGACTGTGATACCATATTATCATGATACTAGAGTCACCAGAGACTGTGACACCATATTATCATGATACTAGAGTCACCAGAGGCTGTGACACCATATTATCATGATACTAGAGTCACCAGAGACTGTGATACCATATTATCATGATACTAGAGTCACCAGAGACTGTGATACCATATTATCATGATACTAGAGTCACCAGAGGCTGTGATACCATATTATCATGATACTAGAGTCACCAGAGGCTGTGACACCATATTATCATGATACCCGAGTGACCAGAGGCTGTGATACCATATTATCATGATACTAGAGTCACCAGAGACTGTGATACCATATTATCATGATACTAGAGTGACCAGAGGCTGTGACACCATATTATCATGATACTAGAGTCACCAGAGGCTGTGACACCATATTATCATGATACTAGAGTCACCAGAGACTGTGACACCATATTATAATGATACTAGAGTCACCAGAGACTGTGATACCATATTATCATGATACTAGAGTCACCAGAGGCTGTGATACCATAGTATCATGATACTAGAGTGACCAGAGGCTGTGATACCATATTATCATGATACTAGAGTCACCAGAGGCTGTGACACCATATTATCATGATACTAGAGTGACCAGAGACTGTGACACCATATTATCATGATACTAGAGTCACCAGAGACCATGACACCATATTATCATGATACTAGAGTCACCAGAGACTGTGATACCATATTATCATGATACTAGAGTCACCAGAGACCTTGACACCATATTATCATGATACTAGAGTCACCAGAGACTGTGACACCATATTATCATGATACTAGAGTCACCAGAGACTGTGATACCATATTATCATGATACTAGAGTGACCAGAGACTGTGACACCATATTATCATGATACTAGAGTCACCAGAGACTGTGACACCATATTATCATGATACTAGAGTCACCAGAGACTGTGATACCATATTATCATGATACTAGAGTCACCAGAGACTGTGACACCATATTATCATGATACTAGAGTCACCAGAGGCTGTGATACCATATTATCATGATACTAGAGTCACCAGAGACTGTGACACCATATTATCATGATACTAGAGTCACCAGAGACTGTGATACCATATTATCATGATACTAGAGTGACCAGAGACTGTGACACCATATTATCATGATACTAGAGTCACCAGAGGCTGTGATACCATATTATCATGATACTAGAGTCACCAGAGGCTGTGATACCATATTATCATGATACTAGGGTCACCAGAGGCTGTGATACCATATTATCATGATACTAGAGTCACCAGAGACCATGACACCATATTATCATGATACTAGAGTCACCAGAGACTGTGATACCATATTATCATGATACTAGAGTCACCAGAGGCTGTGATACCATATTATCATGATACTAGAGTCACCAGAGACCATGATACCATATTATCATGATACTAGAGTGACCAGAGACTGTGACACCATAGTATCATGATACTAGAGTCACCAGAGACTGTGACACCATATTATCATGATACTAGAGTGACCAGAGACTGTGATACCATATTATCATGATACTAGAGTCACCAGAGACTGTGACACCATATTATCATGATACTAGAGTCACCAGAGACTGTGACACCATATTATCATGATACTAGAGTCACCAGAGACTGTGATACCATATTATCATGATACTAGAGTCACCAGAGACTGTGATACCATATTATCATGATACTAGAGTCACCAGAGACTGTGACACCATATTATCATGATACTAGGGTCACCAGAGACTGTGATACCATATTATCATGATACTAGAGTGACCAGAGACTGTGATACCATATTATCATGATACTAGAGTCACCAGAGGCTGTGATACCATATTATCATGATACTAGAGTCACCAGAGACTGTGATACCATATTATCATGATACTAGAGTCACCAGAGACTGTGATACCATATTATCATGATACTAGAGTCACCAGAGACTGTGACACCATATAATCATGATACTAGAGTCACCAGAGACTGTGACACCATATTATCATGATACTAGAGTCACCAGAGACTGTGATACCATATTATCATGATACTAGAGTCACCAGAGACTGTGATACCATATTATCATGATACTAGAGTGACCAGAGACCATGACACCATATTATCATGATACTAGAGTCACCAGAGACTGTGACATCATATTATCATGATACTAGAGTCACCAGAGACTATGATACCATATTATCATGATACTAGAGTCACCAGAGGCTGTGATACCATATTATCATGATACTAGAGTGACCAGAGACTGTGATACCATATTATCATGATACTAGAGTGATCAGAGACTGTGATACCATATTATCATGATACTAGAGTCACCAGAGACTATGATACCATATTATCATGATACTAGAGTCACCAGAGGCTGTGATACCATATTATCATGATACTAGAGTGACCAGAGACTGTGACACCATATTATCATGATACTAGAGTGACCAGAGACTGTGATACCATATTATCATGATACTAGAGTCACCAGAGGCTGTGATACCATATTATCATGATACTAGAGTGACCAGAGACTGTGATACCATATTATCATGATACTAGAGTGATCAGATACTGTGATACCATATTATCATGATACTAGAGTCACCAGAGGCTGTGATACCATATTATCATGATACTAGAGTCACCAGAGACTGTGACACCATATTATCATGATACTAGAGTCACCAGAGACTGTGACACCATATTATCATGATACTAGAGTCACCAGAGACTGTGATACCATATTATCATGATACTAGAGTCACCAGAGACTGTGACACCATATTATCATGATACTAGAGTCACCAGAGACTGTGATACCATATTATCATGATACTAGAGTCACCAGAGACTGTGATACCATATTATCATGATACTAGAGTCACCAGAGGCTGTGACACCATATTATCATGATACTAGAGTGACCAGAGACTGTGATACCATATTATCATGATACTAGGGTCACCAGAGATACCATATTATCATGATACTAGAGTCACCAGAGACTGTGACACCATATTATCATGATACTAGAGTCACCAGAGACTGTGATACCATATTATCATGATACTAGAGTCACCAGAGACTGTGATACCATATTATCATGATACTAGAGTCACCAGAGGCTGTGATACCATATTATCATGATACTAGAGTGACCAGAGACTGTGATACCATATTATCATGATACTAGAGTGACCAGAGACTGTGATACCATATTATCATGATACTAGGGTCACCAGAGATACCATATTATCATGATACTAGAGTCACCAGAGACCATGACACCATATTATCATGATACTAGAGTCACCAGAGACTGTGATACCATATTATCATGATACTAGAGTCACCAGAGGCTGTGACACCATATTATCATGATACTAGAGTGAACAGAGACTGTGATACCATATTATCATGATACTAGAGTCACCAGAGGCTGTGATACCATATTATCATGATACTAGAGTGACCAGAGACTGTGATACCATATTATCATGATACTAGAGTCACCAGAGGCTGTGATACCATATTATCATGATACTAGAGTCACCAGAGGCTGTGATACCATATTATCATGATACTAGAGTCACCAGAGACTGTGACACCATATTATCATGATACTAGAGTCACCAGAGACTGTGATACCATATTATCATGATACTAGAGTCACCAGAGACTGTGACACCATATTATCATGATACTAGAGTCACCAGAGGCTGTGATACCATATTATCATGATACTAGAGTCACCAGAGACTGTGACACCATATTATCATGATACTAGAGTCACCAGAGACTGTGATACCATATTATCATGATACTAGAGTCACCAGAGACTGTGACACCATATTATCATGATACTAGAGTCACCAGAGACTGTGATACCATATTATCATGATACTAGAGTCAGCAGAGACTGTGATACCATATTATCATGATACTAGAGTCACCAGAGGCTGTGATACCATATTATCATGATACTAGAGTCACCAGAGGCTGTGATACCATATTATCATGATACTAGAGTCACCAGAGACTGTGACACCATATTATCATGATACTAGACTAACCAGAGGCTGTGACACCATATTATCATGATACTAGAGTCACCAGAGACTGTGACACCATATTATCATGATACTAGAGTCACCAGAGACTGTGACACCATATTATCATGATACTAGAGTCACCAGAGGCTGTGATACCATATTATCATGATACTAGAGTCACCAGAGGCTGTGATACCATATTATCATGATACTAGAGTCACCAGAGACTGTGACACCATATTATCATGATACTAGACTAACCAGAGGCTGTGACACCATATTATCATGATACTAGAGTCACCAGAGACTGTGACACCATATTATCATGATACTAGAGTCACCAGAGACTGTGACACCATATTATCATGATACTAGAGTCACCAGAGGCTGTGATACCATATTATCATGATACTAGAGTCACCAGAGACTGTGACACCATATTATCATGATACTAGAGTCACCAGAGACTGTGATACCATATTATCATGATACTAGAGTCACCAGAGACTGTGACACCATATTATCATGATACTAGAGTCACCAGAGACTGTGATACCATATTATCATGATACTAGAGTCAGCAGAGACTGTGATACCATATTATCATGATACTAGAGTCACCAGAGACTGTGATACCATATTATCATGATACTAGAGTGACCAGAGACTGTGATACCATATTATCATGATACTAGAGTGACCAGAGACTGTGATACCATATTATCATGATACTAGAGTCACCAGAGACTGTGATACCATATTATCATGATACTAGAGTCACCAGAGACTGTGACACCATATTATCATGATACTAGAGTCACCAGAGACTGTGACACCATATTATCATGATACTAGAGTCACCAGAGACTGTGATACCATATTATCATGATACTAGAGTCACCAGAGACTGTGATACCATATTATCATGATACTAGAGTCACCAGAGACCATGACACCATATTATCATGATACTAGAGTCACCAGAGACTGTGATACCATATTATCATGATACTAGAGTCACCAGAGACTGTGACACCATATTATCATGATACTAGAGTCACCAGAGGCTGTGATACCATATTATCATGATACTAGAGTTACCAGAGGCTGTGACACCATATTATCATGATACTAGAGTGACCAGAGGCTGTGACACCATATTATCATGATACTAGAGTGACCAGAGGCTGTGACACCATATTATCATGATACTAGAGTCACCAGAGACTGTGATACCATATTATCATGATACTAGAGTCACCAGAGACTGTGATACCATATTATCATGATACTAGAGTCACCAGAGACTGTGATACCATATTATCATGATACTAGAGTCACCAGAGACTGTGATACCATATTATCATGATACTAGAGTCACCAGAGACTGTGATACCATATTATCATGATACTAGAGTCACCAGAGACTGTGACACCATATTATCATGATACCCGAGTGACCAGAGGCTGTGACACCATATTATCATGATACTAGAGTCACCAGAGGCTGTGATACCATATTATCATGATACTAGAGTCACCAGAGACTGTGATACCATATTATCATGATACTAGAGTCACCAGAGACCATGACACCATATTATCATGATACTAGAGTCACCAGAGACTGTGATACCATATTATCATGATACTAGAGTCACCAGAGACCATGACACCATATTATCATGATACTAGAGTCACCAGAGACTGTGACACCATATTATCATGATACTAGAGTCACCAGAGACTGTGATACCATATTATCATGATACTAGAGTCACCAGAGACTGTGATACCATATTATCATGGTACTAGAGTCACCAGAGACTGTGATACCATATTATCATGATACTAGAGTCACCAGAGACTGTGATACCATATTATCATGATACTAGAGTCACCAGAGACTGTGATACCATATTATCATGATACTAGAGTCACCAGAGACTGTGACACCATATTATCATGATACTAGAGTGACCAGAGGCTGTGATACCATATTATCATGATACTAGAGTGACCAGAGGCTGTGACACCATATTATCATGATACTAGAGTCACCAGAGACTGTGATACCATATTATCATGATACTAGAGTCACCAGAGACTGTGATACCATATTATCATGATACTAGAGTCACCAGAGGCTGTGACACCATATTATCATGATACTAGAGTGATCAGAGACTGTGATACCATATTATCATGATACTAGAGTCACCAGAGACCATGACACCATATTATCATGATATTAGAGTCACCAGAGACCATGACACCATATTATCATGATACTAGAGTCACCAGAGGCTGTGATACCATATTATCATGATACTAGAGTCACCAGAGGCTGTGATACCATATTATCATGATACTAGAGTCACCAGAGACCATGACACCATATTATCATGATACTAGAGTGACCAGAGACTGTGATACCATATTATCATGATACTAGAGTGACCAGAGACTGTGACACCATATTATCATGATACTAGAGTCACCAGAGGCTGTGATACCATATTATCATGATACTAGAGTCACCAGAGACTGTGATACCATATTATCATGATACTAGAGTCACCAGAGACCATGACACCATATTATCATGATACTAGAGTCACCAGAGACTGTGATACCATATTATCATGATACTAGAGTCACCAGAGACCATGACACCATATTATCATGATACTAGAGTCACCAGAGACTGTGACACCATATTATCATGATACTAGAGTCACCAGAGGCTGTGATACCATATTATCATGATACTAGAGTGACCAGAGACTGTGACACCATATTATCATGATACTAGAGTGACCAGAGACTGTGATACCATATTATCATGATACTAGAGTCACCAGAGGCTGTGATACCATATTATCATGATACTAGAGTGACCAGAGACTGTGATACCATATTATCATGATACTAGAGTGATCAGATACTGTGATACCATATTATCATGATACTAGAGTCACCAGAGGCTGTGATACCATATTATCATGATACTAGAGTCACCAGAGACTGTGACACCATATTATCATGATACTAGAGTCACCAGAGACTGTGACACCATATTATCATGATACTAGAGTCACCAGAGACTGTGATACCATATTATCATGATACTAGAGTCACCAGAGACTGTGACACCATATTATCATGATACTAGAGTCACCAGAGACTGTGATACCATATTATCATGATACTAGAGTCACCAGAGACTGTGATACCATATTATCATGATACTAGAGTCACCAGAGGCTGTGACACCATATTATCATGATACTAGAGTGACCAGAGACTGTGATACCATATTATCATGATACTAGGGTCACCAGAGATACCATATTATCATGATACTAGAGTCACCAGAGACTGTGACACCATATTATCATGATACTAGAGTCACCAGAGACTGTGATACCATATTATCATGATACTAGAGTCACCAGAGACTGTGATACCATATTATCATGATACTAGAGTCACCAGAGGCTGTGATACCATATTATCATGATACTAGAGTGACCAGAGACTGTGATACCATATTATCATGATACTAGAGTGACCAGAGACTGTGATACCATATTATCATGATACTAGGGTCACCAGAGATACCATATTATCATGATACTAGAGTCACCAGAGACCATGACACCATATTATCATGATACTAGAGTCACCAGAGACTGTGATACCATATTATCATGATACTAGAGTCACCAGAGGCTGTGACACCATATTATCATGATACTAGAGTGAACAGAGACTGTGATACCATATTATCATGATACTAGAGTCACCAGAGGCTGTGATACCATATTATCATGATACTAGAGTGACCAGAGACTGTGATACCATATTATCATGATACTAGAGTCACCAGAGGCTGTGATACCATATTATCATGATACTAGAGTCACCAGAGGCTGTGATACCATATTATCATGATACTAGAGTCACCAGAGACTGTGACACCATATTATCATGATACTAGAGTCACCAGAGACTGTGATACCATATTATCATGATACTAGAGTCACCAGAGACTGTGACACCATATTATCATGATACTAGAGTCACCAGAGGCTGTGATACCATATTATCATGATACTAGAGTCACCAGAGACTGTGACACCATATTATCATGATACTAGAGTCACCAGAGACTGTGATACCATATTATCATGATACTAGAGTCACCAGAGACTGTGACACCATATTATCATGATACTAGAGTCACCAGAGACTGTGATACCATATTATCATGATACTAGAGTCAGCAGAGACTGTGATACCATATTATCATGATACTAGAGTCACCAGAGGCTGTGATACCATATTATCATGATACTAGAGTCACCAGAGGCTGTGATACCATATTATCATGATACTAGAGTCACCAGAGACTGTGACACCATATTATCATGATACTAGACTAACCAGAGGCTGTGACACCATATTATCATGATACTAGAGTCACCAGAGACTGTGACACCATATTATCATGATACTAGAGTCACCAGAGACTGTGACACCATATTATCATGATACTAGAGTCACCAGAGGCTGTGATACCATATTATCATGATACTAGAGTCACCAGAGGCTGTGATACCATATTATCATGATACTAGAGTCACCAGAGACTGTGACACCATATTATCATGATACTAGACTAACCAGAGGCTGTGACACCATATTATCATGATACTAGAGTCACCAGAGACTGTGACACCATATTATCATGATACTAGAGTCACCAGAGACTGTGACACCATATTATCATGATACTAGAGTCACCAGAGGCTGTGATACCATATTATCATGATACTAGAGTCACCAGAGACTGTGACACCATATTATCATGATACTAGAGTCACCAGAGACTGTGATACCATATTATCATGATACTAGAGTCACCAGAGACTGTGACACCATATTATCATGATACTAGAGTCACCAGAGACTGTGATACCATATTATCATGATACTAGAGTCAGCAGAGACTGTGATACCATATTATCATGATACTAGAGTCACCAGAGACTGTGATACCATATTATCATGATACTAGAGTGACCAGAGACTGTGATACCATATTATCATGATACTAGAGTGACCAGAGACTGTGATACCATATTATCATGATACTAGAGTCACCAGAGACTGTGATACCATATTATCATGATACTAGAGTCACCAGAGACTGTGACACCATATTATCATGATACTAGAGTCACCAGAGACTGTGACACCATATTATCATGATACTAGAGTCACCAGAGACTGTGATACCATATTATCATGATACTAGAGTCACCAGAGACTGTGATACCATATTATCATGATACTAGAGTCACCAGAGACCATGACACCATATTATCATGATACTAGAGTCACCAGAGACTGTGATACCATATTATCATGATACTAGAGTCACCAGAGACTGTGACACCATATTATCATGATACTAGAGTCACCAGAGGCTGTGATACCATATTATCATGATACTAGAGTTACCAGAGGCTGTGACACCATATTATCATGATACTAGAGTGACCAGAGGCTGTGACACCATATTATCATGATACTAGAGTGACCAGAGGCTGTGACACCATATTATCATGATACTAGAGTCACCAGAGACTGTGATACCATATTATCATGATACTAGAGTCACCAGAGACTGTGATACCATATTATCATGATACTAGAGTCACCAGAGACTGTGATACCATATTATCATGATACTAGAGTCACCAGAGACTGTGATACCATATTATCATGATACTAGAGTCACCAGAGACTGTGATACCATATTATCATGATACTAGAGTCACCAGAGACTGTGACACCATATTATCATGATACCCGAGTGACCAGAGGCTGTGACACCATATTATCATGATACTAGAGTCACCAGAGGCTGTGATACCATATTATCATGATACTAGAGTCACCAGAGACTGTGATACCATATTATCATGATACTAGAGTCACCAGAGACCATGACACCATATTATCATGATACTAGAGTCACCAGAGACTGTGATACCATATTATCATGATACTAGAGTCACCAGAGACCATGACACCATATTATCATGATACTAGAGTCACCAGAGACTGTGACACCATATTATCATGATACTAGAGTCACCAGAGACTGTGATACCATATTATCATGATACTAGAGTCACCAGAGACTGTGATACCATATTATCATGATACTAGAGTGACCAGAGACTGTGACACCATATTATCATGATACTAGAGTGACCAGAGACTGTGATACCATATTATCATGATACTAGAGTCACCAGAGACTGTGATACCATATTATCATGATACTAGAGTCACCAGAGACTGTGATACCATATTATCATGATACTAGAGTCACCAGAGACTGTGATACCATATTATCATGATACTAGAGTCACCAGAGACTGTGACACCATATTATCATGATACTAGAGTGACCAGAGGCTGTGATACCATATTATCATGATACTAGAGTGACCAGAGGCTGTGACACCATATTATCATGATACTAGAGTCACCAGAGACTGTGATACCATATTATCATGATACTAGAGTCACCAGAGACTGTGATACCATATTATCATGATACTAGAGTCACCAGAGGCTGTGACACCATATTATCATGATACTAGAGTGATCAGAGACTGTGATACCATATTATCATGATACTAGAGTCACCAGAGACCATGACACCATATTATCATGATATTAGAGTCACCAGAGACCATGACACCATATTATCATGATACTAGAGTCACCAGAGGCTGTGATACCATATTATCATGATACTAGAGTCACCAGAGGCTGTGATACCATATTATCATGATACTAGAGTCACCAGAGACCATGACACCATATTATCATGATACTAGAGTGACCAGAGACTGTGATACCATATTATCATGATACTAGAGTGACCAGAGACTGTGACACCATATTATCATGATACTAGAGTCACCAGAGGCTGTGATACCATATTATCATGATACTAGAGTCACCAGAGACTGTGATACCATATTATCATGATACTAGAGTCACCAGAGACCATGACACCATATTATCATGATACTAGAGTCACCAGAGACTGTGATACCATATTATCATGATACTAGAGTCACCAGAGACCATGACACCATATTATCATGATACTAGAGTCACCAGAGACTGTGACACCATATTATCATGATACTAGAGTCACCAGAGACTGTGATACCATATTATCATGATACTAGAGTCACCAGAGACTGTGATACCATATTATCATGGTACTAGAGTCACCAGAGACTGTGATACCATATTATCATGATACTCGAGTCACCAGAGACTGTGATACCATATTATCATGATACTAGAGTCACCAGAGACTGTGATACCATATTATCATGATACTAGAGTCACCAGAGACTGTGACACCATATTATCATGATACTAGAGTGACCAGAGGCTGTGATACCATATTATCATGATACTAGAGTGACCAGAGGCTGTGACACCATATTATCATGATACTAGAGTCACCAGAGACTGTGATACCATATTATCATGATACTAGAGTCACCAGAGACTGTGATACCATATTATCATGATACTAGAGTCACCAGAGGCTGTGACACCATATTATCATGATACTAGAGTGACCAGAGGCTGTGACACCATATTATCATGATACTAGAGTGATCAGAGACTGTGATACCATATTATCATGATACTAGAGTCACCAGAGACCATGACACCATATTATCATGATATTAGAGTCACCAGAGACCATGACACCATATTATCATGATACTAGAGTCACCAGAGACTGTGATACCATATTATCATGATACTAGAGTCACCAGAGACTGTGATACCATATTATCATGATACTAGAGTCACCAGAGGCTGTGACACCATATTATCATGATACTAGAGTCACCAGAGACTGTGATACCATATTATCATGATACTAGAGTCACCAGAGACCATGACACCATATTATCATGATATTAGAGTCACCAGAGACCATGACACCATATTATCATGATACTAGAGTGACCAGAGACTGTGACACCATATTATCATGATACTAGAGTCACCAGAGACTGTGACACCATATTATCATGATACTAGAGTCACCAGAGACTGTGACACCATATTATCATGATACTAGAGTCACCAGAGGCTGTGATACCATATTATCATGATACTAGAGTCACCAGAGGCTGTGATACCATATTATCATGATACTAGAGTCACCAGAGACTGTGATACCATATTATCATGATACTAGAGTCACCAGAGGCTGTGATACCATATTATCATGATACTAGAGTGACCAGAGACTGTGATACCATATTATCATGATACTAGAGTGATCAGATACTGTGATACCATATTATCATGATACTAGAGTCACCAGAGGCTGTGATACCATATTATCATGATACTAGAGTCACCAGAGACTGTGACACCATATTATCATGATACTAGAGTCACCAGAGACTGTGACACCATATTATCATGATACTAGAGTCACCAGAGACTGTGATACCATATTATCATGATACTAGAGTCACCAGAGACTGTGACACCATATTATCATGATACTAGAGTCACCAGAGACTGTGATACCATATTATCATGATACTAGAGTCACCAGAGACTGTGATACCATATTATCATGATACTAGAGTCACCAGAGGCTGTGACACCATATTATCATGATACTAGAGTGACCAGAGACTGTGATACCATATTATCATGATACTAGGGTCACCAGAGATACCATATTATCATGATACTAGAGTCACCAGAGACTGTGACACCATATTATCATGATACTAGAGTCACCAGAGACTGTGATACCATATTATCATGATACTAGAGTCACCAGAGACTGTGATACCATATTATCATGATACTAGAGTCACCAGAGGCTGTGATACCATATTATCATGATACTAGAGTGACCAGAGACTGTGATACCATATTATCATGATACTAGAGTGACCAGAGACTGTGATACCATATTATCATGATACTAGGGTCACCAGAGATACCATATTATCATGATACTAGAGTCACCAGAGACCATGACACCATATTATCATGATACTAGAGTCACCAGAGACTGTGATACCATATTATCATGATACTAGAGTCACCAGAGGCTGTGACACCATATTATCATGATACTAGAGTGAACAGAGACTGTGATACCATATTATCATGATACTAGAGTCACCAGAGGCTGTGATACCATATTATCATGATACTAGAGTGACCAGAGACTGTGATACCATATTATCATGATACTAGAGTCACCAGAGGCTGTGATACCATATTATCATGATACTAGAGTCACCAGAGGCTGTGATACCATATTATCATGATACTAGAGTCACCAGAGACTGTGACACCATATTATCATGATACTAGAGTCACCAGAGACTGTGATACCATATTATCATGATACTAGAGTCACCAGAGACTGTGACACCATATTATCATGATACTAGAGTCACCAGAGGCTGTGATACCATATTATCATGATACTAGAGTCACCAGAGACTGTGACACCATATTATCATGATACTAGAGTCACCAGAGACTGTGATACCATATTATCATGATACTAGAGTCACCAGAGACTGTGACACCATATTATCATGATACTAGAGTCACCAGAGACTGTGATACCATATTATCATGATACTAGAGTCAGCAGAGACTGTGATACCATATTATCATGATACTAGAGTCACCAGAGGCTGTGATACCATATTATCATGATACTAGAGTCACCAGAGGCTGTGATACCATATTATCATGATACTAGAGTCACCAGAGACTGTGACACCATATTATCATGATACTAGACTAACCAGAGGCTGTGACACCATATTATCATGATACTAGAGTCACCAGAGACTGTGACACCATATTATCATGATACTAGAGTCACCAGAGACTGTGACACCATATTATCATGATACTAGAGTCACCAGAGACTGTGATACCATATTATCATGATACTAGAGTCACCAGAGACTGTGATACCATATTATCATGATACTAGAGTCACCAGAGGCTGTGATACCATATTATCATGATACTAGAGTCACCAGAGACTGTGACACCATATTATCATGATACTAGACTAACCAGAGGCTGTGACACCATATTATCATGATACTAGAGTCACCAGAGACTGTGACACCATATTATCATGATACTAGAGTCACCAGAGACTGTGACACCATATTATCATGATACTAGAGTCACCAGAGGCTGTGATACCATATTATCATGATACTAGAGTCACCAGAGACTGTGACACCATATTATCATGATACTAGAGTCACCAGAGACTGTGATACCATATTATCATGATACTAGAGTCACCAGAGACTGTGACACCATATTATCATGATACTAGAGTCACCAGAGACTGTGATACCATATTATCATGATACTAGAGTCAGCAGAGACTGTGATACCATATTATCATGATACTAGAGTCACCAGAGACTGTGATACCATATTATCATGATACTAGAGTGACCAGAGACTGTGATACCATATTATCATGATACTAGAGTGACCAGAGACTGTGATACCATATTATCATGATACTAGAGTCACCAGAGACTGTGATACCATATTATCATGATACTAGAGTCACCAGAGACTGTGATACCATATTATCATGATACTAGAGTGATCAGAGACTGTGACACCATATTATCATGATACTAGAGTCACCAGAGACTGTGATACCATATTATCATGATACTAGAGTGATCAGAGACTGTGACACCATATTATCATGATACTAGAGTCACCAGAGACTGTGACACCATATTATCATGATACTAGAGTCACCAGAGACTGTGATACCATATTATCATGATACTAGAGTCACCAGAGACTGTGATACCATATTATCATGATACTAGAGTCACCAGAGACCATGACACCATATTATCATGATACTAGAGTCACCAGAGACTGTGATACCATATTATCATGATACTAGAGTCACCAGAGACTGTGACACCATATTATCATGATACTAGAGTCACCAGAGGCTGTGATACCATATTATCATGATACTAGAGTTACCAGAGGCTGTGACACCATATTATCATGATACTAGAGTGACCAGAGGCTGTGACACCATATTATCATGATACTAGAGTGACCAGAGGCTGTGACACCATATTATCATGATACTAGAGTCACCAGAGACTGTGATACCATATTATCATGATACTAGAGTCACCAGAGACTGTGATACCATATTATCATGATACTAGAGTCACCAGAGACTGTGATACCATATTATCATGATACTAGAGTCACCAGAGACTGTGATACCATATTATCATGATACTAGAGTCACCAGAGACTGTGATACCATATTATCATGATACTAGAGTCACCAGAGACTGTGACACCATATTATCATGATACCCGAGTGACCAGAGGCTGTGACACCATATTATCATGATACTAGAGTCACCAGAGGCTGTGATACCATATTATCATGATACTAGAGTCACCAGAGACTGTGATACCATATTATCATGATACTAGAGTCACCAGAGACCATGACACCATATTATCATGATACTAGAGTCACCAGAGACTGTGATACCATATTATCATGATACTAGAGTCACCAGAGACCATGACACCATATTATCATGATACTAGAGTCACCAGAGACTGTGACACCATATTATCATGATACTAGAGTCACCAGAGACTGTGATACCATATTATCATGATACTAGAGTCACCAGAGACTGTGATACCATATTATCATGGTACTAGAGTCACCAGAGACTGTGATACCATATTATCATGATACTAGAGTCACCAGAGACTGTGATACCATATTATCATGATACTAGAGTCACCAGAGACTGTGATACCATATTATCATGATACTAGAGTCACCAGAGACTGTGACACCATATTATCATGATACTAGAGTGACCAGAGGCTGTGATACCATATTATCATGATACTAGAGTGACCAGAGGCTGTGACACCATATTATCATGATACTAGAGTCACCAGAGACTGTGATACCATATTATCATGATACTAGAGTCACCAGAGACTGTGATACCATATTATCATGATACTAGAGTCACCAGAGGCTGTGACACCATATTATCATGATACTAGAGTGATCAGAGACTGTGATACCATATTATCATGATACTAGAGTCACCAGAGACCATGACACCATATTATCATGATATTAGAGTCACCAGAGACCATGACACCATATTATCATGATACTAGAGTCACCAGAGGCTGTGATACCATATTATCATGATACTAGAGTCACCAGAGGCTGTGATACCATATTATCATGATACTAGAGTCACCAGAGACCATGACACCATATTATCATGATACTAGAGTGACCAGAGACTGTGATACCATATTATCATGATACTAGAGTGACCAGAGACTGTGACACCATATTATCATGATACTAGAGTCACCAGAGGCTGTGATACCATATTATCATGATACTAGAGTCACCAGAGACTGTGATACCATATTATCATGATACTAGAGTCACCAGAGACCATGACACCATATTATCATGATACTAGAGTCACCAGAGACTGTGATACCATATTATCATGATACTAGAGTCACCAGAGACCATGACACCATATTATCATGATACTAGAGTCACCAGAGACTGTGACACCATATTATCATGATACTAGAGTCACCAGAGACTGTGATACCATATTATCATGATACTAGAGTCACCAGAGACTGTGATACCATATTATCATGGTACTAGAGTCACCAGAGACTGTGATACCATATTATCATGATACTCTAGTCACCAGAGACTGTGATACCATATTATCATGATACTAGAGTCACCAGAGACTGTGATACCATATTATCATGATACTAGAGTCACCAGAGACTGTGACACCATATTATCATGATACTAGAGTGACCAGAGGCTGTGATACCATATTATCATGATACTAGAGTGACCAGAGGCTGTGACACCATATTATCATGATACTAGAGTCACCAGAGACTGTGATACCATATTATCATGATACTAGAGTCACCAGAGACTGTGATACCATATTATCATGATACTAGAGTCACCAGAGGCTGTGACACCATATTATCATGATACTAGAGTGACCAGAGGCTGTGACACCATATTATCATGATACTAGAGTGATCAGAGACTGTGATACCATATTATCATGATACTAGAGTCACCAGAGACCATGACACCATATTATCATGATATTAGAGTCACCAGAGACCATGACACCATATTATCATGATACTAGAGTCACCAGAGACTGTGATACCATATTATCATGATACTAGAGTCACCAGAGACTGTGATACCATATTATCATGATACTAGAGTCACCAGAGGCTGTGACACCATATTATCATGATACTAGAGTCACCAGAGACTGTGATACCATATTATCATGATACTAGAGTCACCAGAGACCATGACACCATATTATCATGATATTAGAGTCACCAGAGACCATGACACCATATTATCATGATACTAGAGTGACCAGAGACTGTGACACCATATTATCATGATACTAGAGTCACCAGAGACTGTGACACCATATTATCATGATACTAGAGTCACCAGAGACTGTGACACCATATTATCATGATACTAGAGTCACCAGAGGCTGTGATACCATATTATCATGATACTAGAGTCACCAGAGGCTGTGATACCATATTATCATGATACTAGAGTCACCAGAGACCATGACACCATATTATCATGATACTAGAGTGACCAGAGACTGTGATACCATATTATCATGATACTAGAGTGACCAGAGACTGTGACACCATATTATCATGATACTAGAGTCACCAGAGGCTGTGACACCATATTATCATGATACTAGAGTCACCAGAGGCTGTGACACCATATTATCATGATACTAGAGTCACCAGAGGCTGTGATACCATATTATCATGATACTAGAGTCACCAGAGACTGTGATACCATATTATCATGATACTAGAGTCACCAGAGGCTGTGATACCATATTATCATGATACTAGAGTCACCAGAGGCTGTGATACCATATTATCATGATACTAGAGTCACCAGAGACTGTGACACCATATTATCATGATACTAGAGTCACCAGAGGCTGTGATACCATATTATCATGATACTAGAGTCACCAGAGACTGTGATACCATATTATCATGATACTAGAGTGACCAGAGACCATGACACCATAGTATCATGATACTAGAGTCACCAGAGACTGTGATACCATATTATCATGATACTAGAGTCACCAGAGACTGTGACACCATATTATCATGATACTAGAGTCACCAGAGGCTGTGACACCATATTATCATGATACTAGAGTAACCAGAGACTGTGACACCATATTATCATGATACTAGAGTCACCAGAGACTGTGACACCATAGTATCATGATACTAGAGTCACCAGAGACCATGACACCATATTATCATGATACTAGAGTGACCAGAGACTGTGATACCATATTATCATGATACTACAGTGACCAGAGACTGTGACACCATATTATCATGATACTAGAGTCACCAGAGGCTGTGACACCATATTATCATGATACTAGAGTCACCAGAGGCTGTGACACCATATTATCATGATACTAGAGTCACCAGAGGCTGTGATACCATATTATCATGATACTAGAGTCACCAGAGACTGTGATACCATATTATCATGATACTAGAGTCACCAGAGGCTGTGATACCATATTATCATGATACTAGAGTCACCAGAGGCTGTGATACCATATTATCATGATACTAGAGTCACCAGAGACTGTGACACCATATTATCATGATACTAGAGTCACCAGAGGCTGTGATACCATATTATCATGATACTAGAGTCACCAGAGACTGTGACACCATATTATCATGATACTAGAGTCACCAGAGACTGTGATACCATATTATCATGATACTAGAGTCACCAGAGACTGTGATACCATATTATCATGATACTAGAGTCACCAGAGGCTGTGATACCATATTATCATGATACTAGAGTCACCAGAGACTGTGACACCATATTATCATGATACTAGAGTCACCAGAGGCTGTGATACCATATTATCATGATACTAGAGTCACCAGAGACTGTGATACCATATTATCATGATACTAGAGTGACCAGAGACCATGACACCATAGTATCATGATACTAGAGTCACCAGAGACTGTGATACCATATTATCATGATACTAGAGTCACCAGAGACTGTGACACCATATTATCATGATACTAGAGTCACCAGAGGCTGTGATACCATATTATCATGATACTAGAGTCACCAGAGACTGTGACACCATATTATCATGATACTAGAGACACCAGAGACTGTGACACCATATTATCATGATACTAGAGTGACCAGAGACTGTGACACCATATTATCATGA
The DNA here is from genome assembly GCF_963971535.1 of Notolepis coatsorum. Lineage (NCBI taxonomy): Eukaryota > Metazoa > Chordata > Actinopteri > Aulopiformes > Paralepididae > Notolepis > Notolepis coatsorum. Next base: position 126,609,763 of record NC_140176.1, read on the forward strand.
TACTAGAGTCACCAGAGACTGTGATACCATATTATCATGATACTAGAGTAACCAGAGACTGTGACACCATATTATCATGATACTAGAGTCACCAGAGACTGTGACACCATATTATCATGATACTAGAGTCACCAGAGACTGTGACACCATATTATCATGATACTAGAGTCACCAGAGACTGTGATACCATATTATCATGATACTAGAGTCACCAGAGACTGTGACACCATATTATCATGATACTAGAGTCACCAGAGACCATGACACCATATTATCATGATACTAGAGTCACCAGAGACCATGACACCATATTATCATGATACTAGAGTGACCAGAGACTGTGACACCATATTATCATGATACTAGAGTGACCAGAGACTGTGATACCATATTATCATGATACTAGAGTGACCAGAGACTGTGATACCATATTATCATGATACTAGAGTCACCAGAGACTGTGATACCATATTATCATGATACTAGAGTCACCAGAGACTGTGATACCATATTATCATGATACTAGAGTCACCAGAGACTGTGACACCATATTATCATGATACTAGAGTCACCAGAGACTGTGATACCATATTATCATGATACTAGAGTAACCAGAGGCTGTGACACCATATTATCATGATACTAGAGTCACCAGAGGCCATGACACCATATTATCATGATACTAGAGTCACCAGAGGCTGTGATACCATATTATCATGATACTAGAGTGACCAGAGACTGTGACACCATATTATCATGATACTAGAGTCACCAGAGACTGTGACACCATATTATCATGATACTAGAGTCACCAGAGACTGTGATACCATATTATCATGATACTAGAGTCACCAGAGACCATGACACCATATTATCATAATACTAGAGTGACCAGAGGCTGTGATACCATATTATCATGATACTAGAGTGACCAGAGACCATGACACCATATTATCATAATACTAGAGTGACCAGAGGCTGTGATACCATATTATCATGATACTAGAGTCACCAGAGACCATGACACCATATTATCATGATACTAGAGTGACCAGAGGCTGTGATACCATATTATCATGATACTAGAGTCACCAGAGACTGTGATACCATATTATCATGATACTAGAGTCACCAGAGACTGTGACACCATATTATCATGATACTAGAGTCACCAGAGGCTGTGATACCATATTATCATGATACTAGAGTCACCAGAGACTGTGATACCATATTATCATGATACTAGAGTCACCAGAGGCTGTGATACCATATTATCATGATACTAGAGTCACCAGAGGCTGTGACACCATATTATCATGATACCCGAGTGACCAGAGGCTGTGATACCATATTATCATGATACTAGAGTCACCAGAGACTGTGATACCATATTATCATGATACTAGAGTGACCAGAGGCTGTGACACCATATTATCATGATACTAGAGTCACCAGAGGCTGTGACACCATATTATCATGATACTAGAGTCACCAGAGACTGTGACACCATATTATCATGATACTAGAGTCACCAGAGACTGTGATACCATATTATCATGATACTAGAGTCACCAGAGGCTGTGATACCATATTATCATGATACTAGAGTGACCAGAGGCTGTGATACCATATTATCATGATACTAGAGTCACCAGAGGCTGTGACACCATATTATCATGATACTAGAGTGACCAGAGACTGTGACACCATATTATCATGATACTAGAGTCACCAGAGACCATGACACCATATTATCATGATACTAGAGTCACCAGAGACTGTGATACCATATTATCATGATACTAGAGTCACCAGAGACCATGACACCATATTATCATGATACTAGAGTCACCAGAGACTGTGACACCATATTATCATGATACTAGAGTCACCAGAGACTGTGATACCATATTATCATGATACTAGAGTGACCAGAGACTGTGACACCATATTATCATGATACTAGAGTCACCAGAGACTGTGACACCATATTATCATGATACTAGAGTCACCAGAGACTGTGACACCATATTATCATGATACTAGAGTCACCAGAGACTGTGATACCATATTAGCATGATACTAGAGTCACCAGAGACTGTGATACCATATTATCATGATACTAGAGTCACCAGAGACTGTGACACCATATTATCATGATACTAGAGTCACCAGAGACTGTGACACCATATTATCATGATACTAGAGTCACCAGAGACTGTGATACCATATTATCATGATACTAGAGTGACCAGAGACTGTGACACCATATTATCATGATACTGGAGTCACCAGAGACTGTGATACCATATTATCATGATACTAGAGTCACCAGAGGCTGTGATACCATATTATCATGATACTAGAGTGACCAGAGACTGTGATACCATATTATCATGATACTAGAGTGACCAGAGACTGTGACACCATATTATCATGATACTAGAGTCACCAGAGACTGTGATACCATATTATCATGATACTAGAGTGACCAGAGACTGTGACACCATATTATCATGATACTAGAGTCACCAGAGACTGTGATACCATATTATCATGATACTAGAGTCACCAGAGACTGTGATACCATATTATCATGATACTAGAGTCACCAGAGGCTGTGACACCATATTATCATGATACTAGAGTGACCAGAGACTGTGATACCATATTATCATGATACTAGAGTCACCAGAGACTGTGACACCATATTATCATGATACTAGAGTCACCAGAGACTGTGATACCATATTATCATGATACTAGAGTCACCAGAGACTGTGACACCATATTATCATGATACTAGAGTGACCAGAGACTGTGATACCATATTATCATGATACTAGAGTGACCAGAGACTGTGATACCATATTATCATGATACTAGAGTCACCAGAGACTGTGATACCATATTATCATGATACTAGAGTCACCAGAGGCTGTGACACCATATTATCATGATACTAGAGTGACCAGAGACTGTGATACCATATTATCATGATACTAGAGTCACCAGAGACTGTGATACCATATTATCATGATACTAGAGTCACCAGAGACTGTGATACCATATTATCATGATACTAGAGTCACCAGAGGCTGTGACACCATATTATCATGATACTAGAGTGACCAAAGGCTGTGACACCATATTATCATGATACTAGAGTCACCAGAGACTGTGATACCATATTATCATGATACTAGAGTCACCAGAGACTGTGATACCATATTATCATGATACTAGAGTGACCAGAGACTGTGATACCATATTATCATGATACTAGAGTCACCAGAGACTGTGATACCATATTATCATGATACTAGAGTCACCAGAGACTGTGACACCATATTATCATGATACTAGAGTGACCAGAGGCTGTGATACCATATTATCATGATACTAGAGTCACCAGAGGCTGTGATACCATATTATCATGATACTAGAGTCACCAGAGACTGTGACACCATATTATCATGATACTAGAGTCACAAGAGACTGTGATACCATATTATCATGATACTAGAGTCACCAGAGGCTGTGACACCATATTATCATGATACTAGAGTGACCAGAGGCTGTGATACCATATTATCAAGATACTAGAGTCACCAGAGGCTGTGATACCATATTATCATGATACTAGAGTCACCAGAGGCTGTGATACCATATTATCATGATACTAGAGTCACCAGAGACTGTGATACCATATTATCATGATACTAGAGTCACCAGAGACTGTGATACCATATTATCATGATACTAGAGTCACCAGAGACTGTGATACCATATTATCATGATACTAGAGTCACCAGAGACTGTGATACCATATTATCATGATACTAGAGTGACCAGAGGCTGTGATACCATATTATCATGATACTAGAGTCACCAGAGACTGTGATACCATATTATCATGATACTAGAGTCACCAGAGACTGTGATACCATATTATCATGATACTAGAGTCACCAGAGACTGTGATACCATATTATCATGATACTAGAGTCACCAGAGACTGTGATACCATATTATCATGATACTAGAGTGACCAGAGGCTGTGATACCATATTATCATGATACTAGAGTGACCAGAGGCTATGATACCATATTATCATGATACTAGAGTCACCAGAGACTGTGATACCATATTATCATGATACTAGAGTCACCAGAGACTGTGACACCATATTATCATGATACTAGAGTCACCAGAGACTGTGATACCATATTATCATGATACTAGAGTCACCAGAGATTGTGATACCATATTATCATGATACTAGAGTCACCAGAGACTGTGATACCATATTATCATGATACTAGAGTCACCAGAGACTGTGATACCATATTATCATGATACTAGAGTGACCAGAGACTGTGATACCATATTATCATGATACTAGAGTCACCAGAGACTGTGACACCATATTATCATGATACTAGAGTGACCAGAGGCTGTGACACCATATTATCATGATACTAGAGTCACCAGAGGCTGTGACACCATATTATCATGATACTAGAGTCACCAGAGACCATGACACCATATTATCATGATACTAGAGTCACCAGAGACTGTGATACCATATTATCATGATACTAGAGTCACCAGAGGCTGTGACACCATATTATCATGATACTAGAGTCACCAGAGGCTGTGATACCATATTATCATGATACTAGAGTCACCAGAGGCTGTGACACCATATTATCATGATACTAGAGTGACCAGAGACTGTGATACCATATTATCATGATACTAGAGTCACCAGAGACTGTGATACCATATTATCATGCTACTAGAGTGACCAGAGACTGTGATACCATATTATCATGATACTAGAGTCACCAGAGACTGTGATACCATATTATCATGATACTAGAGTCACCAGAGGCTGTGACACCATATTATCATGATACTAGAGTTACCAGAGACTGTGATACCATATTATCATGATACTAGAGTCACCAGAGACTGTGATACCATATTATCATGATACTAGAGTGACCAGAGACTGTGACACCATATTATCATGATACTAGAGTCACCAGAGACTGTGATACCATATTATCATGATACTAGAGTGACCAGAGACTGTGACACCATATTTTCATGATACTAGAGTCACCAGAGACTGTGATACCATATTATCATGATACTAGAGTGACCAGAGACTGTGACACCATATTATCATGATACTAGAGTCACCAGAGACTGTGATACCATATTATCATGATACTAGAGTGACCTGAGACTGTGACACCATATTATCATGATACTAGAGTCACCAGAGACTGTGATACCATATTATCATGATACTAGAGTCACCAGAGACTGTGACACCATATTATCATGATACTAGAGTCACAAGAGACTGTGATACCATATTATCATGATACTAGAGTCACCAGAGGCTGTGATACCATATTATCATGATACTAGAGTCACCAGAGACTGTGATACCATATTATCATGATACTAGAGTCACCAGAGACTGTGACACCATATAATCATGATACTAGAGTCACCAGAGACTGTGACACCATATTATCATGATACTAGAGTCACCAGAGACCATGACACCATATTATCATGATACTAGAGTCACCAGAGACTGTGATACCATATTATCATGATACTAGAGTGACCAGAGGCTGTGATACCATATTATCATGATACTAGAGTCACCAGAGACTGTGATACCATATTATCATGATACTAGAGTGACCAGAGACCATGACACCATATTATCATGATACTAGAGTCACCAGAGACTGTGATACCATATTATCATGATACTAGAGTGACCAGAGACTGTGACACCATATTATCATGATACTAGAGTCACCAGAGACTGTGATACCATATTATCATGATACTAGAGTCACCAGAGGATGTGACACCATATTATCATGATACTAGAGTGACCAGAGACTGTGATACCATATTATCATGATACTAGAGTCACCAGAGACTGTGATACCATATTATCATGATACTAGAGTCACCAGAGACTGTGATATCATATTATCATGATACTAGAGTCACCAGAGGCTGTGACACCATATTATCATGATACTAGAGTGACCAGAGGCTGTGACACCATATTATCATGATACTAGAGTCACCAGAGACTGTGATACCATATTATCATGATACTAGAGTCACCAGAGACTGTGATACCATATTATCATGATACTAGAGTGACCAGAGACTGTGATACCATATTATCATGATACTAGAGTCACCAGAGACTGTGATACCATATTATCATGATACTAGAGTCACCAGAGACTGTGACACCATATTATCATGATACTAGAGTCACCAGAGGCTGTGATACCATATTATCATGATACTAGAGTCACCAGAGACTGTGACACCATATTATCATGATACTAGAGTCACAAGAGACTGTGATACCATATTATCATGATACTAGAGTCACCAGAGGCTGTGACACCATATTATCATGATACTAGAGTGACCAGAGGCTGTGATACCATATTATCATGATACTAGAGTCACCAGAGGCTGTGATACCATATTATCATGATACTAGAGTCACCAGAGGCTGTGATACCATATTATCATGATACTAGAGTCACCAGAGACTGTGATACCATATTATCATGATACTAGAGTCACCAGAGACTGTGATACCATATTATCATGATACTAGAGTCACCAGAGACTGTGATACCATATTATCATGATACTAGAGTCACCAGAGACTGTGATACCATATTATCATGATACTAGAGTGACCAGAGGCTGTGATACCATATTATCATGATACTAGAGTCACCAGAGACTGTGATACCATATTATCATGATACTAGAGTCACCAGAGACTGTGATACCATATTATCATGATACTAGAGTCACCAGAGACTGTGATACCATATTATCATGATACTAGAGTCACCAGAGACTGTGATACCATATTATCATGATACTAGAGTGACCAGAGGCTGTGATACCATATTATCATGATACTAGAGTGACCAGAGGCTATGATACCATATTATCATGATACTAGAGTCACCAGAGACTGTGATACCATATTATCATGATACTAGAGTCACCAGAGACTGTGACACCATATTATCATGATACTAGAGTCACCAGAGACTGTGATACCATATTATCATGATACTAGAGTCACCAGAGACTGTGATACCATATTATCATGATACTAGAGTCACCAGAGACTGTGATACCATATTATCATGATACTAGAGTCACCAGAGACTGTGATACCATATTATCATGATACTAGAGTGACCAGAGACTGTGATACCATATTATCATGATACTAGAGTCACCAGAGACTGTGACACCATATTATCATGATACTAGAGTGACCAGAGGCTGTGACACCATATTATCATGATACTAGAGTCACCAGAGGCTGTGACACCATATTATCATGATACTAGAGTCACCAGAGACCATGACACCATATTATCATGATACTAGAGTCACCAGAGACTGTGATACCATATTATCATGATACTAGAGTCACCAGAGGCTGTGACACCATATTATCATGATACTAGAGTCACCAGAGGCTGTGATACCATATTATCATGATACTAGAGTCACCAGAGGCTGTGACACCATATTATCATGATACTAGAGTGACCAGAGACTGTGATACCATATTATCATGATACTAGAGTCACCAGAGACTGTGATACCATATTATCATGCTACTAGAGTGACCAGAGACTGTGATACCATATTATCATGATACTAGAGTCACCAGAGACTGTGATACCATATTATCATGATACTAGAGTCACCAGAGGCTGTGACACCATATTATCATGATACTAGAGTTACCAGAGACTGTGATACCATATTATCATGATACTAGAGTCACCAGAGACTGTGATACCATATTATCATGATACTAGAGTGACCAGAGACTGTGACACCATATTATCATGATACTAGAGTCACCAGAGACTGTGATACCATATTATCATGATACTAGAGTGACCAGAGACTGTGACACCATATTATCATGATACTAGAGTCACCAGAGACTGTGATACCATATTATCATGATACTAGAGTGACCAGAGACTGTGACACCATATTATCATGATACTAGAGTCACCAGAGACTGTGATACCATATTATCATGATACTAGAGTCACCAGAGACTGTGACACCATATTATCATGATACTAGAGTCACAAGAGACTGTGATACCATATTATCATGATACTAGAGTCACCAGAGGCTGTGATACCATATTATCATGATACTAGAGTCACCAGAGACTGTGATACCATATTATCATGATACTAGAGTCACCAGAGACTGTGACACCATATAATCATGATACTAGAGTCACCAGAGACTGTGACACCATATTATCATGATACTAGAGTCACCAGAGACCATGACACCATATTATCATGATACTAGAGTCACCAGAGACTGTGATACCATATTATCATGATACTAGAGTGACCAGAGGCTGTGATACCATATTATCATGATACTAGAGTCACCAGAGACTGTGATACCATATTATCATGATACTAGAGTGACCAGAGACCATGACACCATATTATCATGATACTAGAGTCACCAGAGACTGTGATACCATATTATCATGATACTAGAGTGACCAGAGACTGTGACACCATATTATCATGATACTAGAGTGACCAGAGACCATGACACCATATTATCATGATACTAGAGTCACCAGAGGCTGTGATACCATATTATCATGATACTAGAGTCACCAGAGACTGTGATACCATATTATCATGATACTAGAGTAACCAGAGGCTGTGACACCATATTATCATGATACTAGAGTCACCAGAGACTGTGATACCATATTATCATGATACTAGAGTGACCAGAGGCTGTGATACCATATTATCATGATACTAGAGTCACCAGAGACTGTGATACCATATTATCATGATACTAGAGTCACCAGAGGCTGTGATACCATATTATCATGATACTAGAGTGACCAGAGACTGTGATACCATATTATCATGATACTAGAGTCACCAGAGACTGTGATACCATATTATCATGATACTAGAGTCACCAGAGACTGTGATACCATATTATCATGATACTAGAGTCACCAGAGACTGTGACACCATATTATCATGATACTAGAGTCACCAGAGACTGTGATACCATATTATCATGATACTAGAGACACCAGAGACTGTGACACCATATTATCATGATACTAGAGACACCAGAGACTGTGACACCATATTATCATGATACTAGAGTGACCAGAGACTGTGACACCATATTATCATGATACTAGAGTCACCAGAGACTGTGATACCATATTATCATGATACTAGAGTAACCAGAGACTGTGACACCATATTATCATGATACTAGAGTCACCAGAGACTGTGACACCATATTATCATGATACTAGAGTCACCAGAGACTGTGACACCATATTATCATGATACTAGAGTCACCAGAGACTGTGATACCATATTATCATGATACTAGAGTCACCAGAGACTGTGACACCATATTATCATGATACTAGAGTCACCAGAGACCATGACACCATATTATCATGATACTAGAGTCACCAGAGACCATGACACCATATTATCATGATACTAGAGTGACCAGAGACTGTGACACCATATTATCATGATACTTGAGTGACCAGAGACTGTGATACCATATTATCATGATACTAGAGTGACCAGAGACTGTGATACCATATTATCATGATACTAGAGTCACCAGAGACTGTGATACCATATTATCATGATACTAGAGTCACCAGAGACTGTGATACCATATTATCATGATACTAGAGTCACCAGAGACTGTGACACCATATTATCATGATACTAGAGTCACCAGAGACTGTGATACCATATTATCATGATACTAGAGTAACCAGAGGCTGTGACACCATATTATCATGATACTAGAGTCACCAGAGACCATGACACCATATTATCATGATACTAGAGTCACCAGAGGCTGTGATACCATATTATCATGATACTAGAGTGACCAGAGACTGTGACACCATATTATCATGATACTAGAGTCACCAGAGACTGTGATACCATATTATCATGATACTAGAGTCACCAGAGACTGTGATACCATATTATCATGATACTAGAGTCACCAGAGACCATGACACCATATTATCATAATACTAGAGTGACCAGAGGCTGTGATACCATATTATCATGATACTAGAGTGACCAGAGACCATGACACCATATTATCATAATACTAGAGTGACCAGAGGCTGTGATACCATATTATCATGATACTAGAGTCACCAGAGACCATGACACCATATTATCATAATACTAGAGTGACCAGAGGCTGTGATACCATATTATCATGATACTAGAGTCACCAGAGACTGTGATACCATATTATCATGATACTAGAGTCACCAGAGACTGTGACACCATATTATCATGATACTAGAGACACCAGAGACTGTGATACCATATTATCATGATACTAGAGTCACCAGAGACTGTGATACCATATTATCATGATACTAGAGTCACCAGAGACTGTGACACCATATTATCATGATACTAGAGTCACCAGAGGCTGTGACACCATATTATCATGATACTAGAGTCACCAGAGACTGTGACACCATATTATCATGATACTAGAGTCACCAGAGGCTGTGATACCATATTATCATGATACTAGAGTCACCAGAGACTGTGATACCATATTATCATGATACTAGAGTCACCAGAGACTGTGATACCATATTATCATGATACTAGAGTCACCAGAGGCTGTGATACCATATTATCATGATACTAGAGTCACCAGAGACCATGATACCATATTATCATGATACTAGAGTGACCAGAGGCTGTGACACCATATTATCATGATACTAGAGTCACCAGAGACTGTGACACCATATTATCATGATACTAGAGTCACCAGAGGCTGTGATACCATATTATCATGATACTAGAGTCACCAGAGGCTGTGACACCATATTATCATGATACCCGAGTGACCAGAGGCTGTGATACCATATTATCATGATACTAGAGTCACCAGAGACTGTGATACCATATTATCATGATACTAGAGTGACCAGAGGCTGTGACACCATATTATCATGATACTAGAGTCACCAGAGGCTGTGACACCATATTATCATGATACTAGAGTCACCAGAGACTGTGACACCATATTATCATGATACTAGAGTCACCAGAGACTGTGATACCATATTATCATGAAACTAGAGTCACCAGAGGCTGTGATACCATATTATCATGATACTAGAGTGACCAGAGGCTGTGATACCATATTATCATGATACTAGAGTCACCAGAGGCTGTGACACCATATTATCATGATACTAGAGTGACCAGAGACTGTGACACCATATTATCATGATACTAGAGTCACCAGAGACCATGACACCATATTATCATGATACTAGAGTCACCAGAGACTGTGATACCATATTATCATGATACTAGAGTCACCAGAGACCATGACACCATATTATCATAATACTAGAGTCACCAGAGACTGTGACACCATATTATCATGATACTAGAGTGACCAGAGACTGTGATACCATATTATCATGATACTAGAGTGACCAGAGACTGTGACACCATATTATCATGATACTAGAGTCACCAGAGACTGTGACACCATATTATCATGATACTAGAGTCACCAGAGACTGTGACACCATATTATCATGATACTAGAGTCACCAGAGACTGTGATACCATATTAGCATGATACTAGAGTCACCAGAGACTGTGATACCATATTATCATGATACTAGAGTCACCAGAGACTGTGACACCATATTATCATGATACTAGAGTCACCAGAGACTGTGACACCATATTATCATGATACTAGAGTCACCAGAGACTGTGATACCATATTATCATGATACTAGAGTGACCAGAGACTGTGACACCATATTATCATGATACTGGAGTCACCAGAGACTGTGATACCATATTATCATGATACTAGAGTCACCAGAGGCTGTGATACCATATTATCATGATACTAGAGTGACCAGAGACTGTGATACCATATTATCATGATACTAGAGTGACCAGAGACTGTGACACCATATTATCATGATACTAGAGTCACCAGAGACTGTGATACCATATTATCATGATACTAGAGTGACCAGAGACTGTGACACCATATTATCATGATACTAGAGTCACCAGAGACTGTGATACCATATTATCATGATACTAGAGTCACCAGAGACTGTGATACCATATTATCATGATACTAGAGTCACCAGAGGCTGTGACACCATATTATCATGATACTAGAGTGACCAGAGACTGTGATACCATATTATCATGATACTAGAGTCACCAGAGACTGTGACACCATATTATCATGATACTAGAGTCACCAGAGACTGTGATACCATATTATCATGATACTAGAGTCACCAGAGACTGTGACACCATATTATCATGATACTAGAGTGACCAGAGACTGTGATACCATATTATCATGATACTAGAGTGACCAGAGACTGTGATACCATATTATCATGATACTAGAGTCACCAGAGACTGTGATACCATATTATCATGATACTAGAGTCACCAGAGGCTGTGACACCATATTATCATGATACTAGAGTGACCAGAGACTGTGATACCATATTATCATGATACTAGAGTCACCAGAGACTGTGATACCATATTATCATGATACTAGAGTCACCAGAGACTGTGATACCATATTATCATGATACTAGAGTCACCAGAGGCTGTGACACCATATTATCATGATACTAGAGTGACCAGAGGCTGTGACACCATATTATCATGATACTAGAGTCACCAGAGACTGTGATACCATATTATCATGATACTAGAGTCACCAGAGACTGTGATACCATATTATCATGATACTAGAGTGACCAGAGACTGTGATACCATATTATCATGATACTAGAGTCACCAGAGACTGTGACACCATATTATCATGATACTGGAGTCACCAGAGACTGTGATACCATATTATCATGATACTAGAGTCACCAGAGGCTGTGATACCATATTATCATGATACTAGAGTGACCAGAGACTGTGATACCATATTATCATGATACTAGAGTGACCAGAGACTGTGACACCATATTATCATGATACTAGAGTCACCAGAGACTGTGATACCATATTATCATGATACTAGAGTGACCAGAGACTGTGACACCATATTATCATGATACTAGAGTCACCAGAGACTGTGATACCATATTATCATGATACTAGAGTCACCAGAGACTGTGATACCATATTATCATGATACTAGAGTCACCAGAGGCTGTGACACCATATTATCATGATACTAGAGTGACCAGAGACTGTGATACCATATTATCATGATACTAGAGTCACCAGAGACTGTGACACCATATTATCATGATACTAGAGTCACCAGAGACTGTGATACCATATTATCATGATACTAGAGTCACCAGAGACTGTGACACCATATTATCATGATACTAGAGTGACCAGAGACTGTGATACCATATTATCGTGATACTAGAGTGACCAGAGACTGTGATACCATATTATCATGATACTAGAGTCACCAGAGACTGTGATACCATATTATCATGATACTAGAGTCACCAGAGGCTGTGACACCATATTATCATGATACTAGAGTGACCAGAGACTGTGATACCATATTATCATGATACTAGAGTCACCAGAGACTGTGATACCATATTATCATGATACTAGAGTCACCAGAGACTGTGATACCATATTATCATGATACTAGAGTCACCAGAGGCTGTGACACCATATTATCATGATACTAGAGTGACCAGAGGCTGTGACACCATATTATCATGATACTAGAGTCACCAGAGACTGTGATACCATATTATCATGATACTAGAGTCACCAGAGACTGTGATACCATATTATCATGATACTAGAGTGACCAGAGACTGTGATACCATATTATCATGATACTAGAGTCACCAGAGACTGTGATACCATATTATCATGATACTAGAGTCACCAGAGACTGTGACACCATATTATCATGATACTAGAGTCACCAGAGGCTGTGATACCATATTATCATGATACTAGAGTCACCAGAGACTGTGACACCATATTATCATGATACTAGAGTCACCAGAGACTGTGATACCATATTATCATGATACTAGAGTCACAAGAGACTGTGATACCATATTATCATGATACTAGAGTCACCAGAGGCTGTGACACCATATTATCATGATACTAGAGTGACCAGAGGCTGTGATACCATATTATCATGATACTAGAGTCACCAGAGGCTGTGATACCATATTATCATGATACTAGAGTCACCAGAGGCTGTGATACCATATTATCATGATACTAGAGTCACCAGAGACTGTGATACCATATTATCATGATACTAGAGTCACCAGAGACTGTGATACCATATTATCATGATACTAGAGTCACCAGAGACTGTGATACCATATTATCATGATACTAGAGTCACCAGAGACTGTGATACCATATTATCATGATACTAGAGTGACCAGAGGCTGTGATACCATATTATCATGATACTAGAGTCACCAGAGACTGTGATACCATATTATCATGATACTAGAGTCACCAGAGACTGTGATACCATATTATCATGATACTAGAGTCACCAGAGACTGTGATACCATATTATCATGATACTAGAGTCACCAGAGACTGTGATACCATATTATCATGATACTAGAGTGACCAGAGGCTGTGATACCATATTATCATGATACTAGAGTGACCAGAGGCTATGATACCATATTATCATGATACTAGAGTCACCAGAGACTGTGATACCATATTATCATGATACTAGAGTCACCAGAGACTGTGACACCATATTATCATGATACTAGAGTCACCAGAGACTGTGATACCATATTATCATGATACTAGAGTCACCAGAGACTGTGATACCATATTATCATGATACTAGAGTCACCAGAGACTGTGATACCATATTATCATGATACTAGAGTCACCAGAGACTGTGATACCATATTATCATGATACTAGAGTGACCAGAGACTGTGATACCATATTATCATGATACTAGAGTCACCAGAGACTGTGACACCATATTATCATGATACTAGAGTGACCAGAGGCTGTGACACCATATTATCATGATACTAGAGTCACCAGAGGCTGTGACACCATATTATCATGATACTAGAGTCACCAGAGACCATGACACCATATTATCATGATACTAGAGTCACCAGAGACTGTGATACCATATTATCATGATACTAGAGTCACCAGAGGCTGTGACACCATATTATCATGATACTAGAGTCACCAGAGGCTGTGATACCATATTATCATGATACTAGAGTCACCAGAGGCTGTGATACCATATTATCATGATACTAGAGTCACCAGAGGCTGTGACACCATATTATCATGATACTAGAGTGACCAGAGACTGTGATACCATATTATCATGATACTAGAGTCACCAGAGACTGTGATACCATATTATCATGATACTAGAGTGACCAGAGACTGTGATACCATATTATCATGATACTAGAGTCACCAGAGACTGTGATACCATATTATCATGATACTAGAGTCACCAGAGGCTGTGACACCATATTATCATGATACTAGAGTTACCAGAGACTGTGATACCATATTATCATGATACTAGAGTCACCAGAGACTGTGATACCATATTATCATGATACTAGAGTCACCAGAGACTGTGATACCATATTATCATGATACTAGAGTGACCAGAGACTGTGACACCATATTATCATGATACTAGAGTCACCAGAGACTGTGATACCATATTATCATGATACTAGAGTGACCAGAGACTGTGACACCATATTATCATGATACTAGAGTCACCAGAGACTGTGATACCATATTATCATGATACTAGAGTCACCAGAGACTGTGATACCATATTATCATGATACTAGAGTCACAAGAGACTGTGATACCATATTATCATGATACTAGAGTGACCAGAGACTGTGACACCATATTATCATGATACTAGAGTCACCAGAGACTGTGATACCATATTATCATGATACTAGAGTCACCAGAGACTGTGACACCATATTATCATGATACTAGAGTCACAAGAGACTGTGATACCATATTATCATGATACTAGAGTCACCAGAGGCTGTGATACCATATTATCATGATACTAGAGTCACCAGAGACTGTGATACCATATTATCATGATACTAGAGTCACCAGAGACTGTGACACCATATAATCATGATACTAGAGTCACCAGAGACTGTGACACCATATTATCATGATACTAGAGTCACCAGAGACCATGACACCATATTATCATGATACTAGAGTCACCAGAGACTGTGATACCATATTATCATGATACTAGAGTGACCAGAGGCTGTGATACCATATTATCATGATACTAGAGTCACCAGAGACTGTGATACCATATTATCATGATACTAGAGTGACCAGAGACCATGACACCATATTATCATGATACTAGAGTCACCAGAGACTGTGATACCATATTATCATGATACTAGAGTGACCAGAGACTGTGACACCATATTATCATTATACTAGAGTCACCAGAGGCTGTGATACCATATTATCATGATACTAGAGTCACCAGAGACTGTGATACCATATTATCATGATACTAGAGTAACCAGAGGCTGTGACACCATATTATCATGATACTAGAGTCACCAGAGACTGTGATACCATATTATCATGATACTAGAGTGACCAGAGGCTGTGATACCATATTATCATGATACTAGAGTCACCAGAGACTGTGATACCATATTATCATGATACTAGAGTCACCAGAGGCTGTGATACCATATTATCATGATACTAGAGTGACCAGAGACTGTGATACCATATTATCATGATACTAGAGTCACCAGAGACTGTGATACCATATTATCATGATACTAGAGTCACCAGAGACTGTGATACCATATTATCATGATACTAGAGTCACCAGAGGCTGTGATACCATATTATCATGATACTAGAGTGACCAGAGACTGTGACACCATATTATCATGATACTAGAGTCACCAGAGGCTGTGATACCATATTATCATGATACTAGAGTCACCAGAGACTGTGACACCATATTATCATGATACTAGAGTCACCAGAGACTGTGACACCATATTATCATGATACTAGAGTCACCAGAGGCTGTGACACCATATTATCATGATACTAGAGTCACCAGAGACTGTGATACCATATTATCATGATACTAGAGTCACCAGAGGCTGTGACACCATATTATCATGATACTAGAGTCACCAGAGACTGTGACACCATATTATCATGATACTAGAGTCACCAGAGGCTGTGACACCATATTATCATGATACTAGAGTCACCAGAGACTGTGATACCATATTATCATGATACTAGAGTCACCAGAGGCTGTGACACCATATTATCATGATACTAGAGTCACCAGAGGCTGTGACACCATATTATCATGATACTAGAGTGACCAGAGGCTGTGACACCATATTATCATGATACTAGAGTGATCAGAGACTGTGATACCATATTATCATGATACTAGAGTCACCAGAGACCATGACACCATATTATCATGATACTAGAGTCACCAGAGACCATGACACCATATTATCATGATACTAGAGTCACCAGAGACTGTGACACCATATTATCATGATACTAGAGTCACCAGAGACTATGATACCATATTATCATGATATTAGAGTCACCAGAGACCATGACACCATATTATCATGATACTAGAGTCACCAGAGACTGTGACACCATATTATCATGATACTAGAGTCACCAGAGACTGTGACACCATATTATCATGATACTAGAGTCACCAGAGACTGTGATACCATATTATCATGATACTAGAGTCACCAGAGACTGTGACACCATATTATCATGATATTAGAGTCACCAGAGACCATGACACCATATTATCATGATACTAGAGTCACCAGAGACTGTGACACCATATTATCATGATACTAGAGTCACCAGAGACCATGACACCATATTATCATGATACTAGAGTCACCAGAGACCATGACACCATATTATCATGATACTAGAGTCACCAGAGACTGTGACACCATATTATCATGATACTAGAGTCACCAGAGACCATGACACCATATTATCATGATACTAGAGTCACCAGAGGCTGTGACACCATATTATCATGATACTAGAGCAGACCTGGGCATTGTACGGCCCGCGGGATGATTCTGACCGGCCCGCGAAAGATTACATGATAATAAAAAATAAATAAAAAAAAAATTACTTTTTTTTTTCATGTCAACGTTCACACGCTTTTCATGTCAACATTCAAACGCTTATACTTATATATACGCTTACCTAGGATTTGACTTGATTCAACAACAAAGCAGTCGGGGCAAGGTGGAAAGTGTGGTTATTTGAAGTTTGGATTTCTTTTTTCACAACTGAGGTAGGTAGATAAAATTTTTAGAGACTAAAGTACAGAAAAAAGGTACCGTTGGGTACCGGTATCAATTCACAGGTACCGGTACCGTATCGGTTCAAATGTGAACGGTACCCATCCCTACTGAACACACAACTGCAGGGCAAGGGCATTTTTGCTCATGAAATGCATAGCCATGTGAAAGCCTTCATGACAAAGTTGCAATTAATTTCAAGGCAACTAGGCAGCAACAATCTCAAACACATGAAAACCCTGAAAGAAGTCAAACATCAGCTGATCACCGGCACAGGTACTCATCCATGTTGGGAGCACTGCATGATGAATTTTCAAGGCGTTTTCAAGATTTCAAAAAGGTTGAGGATGAAATGCAGCTGGTTTCCTCTCCCTTTACCTGCAGTGTTGATAGTGCATTCACTGATGTTCAGCTTGAACTCATTGACCTGCAGCTTGGTATTGCACTTTGTTTAATTGTTTTGTTTTGGTCTGATGTGTGGGTTGGAGTTGAGTGGTGATAGAGGGGGGGGGGGCTGCTACTGCTGGCCACACCTCAGGCTCTGAAGAGAGAGAGTCTGGAGAAAGTCACAATATCATAAGTTACTAAACTCCAACCCACACATCAGAATTTGTCAACAATGTAAACAAAACGCAATACCAAGAAGGGTCGTTTTGCCAAGAGGTCGCTGTTTGATAACATTACAGATTCTACCTTTAGTTGAATGATTTTAGTGTTTTCTGTAGCATGATGTGTCCAAGTGGACATTTGTCTGATTCAGTAGGAGCTAGGCGTTTTTACTCTGCTATGAAGGGTGCTATAGAATAGATAACATTCAGCCACTAGATGGTGCTATAGATAATAATGTAAGATCGACTAGAGCTTCTTGATCATATAATCTACTCTACTGCGCTGTGTTCTGTTGGCTCTATGTCGTATTACCAAAACCTATGTAGCACGACGGAGGAAATGAATCAATGAGAGTTTGGTTATTTCTCAAGTGGTGTGTTTATTCAAATCCACAAAGTATACAAGAATGTTCTGTTTCAAATAAATGAAGTTGCAATGATATTAGTGAAACAGGTACTATGCCACGAGTTTCCTAATATCAGACTAATAAAAAGTAGTTAAAAGTAACCATCTTCAATGGAGCTTTGGTTGTTGCATCTCGTTGGTTGTTGATTCTCGTTTCCAAGGAGACAAAGGAATCCTGGTCTCGTCCTCAGCGTCTCAAGTAGTCCTCCTCCGTTCGGCTTGTGCATACAAGGTTCAAGAGCTTCCTTCTGTCTCCTTCGGTGCAGCCTGTTTTTAAAGGCTAAATCCCACCCCTGAGCGAACGTCGACCTTGTTCGTCAGGAGGCGGATCTCTACGTCCTGATTGGCTAGAGCTCACAGCGGCCATCTTAGATTTAGGTCGTCGGCCATTTTGATTCTTAAAGGGGCAGTCCCGTCTATTTTAAGGGAAAGAGTTACCTTTCTAAAGTTTAACGTTTAAAAGTACAGTATTTGATTTTACTAACTGAAGAATTAGAGATTAGTTATCACTGGACCTAGACAGTTAATTCAAGTCTTTTCCTGAATTCTGTGGCTTTCTAAATACCTAATTTTGATTATAGGATCTTCAAATGATTATCTATTTGAGTCTATTTGGTTTTAAGACAAACTGTTGTATTATAAATAGTCTATAATCTTATCTTGGAAGTTGGTTTAGTTTTTTAAGTAAGTTACACATATTTTGCCACCTTAATCTTCTATTTTAAACTATATTTCTGGCTTAATTAGACTTTGCAATGGTGGATAAGTGTCTGGTTTAGTCTCATCTTAATCAATACACAATTTTATAACTATTGAGACTAGTTTCCCTACTGGATTAATAAAGGGTTTTGGTTCATAGTTTTTAGTCCACATTCAGAATCCATCTTCCCCCTCTCCCCGTTTGACAAGAGGCGAGAAAGAAGGATCCTTCCTGGAGAACAGCTGCATCTCTAGCATGTCCTGTTTTAGTATCAGTTTGAGTGCCTGAGGGCCGTTTCTTTTGTTCTACTTTTGCTTGGTAAACAGACCACTCTATTCAAATGCTAACTTTAGCCATCTAGAAGCCCAGTTTTTATTGTTTTACTGGTTCCAACGTGGGGGAGAGGAGAAGACTGTATTTACTTTAAGATTGTATGCTAAATTACTTTGTCCCAAGGCCTTACAGTTACGGGGGCAAGGGACGTGACCTTAATTCAATCACTCTTTTCAGACCTATGTGCTCTTTGGGGGAAAAGCAGAGCAGTTATATATAAAGAACAGAGTGAATCTTATTGAATACAGCAAAATACAGCTGGTTGTATTGTTTTAACCTCTATGTTTACCAAGTGGAACTACAGGTCACGTTTTTCTATACCTCCTTACCAAATAGAATTCCGACCCGTAGCTGAAGATTCTTTTGGGAATTACATGTTGATGCAGAAATATACCACAATAACATTCAGCCACTAGATGGTGCTATAGATAACATTCAGCAACTAGATGGTGCTATAGATAACATTCAGCCACTAGATGTCACACTAGAGCACCAGCATGTCATTTATCCAATCAGGTGCATTCCATGTGGGGAAATGGGAAGTAGGGACGCGTGAATACTTTACCCAAGGCAGTTGTCCTTCCGCGTTCGGTTTGCGCGTCCTGATTGGCCTCTCAGCGCCCAATCGCGTTGCGCCTAGCTTTCAGTTCCACAACGCAAGTCCTCGCCCATTTCCTCGTATTGTTTTCATATCAATCGACATCACATCAATATACATAACGTATTGTAACGCGCTATTCATATCAATCGGCATCACATCAATATAAATAACGTAGTGTTTTCATCTCTTCATATCAATCGGCATCACATCAATATAAATAACGTAGTGTTTTCATCTCTATATTAACGTAACACGCTATTCATATCAATCGGCATCACATCAATAAATAACGTAGTGTTTTCATCTCAGATATTAACGTGGGGAACCTTTCCATGAGACTGCACTGCCTTCGGCTAGGGCGAGAGCGCTCAACACGACTCTTTGTACAGGAATAGGAGGTAGTATACGGAGTTTGGGGGAGGATTCGCGAGTTTACCTGTGGCCAGGGAGAACCAGGAGTTGCATTGAAACCTACCAAGCAACCCAGGTAGACCCCCACGACCAAGGTTATCGTACTACCAGGTCAGACGGGCCGACTTAGTCTCGCTGAATCCTCCCCAGCTCGATCCATCTAGTGCGGTGATAGTAGGGCTAACACGATTGGGCGCTGAGAGGCCAATCACATTTACATTTACATTTAGTCATTTAGCTGACGCTTTTATCCAAAGCGACTTACAAGTTCTGTGCGACAAGACAGCAAGAAGGGTATAACTCTATCAGCTGAGTAACAATGTTCATCAAAGTGTTGCGTGTTACAGTGTAGGTTAGTTTATTAGGACAAGTGCATGACATTAAGGTTAGTCGGGGTTAGATTTTTTTTTTTTTTTTTTTTTTTATCATTTCAGATAATGGTTGAAGAAGTGAGTCTTTAGTCGACGGCGAAAGATTGGACGGGATTCGGCTGTCCTAACTGGGATGGGTAGTTCATTCCACCATTGTGGGGCAAGGACTGAGAATAGGCGGCTTCTCTTTGATGACCCTCCGGGAGCTTGGATAGGAGTGGGTCTGAGGCGGCCAGAAGACGCAGAGCGTAGGGGTCTTGAGGGTGTGTAGTTAGAGACCATTGACCGGAGGTAGGCGGGAGCGGTTCCCTTTGCCGCACGGTATGCTAGGTCGAGGGCCTTGAAGCGGATACGTGCAGCAATGGGGAGCCAGTGCAGGTCCCTAAGAAGTGGGGTGACATGGGCTGACTTCGGTAGGTTTGAGATCAGGCGGGCCGCTGCATTTTGAATGAGTTGAAGAGGCTTGGTGGCAGTGGCCGGGAGGCCAGCTAGCAGTGCGTTGCAGTAGTCGAGGCGGGAGATGACTGTTGATTGGACGAGGAGTTGGGTGGCTTCTTTTGTCAGGAAGGGGCGTATCCTTCTGACGTTGCTCAGGAGGAATCTGCAGGTTCTGGTTGTCGCTGCGATGTGAGCAGAGAAGTTCAACTGGTCGTCGAGGACAACACCAAGGTTCTTGGCGGTCGGCGACGCGGTCACAGCTGCGGCGCACAAACCGAACGCGGAAGGATAACTGCCTTGGGTAAAGTATTCACGCAGTAGGGACATTCGTTTTGGAGCCGCCAACCGTTTTCTCAAATAATACATTCATAAATCAATAATAAAAAAATCAATAAATCAATAAAATTTTATTCTGCACTTTTCTAAAAGCTCTGTGGATGTATTATTGGTTTTTTTAAATGATTTCTCTACATACAAATGTTATCTATAGTACCTTTAAATCATGTTTTATCTCTGCTGCTGTTCAGGCCACCTCCACGTCTCAGTTCTGGTTCAGTCGTCTGGATAACGGCACCAACTACTGTGACCTTTACCAGGTGATTCGTGGTAAGTTTCCATCACAGCCCGTCAAGGTCGTTTCTCAAGGCAGAAGATTGACCTTATTCACACGGTGGCCATTTTGCTCAAAAATCTCAACCTGAGCAAAATGGCTGCCGTGTGAATACAGTCAATATGAAGCAATCTTGCAATTTGGACCTGCAGGGATATCTTGATATTTAAAGGGATATTTATTTATTTTTATTTTTCGTATTTTTCTCCCATCCCAATTTTGTCGTTATGCCAATTCCCTTCCTGGTCGTTGCGCGCTTTTGCCCCCTACTGTCGGTCTGGGGAGGGTGAAGACTACCACATGTCTTCCTCCGATACATGTGGAGTCAACCAACCGCTTCTTTTCACCTGACAGCGACGACTCTCACTGGGGGAGGATCACACTATTTCCCCCAGTTCCCTTCCTCGCTGAGCAGGCGCCCCAACCGACCAGTAGGAACCGCAGTTCACAACGACCAGGACACACACCCCACCGGCGGCTTCCCACCCGCTAACACTGCCAATTGTGTTAGTAGGGACGTCTGACCAAGCCGGAGGTACTGCTGACAGCTGGATTCGATCCCAGAGTCTCTGTGGTGGTAGGCGAGCGCTTAGTCCGCTGCGCTACCCGGCCGCCCTTAAAGGGATATTTCAACTTTGGTAGAACTTGTGAAGTTGCAGCAGTCTTACCTCTATGTAAGGTCATCTACTAGTAAGATAGCGAACCGACCACTGCTGTTGTCTGCTGTCCACACCACCACAACACCACCACCACACCACCATTCCTCCCAGGTGTCAGGCTCCTCATTCACTTCCATCTATTTTAATAACATAGTCTAAATATTTTTTTTTTTTTTTTTTTGCTGTGAGGCAGCAGTGCTAACCACTGTGCCACCGTGCCGTGCCAATTATCATACTTCTGAAGTATAAACAAACTACATATGTGACCAGGCAACAATCTGGGTCCTTTAGAAGGGTCTTACAGGTCGAAACCTTCAAAATCACCTGTACAAATCCGGTGGATACTGTACTTTTCAATCTATGTTTTATGAATCGTGCTGATAACACAACTCACTCCTGCGCTACAGGGCTTCAAAGAAACCGAAAGAGACATTTCTCTTGCTATGTGTAACAGAGGTACCGCAGTCTATCCACAATGCAGAGTAAGATCACACCGGCTACATATGCATAACTTTACCCAGAAAGCAATGTAACCCCCCCCCACTTGACACCCTCAGTCTGAGAGCATCAATGACTCCATGCAACACCAACCCAACCCCCCCCCCCCCCCCCCCCCAGGGGCTCATACAGAACCAAGCAGTTCACTGTAATGCACTTTATACATGGCAAATAAAAGCAAACGTGAAACTTGTGAGATCTTATAACCAACTACTAGAGGATAAAGGAAAATAGTCAAGGTAGTAATCAAGATTCAAGATTTTATTATCATTTAAAATAAAGTACAATATAGAGCTGGCTCATGTTATAACATATCAAACAAATCTGACCATTAACACTTTGGCTGCCTAAGGTTAAATTCATGATATACCATAGATTGCCAGCGCTATTTGTCTATGGAGAAGTTCCCCTTCTTTGCAGGGCTATAACTTTTTAAATTCTATTGCTACATTGCCATTATTATGGCCCATTCAAAGTCCTATATGTATTGTTCATTGTGTAGCAACGTTAAACTTTTTCATTCACATATTCATAGTAAAGTATGGTCTAATGTATAAGTATGTTTTCATCTCTTTCTGCAGCTTTCTCCAGAACGTGATCTATAGCCCCAAATGCATTATATTGATGATGAAATACAGTTTGATGGCAATCAGCGCGATATAAAAAATTCCAACTAGACGTACTTCTAGAAGTTACTACACGTCATCTGATGTTGACCGAATGGGCGAGGGGGCGTTTATAATTCCGTGGGCAGCGTTATACCAACTATCTAATGTGGGTCAAATGTTGATAATAGCAGTTAGTATCGAAGACGGTAACGTTACACGCTCAAACTCACCCCAGTCTCCGCGCGCCGTTGGGCGATCATCGTAGAGTAGAAATTCTATCATTATGGGATGGCGATTTACCCGGTCCATCTCCAGCTTGTATAATGGTATATACGTCCAAATCATGTTGTTTATCGAGTTATTGGCAATCGATCGCTATGTAGCGTGACGAGCCAGAGTCCCGGGACATGTACCGAGTGGCCGGAAGCAATACGGACGTCTAGCACAACCTCTATGGCACATCCTGTTTAATCGATTGCGCCGATCGGCCACCTGATGGCGCTCCTGAACCGCCAGAGAGCTCAGTGGGTCCTGCTGGTGGATCTCAGGCCAGCGGAGGGGACATATGAATCCGATCGCAGATTTTTGAAATATTGATATAAGGACGACATAAAGCGTCCTCCGGCAACTTGAGCATGGCCGGGAATGACGTCTAAAGACGGTTCCCGGCACCCAAAGTGTTAACAATAGCTCAGATTAATCATACCAAGTAGCTTTGGATAAAAGCGTCAGCTAAATGACGAAATGTAAATGTATAATAATTGTTTTAGTTTAAAGGAACATGCCAACTTTTTGGGAAATTAGCTTATTTGCCCATGTACCCTGGAGTTAGACAAGCAGATACATATATACCCTTTTCTTCTCTGTATGCATTAGGGAACAGCCGCACCGTTAGCCTAGTTCCCAACAGTCACTCCAAACCACTGCTTTCACGCATCGCCTGAAAAGCCCAGTTTGATATCCACTTCACTCAATGAAAGTGCATTTCCTGAGAGCTTTTCAGGTGATGAAATCACTGCGCCCAGTTTTTTTTATTTGAAAATGAACAAATGCTTGGAAAATCTTCATGTCACTCATCATCACTGCTTCCTGTTTCCTCTCCTCACAGGAAGTGGACTCGTCGATGCCCCAGGCTACGCTGAGTACACCAATGAGTGGCTCTGCCTCGGATATGGACTGGCCAATGACTGCATTGGTGTCACCGGAGTGATGCACTTTGATCCAAGGAAACCAAAGGGTCGCCATGTCACTGTGTAGCACGTGAAACTGTCAATTCAGCCATTTTAACAGCTTATTACTAGTGCTGTCAGGCGATTAAAAAAATGTATCTAATTAATTACAGGATTTGTAATTAATTAATCTAATTAATCGCATTGTAATCGCATAACCATTTTATGCCTGATATTCTATATTCTATAATCATATTTCAAATTGCATGTGTCCGGATGGCAGAATGCAGTACTTACTGTATCTACAAAACCTTCTGTTTAATCATCTTCCATCTATTAATTTGCTTAGATTTTTCAGGTCTGGTCAATTTTAGCATGGTGTTATTCACAGTCAAAGATCAAAAAAATTTAATTGATATTCTCATTTGGTTCATTACAATTTACTCAAGCCTAGTAACAGACAGTATTTCTGACACTGAGAATACATTCCCTGAGATCCATAGATGTCCCTATAATCATATACCAAGAACATGCAAATGGACCATATAAAAAAAAAGTCTGTAAATGTGTATTCTACGTTCTTATGGAATGAATGAGATACAAAAAAAAATTATACAAATAATTTTTTTTTTTTTTGGTAATTAATTTTGAGTTAATTTTCATAACGCGATAATTTGCTGTGTAATTAATGAATCTAATTAACGTGATAAACTGACAGCCCTACTTATTACATCAGATGTCAGAATCATCAGCAATTTGTTGCATTGTTACTAGCTAAGGTTTGATATATTGGTTGATATTATTTCCTCAGATAGCTGTATTTAGCACCAAGCAGAGCATAGAACGCTGGTATTCTGACATGATGACCCTTCCTTCTTTAATAGTTTCCTTGGTTTCTGACATGATGACCCTTCCTTCTTTAATAGTTTCCTTGGTTTCTGACATGATAAACCTTCCGTGGGGGAAAATGGGGGACCCTGATGTAAACAAGACGAAAGTCTTTCTCTGGTCTGCATCCCCTTAACAATTGTGTGTATTGAGCTGTACTGTATTGTACCCATTCTGCAAACTGTTAATACAATTGTCAATCAATCATTAAATTCTTCTTTTATAGTTTCCTTTGTTTCTGACATGATGACCATTCCTTCTTTTATAGTTTCCTTTGTTTCTGACATGATGACCATTCCTTCTTTTATAGTTTCCTTGCTCTGGACCAATATGCTTGTTAACAAGCAAGCTGTTGTTTTCTGCAGCATATTGATGACTATCGTACTAAACATGCTTTGCATCAGTACATGAAAGAAGTACCAAAAATGCAAGTATACTCTCAGAGTAGTACACATGGATAAGAAATATACGTTTTAAATGATAGAAGTGGCACACTTGTAGCTCCAATCATTTATTGAGCTGTTAAAAAATGAGAGTTGAAGCTCATCTGCTGAAATAATAATAATGATAATAATAATTATAATAATAATAACATCATTCTCAATAAATTATTGCGGCTCAAGTATGTGCAGAACTCAGTTGCCAGAATTCTCACCTGCACCAAGCCCTGGCAGCACATCACCCTCATCCACCTGCACTGGCTCCCGGACAAGTGCTGTATCTCATAGAAGATCCTCTTCCCAGTACTGACCTCCTCCAAGCCCCCCAGTACCTATCTGACCTCCTCCAAGCCCCCCAGTACCTATCTGACCTCCCCCAAGCCCCCCAGTACCTATCTGACCTCCTCCAAGCCCCCCAGTACCTATCTGACCTCCTCCAAGCCCCCCAGTACCTATCTGACCTCCTCCAAGCCCCCCAGTACCTATCTGACCTCCCCCAAGCCCCCCAGTACCTATCTGACCTCCTCCATGCCCCCCAGTACCTATCTGACCTCCTCCAAGCCCCCCAGTACCTATCTGACCTCCTCCAAGCCCCCCAGTACCTATCTGACCTCCCCCAAGCCCCCCAGTACCTAT
This sequence comes from Notolepis coatsorum, assembly GCF_963971535.1. NCBI lineage: Eukaryota > Metazoa > Chordata > Actinopteri > Aulopiformes > Paralepididae > Notolepis > Notolepis coatsorum. Next base: position 126,637,729 of record NC_140176.1, read on the forward strand.
CTGACCTCCTCCAAGCCCCCCAGTACCTATCTGACCTCCTCCACGCCCCCCAGTACCTATCTGACCTCCTCCAAGCCCCCCAGTACCTATCTGACCTCCTCCACCCCCCCCAGTACCTACCTGACCTCCTCCACCTCCTCTGTCCCTGGCCCCCACCCTCAAGTCAAGTCAAGTCAAGAGTTTTAATTGTCACGGCATACAGGTATACAATGAAATGCGGGTGGTCTTGCCCGCGACGATGTGCAATACAGTGGTACAACATATAATAGAATCCAATAAAAATACAGTGGTACAACATATAATAGAATCCAATAAAAATACAGTGGTACAACATATAATAGAATCCAATAAAAACAACAGTGCAATAAACAGGTAACATGGTGTGACATCTCGGTATCTGTACATAGTATTTACAGAGCATATATATAGGACATGCTAGGTAGCTTTAGTAGTGCAATACACTGTTCCTGTTGTTATACTAATTTAAAGTGGCCTTTCCTCTTGGCCATAAGTGTGCGTGTGTGCGGCATGAGTGTTAAAGTGGCTGCTAGTGTGTGAGCGTGCACAGCGTGCGTGTCGTGTGTGTGCTTGTGTGTGGATAGTTCAGTGTTCTGTGGCTCTCAATGTTCATTGTTCAAGGCTCTGATGGCCTGGGGGAAGAAGCTGAGCCTAAGCCTCTCTGTCCTAGTAGCTGGGGTTCGCAGGCGTCTGCCTGACCTCAGCAGCTGGAACAGGCTGTTATTGGGGTGGTGGGGGTCTTTCATTATCCTGCAGGCTCTGGATTTGCACCTCTTGTTATATAGAACCTGCAGGGGAGGTAGCGCAATACCCGTGGTACGCTCGGCTGAGCGCACCACTCTCTGTAGGGCCTTCTTGTCCTGTGCCGTGCTGTTTCCATACCAGGCAGTGATGTTTCCGGTCAAGATGCTCTCTACAGCTCCTGAGTAGAAGGACTGGAGTATCTTCCCCGATACTCTGAACTTCTTAACTGTCTCAGGTGGTAGAGGCGCTGCTTCGCTTTCTTTACGACTGAGTCTATGTGTTGACCATGTCAGATCCTCTGAGATGTGGACCCCCAGGTACTTAAAGCTGCTCACCCTGTCCACGGTAGCCCCGTTAATCATCAGTGGTGTGTGTGTCTCCTGCTGTCCTCTCCTATAATCCACGATCAGCTCCTTGGTTTTACCAATGTTCAGGAGCAGGCTGTTGTCCTGGCACCAGCGTTCCAGTACCTCAACCTCCTCCCGGTAGGCCTTCTCGTCATTGTCCGAGATCAGCCCCACCATCACTGTGTCGTCTGCGAACTTCACTATGGAGTTGGAGCTGAACTTGGCCACACAATCGTGTGTGTAGAGTGAGTACAGCAGGGGGCTTAGAACACAGCCCTGGGGGGACCCGATGCTCAGGGTGATGGCAAGATGACATCCGGCTTCAACATGGACGGTCGCATTTTACGTAGCTCCCGTAACCAACGCAACAGAGCAACAACAAAAAAGTACTTTGCGCATTTTCTACTTTCCCTCCTGTGGATTATGGATTTGTACCTGAATTCACAACTCAAGCAGCAACTCCAGACAGAAGTGGAGGGTAGCGAAAACGTAAATCAGCAGTCCCATTGCGACTTCTACTTGTTAACGGGCACAGAGAGGAATCATCCAGCCTTCGGAGCCACGGCGATCCACGCAGTACTTACTGCAAATCCGGAACGAAAGAAATTACCCCCGGCAGGCAAGTGTAATAAGAGATCAATGTTTTTATTATATCTGCTCATGTCGGGTGACATACATCAGAACCCTGGTCCCGTAATGACACGGAACCAGAGACTACAGTCAAATCTGCTGACCCAAGAAGCAGATAAACTGCTACCCACACAGACGGCGGCTAACGACATGATCAACGGCAACATTCCTCCTCTGCCACCTCTGTAAAAGAACCCACGAGAGGCCACAGCGAGAGGGAAGGAACCGGGGTTCACAACCGAGGCGCCCAGCACGTCGCGGGGACAAAACAGCGAGGCATCGCTCCTCACACCGGCGCCGGAGATCAACAGCATCCACGCAATTGACGCTTCAGCCAGCAGTTGCACCAGCCGACCAGCAAGCGGCGACATACCCTCACAGAAGCCCCAGCGGACTCGGCGAGTGACTAAAGGGAGAGCGGCGCGGGACATCAAGGTCACCAAGGACCCGACGGTTAGCTTGGCTGGCCCCGCCGGCGCCATGCCAGCTAGTCTACCCGGGCCGAGGCCAGGACAAAAGGCACCCCCCCTCCCCCACAATGGAGTACAATCAGACATATCTGTAATCAACCAGCCCCCCCCCCCACATTGCGGGCTTTCACACAAAGGAATACAGACTCCAGCAAAGGACAAAGCATCACCCCCTCCCCCCCTCCCCACCCACGGCACAAACAGCAACAACGCCCCCCCTCCCCCCACCACAGGACAGGACACAATTGAACAGAGTTACCTCACGTGTGACAACGTCAATCTTATTACAAGCAAAAATGGACTTCACATATTTCATCTTAATACAAATAGCCTGAGACCTAAACTGGCTGAAATCAAACAGTTGTTTTTAAACGGTAAGGCTAACATATTGTGTTTCACAGAAACAAAATTAGACTCATCTGTACAGGATCCAGAGATTGAAATTGAAAACTACTCAATAGTCAGGAGGGATAGGAACCAGTATGGAGGTGGCGTCTGTGTGTATATACACAAGGATACCAAATACATCAACCGTACTGACCTTAACCATGATGAAATTGAAACTGTTTGGATTGAAATCTTATTAGACAGGGCGAAACCAGTACTAGTAGGCACAATCTATAGACCACCAGAACAGAGTGGCTTTTATGACACACTTGATGGGTGTTTAGCTGGGGTGGAGGGGGTAGAAAAAATTCTTATTGGGGACTGGAACACGGATATGCTGCGTAAATCAGCACCCGTCTTCAAGGCCTTCAGTAGATTTTCTGACCTGCACGGTTTCAGCCAGCTAATCACCCAACCCACAAGGGTATGCGATTCGACACAAACCACCATTGACCTCATTTTGACCTCTGACAAGTCCATGATCTCCAGTAAAGGGGTGATAGCATGCGGGTTAAGTGATCATTATATGATTTTCTGTACCCGCAAAAAGCTAAAACAGAAGGCCGGCTGTCACAAAACAGTCACATCTAGAGACCTCAAAACTTACTCTAGAGAGGCCTTTAACCTAGAACTGGGGAGCTTGGACTGGTCAGATGAGCTCAGTGGTACACAGGTTGAAGAAACATGGCTTGGATTCAAAACCAAATTCACAACAATACTCAACAACATGGCACCGATAAGAACCACCAGGGTTAAAAATCGCGCTGAGGCATGGATGCACACTGAAATACTGGCCGCTATGAAAACCAGAGACAAAAAATGCTCTGAACTTCATAAAAGTCAGACAAAGCTTTCCAAAAGCTCAAACAGTGAACTCCAAGCCCACGTGGTTGAACTAAAAATCCAAAGAAACAGACTAAGAAATGACGTAAACACCATGATCAGAACCGCAAAAAGAAATTTCATCAACGACAAAACTGAGGAAAACAAAAACAAACCCCGCGAACTTTGGAAATTACTCAATAATCAACTAGGCTGCAGTAAAAAACTTAAAACCAGATTCTCAAACATAAACATAAAGACGGACAACACGCTCATCACAGACAAGCTGGATGTAGCCAATTACTTAAACATCTTCTTCACAAACATAGCCACAACACTGGTAAACAAACTACCCTCCCACTCAGGGCAGTATGGGGTAGAACACATAGTAGCATACTACAAAAACCTAGGGGTCCACAAAGACGACTTCAAACTTGAAATGGTAACAACCGATGAGGTACTCAAAAAATTGAGCGCCCTCCAACCTAACAAGGCCACTGGCCATGACAACATCCCCTCCAAATTCCTCAGAGACGCAGCAGCCGCCATCACCCCAGTCATCACACACATAATAAACCTCTCTATAAGACAGGGGCACGTCCCCAAGGACTTCAAAATTGCGAGAGTGACCCCTCTACACAAAAAGGGCAGCAAATTAGACCCAGGCAACTACCGCCCTGTTTCTATTCTTACCTCCATCTCGAAAGTCATGGAGAAAATAGTCTACGAACAGGTCGAAAAGTACCTGGCGGAAAAAAACCTAATCTACGAATTCCAATCTGGCTTCAGAACGTCCCACTCCACTGACACATGCCTCCTCTATTTGAACGACCACATCAAACAAGAGGTGGACGCGGGCAAATACTGCGGCATGGTCATGCTGGACCTACAAAAGGCCTTCGACACTGTCAATCACTCCATTCTAATGGACAAGCTAAAAGCAATTGGTTTTGATAGCCTATCAGTGAGCTGGATGCAATCCTACCTAGAGGGGAGAGAACAGATGGTAGAGGTAAACGGTACTCTATCCCCCCCTCTCACAGTGAGCTGTGGTGTTCCACAAGGAAGCATACTAGGACCGCTACTCTTCCTAATTTATGCAAATGACATGTCGTCAGCCTGTGACTGCAATTTGTTCCTGTTTGCGGACGACTCAGCCCTGCTGGTCTCTGACAAGAACAAATTGCAGGTTGAAAAAACCCTCAGCACGGAACTAGGCAAAATCTGCATATGGCTCGCTGATAACAAACTATCATTACACATGGGCAAAACAGAGTCCATTCTCTTCGGTTCAAATAACAAACTCAGCAAGACCGACGGATTCTCAGTTACAGTGGGTGACAATATTGTCACAAGGAAAGACGAAATTACCTACCTGGGTTCCATCCTAGAGGCAAATCTTTCCTGTGACAAAATGGCATCCAATGTAATAAAAAAAGTCAACCAACGAACTAGATTCTTGTACCGGATCTCCTCTCTGGTAAACAAGAATACCCTGAAGACTCTGGCAGGAGCACTCATTCAAGGGTACTATGACTATGCGTGCACCTCATGGTACCAAAGCACCTCAAAGGCGCTTAAAACAAAATTACAAACATCACAAAACAAACTGGTCAGACTACTGCTTGACCTGAACCCCAGAACCCACCTCACCCCTGCCCACTTTGCCAACCTAGGATGGCTTAGAGTAGACGACAGAGTACAGCAACTTGCAATGGGCCTGGTCTACAAGATACACTATACGACCGGGGTGCCCATGTACATGTCAAAATACTTCCCAAAGGTCAGTGAATACCACAACCACTACACCAGAGGAAGCTCAACAAATCATGTGAAACCCAGATTCGGCTCAAACAAGGGACTAAACACGTTTCGCAATTATGCCACAACAATGTGGAACGCCCTACCCAAAGCTGTAAAGGAATGTGAATCCCTGCCCACATTCAAAACCGCTCTTAAAGAGCACCTACGGGAGGCTGCAATTCGAAACTGGCCACCGTAAATGCCCAAAACCCCCACCCCCTCCTAATGTACAGTCCCCTCCCCATCATATGTATATACTCTGTCAGGATCTAGGGGTAACAGTACTGTATATTTGAATACCGCCTATGTCACAAATGTATCAGTACTAAATACCTATATGTCCCTATGCCATAAATGTCATGTATGTTGTGTATGTCATAAATGTCTATATGAATTGAAAATGGGGGACCCTGATGGAAACAAGACAAACGTCTTTCTCAGGTCTGCATCCCCTTAACAATTGTATGTATTGAGCCGTACTGTATTGTACCCATTCTGCAATCTGTTAAATAAAGTTTTCATTCATTCATTCATTGGAGGTCTGACCCCCCACCCTGACCGCCTGGGGTCTTTCGCTCAGAAAGTCCAGTACCCAGGCGCTCAGGGCGGAGCTCAGACCCAGCTCGATCAGCTTGTCCACCAGTCTGGTGGGGACTATGGTGTTGAACGCTAAGCTGTAGTCAATGAACAACAGTCTCACATAGCCCCCCTTCTGACGGTCAAGGTGGGAGAGAGTGCTGTGCAGTACCTGGGAGACCGCGTCGTCAGTGGACCTGTTTGTCCTGTATGCAAATTGCATAGGGTCTGGAACTCTCTCCCGGCCCCCACCCTCTGGAGCCCCCACCCAGCTGAGAGGACTCCGCTACATCCTGGACTCCTTCAAGACGCCCTGAAAACCCACCTGTTCTCGAAGGAATTATTGTTATTATTATTTATTTTACCTCTAGTCGTCTCCCTATCCTTTACTGTTATTATTATTTCTTCTGTTTATATTTTATTGGTATTTTTGGTGCTTTGTAAAGCATCCTTGGGTTTAAAAGGCGCTATGTAAATCCAAGCTATTTTTATTATAATTGTTATGCTTGGTGTTGAGTTGTCAGTGAGGTCATGGCCTGCTACACATCCCTGTATCCCCCTCCCCTCCCCCCTGTATCCCCCTCCCCTCCCCCCCTGTATCCCCCTCCCCTCCCCCCTGTACCCCCCTCCCCTCCCCCTGTACCCCACTCCCCTCCCCCCCTGTATCCCCCTCCCCTCCCCCCTGTACCCCCCTCCCCTCCCCCCTGTAAACTCCTCCCCTCCCCTCCCCCCTGTACCCCCCTCCCCTCCCCCCTGTAAACTCCTCCCCTCCCCTCCCCCCTGTACCCCCCTCCCCTCCCCCCTGTAAACTCCTCCCCTCCCCTCCCCCCTGTATCCCTCCTCCCCTCCCCTCCCCCCTGTATCCTCCTCCCCTCCCCTCCCCCCTGTATCCCTCCCCCCTCCCCTCCCCCCTGTATCCCCCTCCCCTCCCCCCTGTATCCCCCTCCCCTCCCCCCTGTAAACTCCTCCCCTCCCCTCCCCCCTGTATCCCCCTCCCCTCCCCCCTGTATCCCCCTCCCCTCCCCCCTGTATCCTCCTCCCCTCCCCACCCCCTGTATCCCCCTCCCCTCCCCTCTGTATCCTCTTCCCCTCCCCCCCTGTACCCCCCTCCCCTCCCCCCTGTATCCCCATCCCCTCCCCCCTGTATCCCCCTCCCCTCCCCTCCCCCCTGTATCCCTCCCCCCTCCCCTCCCCCCTGTATCCTCCTCCCCTCCCCCCCTGTATCCCCCTCCCCTCCCCCCCTGTATCCCCCTCCCCTCCCCCCTGTATCCCCCTCCCCTCCCCCCCTGTATCCCCCTCCCCTCCCCCCCCCCCCTGTATCCCCCTCCCCTCCCCCCTGTATCCCCCTCCCCTCCCCCCTGTACCCCCCTCCCCTCCCCCCTGTATCCCCCCTCCCCCCTGTATCCCCCTCCCCTCCCCCCTGTATCCCCCTCCCCTCCCCCCCTGTATCCTCCTCCCCTCCCCTCCCCCCTGTATCCCCCTCCCCTCCCCCCTGTATCCCCCTCCCCTCCCCCCCTGTATCCTCCTCCCCTCCCCTCCCCCCTGTATCCCCCTCCCCTCCCCCCTGTATCCCCCTCCCCTCCCCCCCTGTATCCTCCTCCCCTCCCCTCCCCCCTGTATCCCCCTCCCCCCTGTATCCCCCTCCCCTCCCCCCTGTATCCTCCTCCCCTCCCCCCCTGTATCCTCCTCCCCTCCCCTCCCCCCATTATCCTCCTCCCCTCCCCCCTGTATCCCCTCCCCTCCCCCCTGTATCCCCCTCCCCTCCCCCCTGTATCCCCCTCCCCTCCCCCCTGTATCCTCCTCCCCTCCCCCCTGTATCCCCCTCCCCTCCCCCCTGTATCCTCCCCTCCCCTCCCCCCTGTATCCCCCTCCCCTCCCCCCTGTATCCTCCCCTCCCCTCCCCCCTGTATCCTCCTCCCCTCCCCCCTGTATCCCCCTCCCCCTGTATCCTCCTCCCCTCCCCCCTGTATCCCCCTCCCCTCCCCCCTGTATCCCCCTCCCCTCCCCCCTGTATCCTCCTCCCCTCCCCCCTGTATCCTCCTCCCCTCCCCTCCCCCCTGTATCCTCCTCCCCTCCCCCCTGTATCCTCCTCTCCTCCCCTCCCCCCTGTATCCCCCTCCCCTCCCCTCCCCCCTGTATCCTCTTCCCCTCCCCCCCTGTATCCCCTCCCCTCCCCCTGTATCCCCTCCCCTCCCCCCTGTATCCTCCTCCCCTCCCCTCCCCCCTGTATCCCCCTCCCCTCCCCCCTGTATCCCCCTCCCCCCTGTATCCCCCTCCCCTCCCCCCTGTATCCCCTCCCCTCCCCCCTGTATCCCTCCTCCCCTCCCCTCCCCCCTGTATCCCCCTCCCCCCTGTATCCCCCTCCCCTCCCCCCTGTATCCCCTCCCCTCCCCCCTGTATCCTCCTCTCCTCCCCTCCCCCCTGTATCCCCCTCCCCTCCCCCCTGTACCCCCCTCCCCTCCCCCCTGTATCCCCCTCCCCTCCCACCTGTATCCTCCTCCCCTCCCCCCTGTATCCCCCTCCCCTCCCCCCTGTATCCTCCCCTCCCCTCCCCCCTGTATCCCCCTCCCCTCCCCCCTGTATCCCCCTCCCCTCCCCCCTGTATCCTCCTCCCCTCCCCCCTGTATCCCCCTCCCCTCCCCCCTGTATCCCCCTCCCCTCCCCCCTGTATCCTCCTCCCCTCCCCTCCCCCCTGTATCCTCCTCCCCTCCCCCCTGTATCCTCCTCCCCTCCCCTCCCCCCTGTATCCCCCTCCCCTCCCCCCTGTATCCCCCTCCCCTCCCCCCTGTATCCCCCTCTCCTCCCCTCCCCCCTGTATCCTCCTCCCCTCCCCCCTGTATCCCCCTCCCCTCCCCCCTGTATCCCCCTCCCCTCCCCTCCCCCCTGTATCCCCCTCCCCTCCCCCCTGTATCCTCCTCCCCTCCCCCCTGTATCCCCCTCCCCTCCCCTCCCCCCTGTATCCCCCTCCCCTCCCCCCTGTATCCCCCTCCCCTCCCCCCTGTATCCCCCTCCCCTCCCCTCCCCCCTGTATCCCCCTCCCCTCCCCCCTGTATCCTCCTCCCCTCCCCTCCCCCCTGTATCCCCCTCCCCTCCCCCCTGTATCCCCCTCCCCTCCCCTCCCCCCTGTATCCCCCTCCCCTCCCCTCCCCCCTGTATCCCCCTCCCCTCCCCTCCCCCCTGTATCCTCCTCCCCTCCCCCCTGTATCCCCTCCCCTCCCCCCTGTATCCCCCTCCCCTCCCCCCTGTATCCTCCCCTCCCCTCCCCCCTGTATCCCCCTCCCCTCCCCCTGTATCCCCCTCCCCTCCCCCTGTATCCTCCTCCCCTCCCCCCTGTATCCTCCTCCCCTCCCCCCTGTATCCCCTCCCCTCCCCCCTGTATCCCCCTCCCCTCCCCCCTGTATCCTCCTCCCCTCCCCCTGTATCCCCCTCCCCTCCCCCCTGTATCCCCCTCCCCTCCCCCCTGTATCCTCCTCCCCTCCCCTCCCCCCTGTATCCTCCTCCCCTCCCCCCTGTATCCCCCTCCCCTCCCCCCTGTATCCTCCTCCCCTCCCCTCCCCCCTGTATCCTCCTCCCCTCCCCCCTGTATCCCCCTCCCCTCCCCCCTGTATCCTCCTCCCCTCCCCTCCCCCCTGTATCCCCCTCCCCTCCCCTCCCCCCCTGTATCCTCCTCCCCTCCCCTCCCCCCCTGTATCCCCCTCCCCTCCCCCCTGTATCCTCCTCCCCTCCCCTCCCCCCTGTATCCCCCTCCCCTCCCCTCCCCCCCTGTATCCTCCTCCCCTCCCCTCCCCCCTGTATCCCCCTCCCCTCCCCCCTGTATCCCCCTCCCCTCCCCCCTGTATCCTCCTCCCCTCCCCCCTGTATCCCCTCCCCTCCCCCCTGTATCCCCCTCCCCTCCCCCCTGTATCCCCCTCCCCTCCCCCCTGTATCCTCCTCCCCTCCCCCCCTGTATCCTCCTCCCCTCCCCCTGTATCCTCCTCCCCTCCCCCCTGTATCCTCCTCCCCTCCCCCCTGTATCCTCCTCCCCTCCCCCCTGTATCCCCTCCCCTCCCCCCTGTATCCCCCTCCCCTCCCCCCTGTATCCTCCTCCCCTCCCCCCTGTATCCCCCTCCCCTCCCCCCTGTATCCCCCTCCCCTCCCCCCTGTATCCTCCTCCCCTCCCCTCCCCCTGTATCCTCCTCCCCTCCCCCCTGTATCCCCCTCCCCTCCCCCCTGTATCCTCCTCCCCTCCCCTCCCCCCTGTATCCTCCTCCCCTCCCCCCTGTATCCCCCTCCCCTCCCCCCTGTATCCTCCTCCCCTCCCCTCCCCCCTGTATCCCCCTCCCCTCCCCTCCCCCCCTGTATCCTCCTCCCCTCCCCTCCCCCCCTGTATCCCCCTCCCCTCCCCCCTGTATCCTCCTCCCCTCCCCTCCCCCCTGTATCCCCCTCCCCTCCCCTCCCCCCTGTATCCTCCTCCCCTCCCCTCCCCCCTGTATCCCCCTCCCCTCCCCCCTGTATCCCCCTCCCCTCCCCCCTGTATCCTCCTCCCCTCCCCCCTGTATCCCCTCCCCTCCCCCCTGTATCCCCCTCCCCTCCCCCCTGTATCCCCCTCCCCTCCCCCCTGTATCCTCCTCCCCTCCCCCCTGTATCCTCCTCCCCTCCCCCTGTATCCTCCTCCCCTCCCCCCTGTATCCTCCTCCCCTCCCCCTGTATCCTCCCCTCCCCTCCCCCCTGTATCCCCCTCCCCTCCCCCCTGTATCCCCCTCCCCTCCCCCCTGTATCCTCCTCCCCTCCCCCTGTATCCCCCTCCCCTCCCCCCTGTATCCCCCTCCCCTCCCCCCTGTATCCTCCTCCCCCCCCCCTGTATCCTCCTCCCCTCCCCTCCCCCCTGTATCCTCCTCCCCTCCCCCCTGTATCCTCCTCCCCTCCCCTCCCCCCTGTATCCTCCTCCCCTCCCCTCCCCCCTGTATCCCCCTCCCCTCCCCTCCCCCCCTGTATCCCCTCCCCTCCCCCTGTATCCCCTCCCCTCCCCCCTGTATCCCCCTCCCCCCTGTATCCCCCTCCCCTCCCCCCTGTATCCCCCTCCCCCCTGTATCCCCCTCCCCCCTGTATCCCCCTCCCCTCCCCCCTGTATCCCCCTCCCCTCCCCCCCTGTATCCCCTCCCCTCCCCCCTGTATCCTCCTCCCCTCCCCTCCCCCCTGTATCCCCCTCCCCCCTGTATCCCCCTCCCCTCCCCCCTGTATCCCCCTCCCCTCCCCCCTGTATCCCCCTCCCCTCCCCCCTGTATCCTCCTCCCCTCCCCCCTGTATCCTCCTCCCCTCCCCCCCTGTATCCCCCTCCCCTCCCCCCTGTATCCTCCTCCCCTCCCCTCCCCCCCTGTATCCTCCTCCCCTCCCCTCCCCCCTGTATCCCCCTCCCCTCCCCCCTGTATCCCCCTCTCCTCCCCTCCCCCCTGTATCCTCCTCCCCTCCCCCCTGTATCCCCCTCCCCTCCCCCCTGTATCCCCCTCCCCTCCCCCCTGTATCCTCCTCCCCTCCCCCCTGTATCCCCCTCCCCTCCCCTCCCCCCTGTATCCCCCTCCCCTCCCCCCTGTATCCTCCTCCCCTCCCCTCCCCCCTGTATCCCCCTCCCCTCCCCTCCCCCCTGTATCCCCCTCCCCTCCCCCCTGTATCCCCCTCCCCTCCCCTCCCCCCTGTATCCCCCTCCCCTCCCCCCTGTATCCCCCTCCCCTCCCCTCCCCCCTGTATCCCCCTCCCCTCCCCTCCCCCCTGTATCCCCCTCCCCTCCCCTCCCCCCTGTATCCCCCTCCCCTCCCCCCTGTATCCTCCTCCCCTCCCCTCCCCCCTGTATCCCCCTCCCCTCCCCTCCCCCCTGTATCCTCCTCCCCTCCCCCCTGTATCCTCCTCCCCTCCCCCCTGTATCCTCCTCCCCTCCCCCCTGTATCCCCCTCCCCTCCCCTCCCCCCTGTATCCCCCTCCCCTCCCCTCCCCCCTGTATCCCCCTCCCCTCCCCCCTGTATCCCCCTCCCCTCCCCTCCCCCCTGTATCCCCCTCCCCTCCCCTCCCCCCTGTATCCCCCTCCCCTCCCCTCCCCCCCTGTATCCTCCTCCCCTCCCCCCCTGTATCCCCTCCCCTCCCCCCCTGTATCCCCTCCCCTCCCCCCCTGTATCCCCCTCCCCTCCCCCCTGTATCCTCCTCCCCTCCCCTCCCCCCTGTATCCCCTCCCCTCCCCCCCTGTATCCCCTCCCCTCCCCCCCTGTATCCCCTCCCCTCCCCCCCTGTATCCCCCTCCCCTCCCCCCTGTATCCTCCTCCCCTCCCCTCCCCCCTGTATCCCCCTCCCCTCCCCCCTGTATCCCCCTCCCCTCCCCCCTGTATCCTCCTCCCCTCCCCTCCCCCCTGTATCCCCCTCCCCTCCCCCCTGTATCCTCCTCCCCTCCCCTCCCCCCTGTATCCCCCTCCCCTCCCCTCCCCCCCTGTATCCTCCTCCCCTCCCCTCCCCCCTGTATCCCCCTCCCCTCCCCCCTGTATCCTCCTCCCCTCCCCTCCCCCCTGTATCCCCCTCCCCTCCCCCCTGTATCCTCCTCCCCTCCCCTCCCCCCTGTATCCCCCTCCCCTCCCCTCGCCCCCTGTATCCCCCTGTAGAAAGTCAAGTCAACTGAACTTCTAACCTAAATTGTATTTGATTAACCATGTGTTAACAATAAATGTGTATCAACCATGAAGATTTGACCACATGACTAAGCTCCCTGGTTCCTCCACTCCAAGCTCTTTGCTATTAGCACGCTCTGTAAAATGGTAAACGGTGTATTTATATAACTTTTATCCGATGCGCTTTACAATTTTTGTTCCTCACATGTCACCCGTTCACTCACACATTCACTCACCGATGGCGGAGGTGACCGTGCAAGGTGCCAACCTGCTCATCGGGAGCAGTTAGGGGTTAAATGTCTTGCTCAAGGACACGCTTTGACACGCTGCCCGGGAGGAGCGGGAATCAAACCGGGAACCTTCCAATTACCAGATGACCGCTCTACCTCCTGACCCACTGTCGCCCCCCGCTCTGTGGGAACAACCCCCCCCCTCTTGATCACAACGCCATGAAACACACAATTTTTTATTTTTATATATTTTTTAATGCAAACATTTTTGTATCATTTTTGTATTTGTCTTGGATATGTTTCAAAAAGTAGAGCATCAAGCATATTTGGTCACAGTAATAAACACGAGTCAGAAACCTGAGGCTGCCATGACAACATGAATCTATTATTAAGACTTTGACAGGTAAACTGAAAGATCATCACTGAACGTTAAGAGTTTGTTCCATAGATATAAACACTAGATGACTCACCCGCGCTGCTGGCCAACAGAGACTGACATTGCCACATGGCGGCCATCTTGCGCGGGTGGAGCACGCCCACTCATAACATGCATGTCTATGGTGCATGTACTAATAATAACCATAGCTTGCTCAATTTTCAACCGTTTGGTTTGTTAAAACATCAGAGATGTAGTTATCATACTGCATACTTATAATGGACTTATTATGAAAAAGAAATAAAAAATGTAATAAAAATTCTTCCAAGCAAGAATCATAGTTAATAATGTTTGTAATAAACCAAACCATTTGTAAATCCGCCAGGATTTCAGCGAGTTAAGAGTATTTTTGTTTGTGCAGATCATCACCTTAAAGCAGTAGTCCACTCAAGCAAGATGGCCGCCGGTGAACTACGCGGGAGACTCCGCCTTGAGCCATCTAGTGTTTATATATATATATATCTATGGTCTGTTCTTGTACAACTAGCACTTACTCCCTGGATGTCCCAGAGCTCTATAAAGAGTCTCTATAAAGAGTCTATAAAGAGTCTATAAAGAGTCTCTATAAAGAGTCTATAAAGAGTCTATAAAGAGTCTCTATAAAGAGTCTATAAAGAGTCTCTATAAAGAGTCTATAAAGAGTCTCTATAAAGAGTCTATAAAGATTCTCTATAAAGAGTCTATAAAGATTCTCTATAAAGAGTCTATAAAGATTCTCTATAAAGAGTCTATAAAGAGTCTCTATAAAGAGTCTATAAAGAGTCTCTATAAAGAGTCTATAAAGAGTCTCTATAAAGAGTATATAAAGAGTCTATAAAGAGTCTATAAAGAGTCTCTATAAAGAGTATATAAAGAGTCTATAAAGAGTCTATAAAGAGTCTCTATAAAGAGTATATAAAGAGTCTATAAAGAGTCTATAAAGAGTCTCTATAAAGAGTCTATAAAGAGTATATAAAGAGTCTATAAATAGTCTCTATAAAGAGTCTATAAAGAGTCTATAAAGAGTCTCTATAAAGAGTCTATAAAGAGTCTATAAAGAGTATATAAAGAGTCTATAAAGAGTCTCTATAAAGAGTCTATAAAGAGTCTATAAAGAGTATATAAAGAGTCTATAAATAGTCTCTATAAAGAGTCTATAAAGAGTCTCTATAAAGTCTCTATAAAGAGTCTCTATAAAGAGTCTATAAAGAGTCTCTATAAAGTCTCTATAAAGAGTCTCTATAAAGAGTCTATAAAGAGTCTCTATAAAGTCTCTATAAAGAGTCTCTATAAAGTCTCTATAAAGTCTCTATAAAGAGTCTATAAAGAGTCTCTATAAAGAGTCTCTATAAAGAGTCTATACAAAGTCTATAAAGAGTCTATAAAGAGTCTATAAAGAGTCTATAAAGAGTCTCTATAAAGAGTCTCTATAAAAAGTCTATAAAGAGTCTCTATAAAGAGTCTATAAAGAGTCTATAAAGAGTATATAAAGAGTCTCTATAAAGAGTCTATAAAGAGTATATAAAGAGTCTCTATAAAGAGTCTATAAAGAGTCTATAAAGAGTATATAAAGAGTCTATAAAGAGTATATAAAGAGTCTCTATAAAGAGTCTATAAAGAGTATATAAAGAGTCTCTATAAAGAGTCTATAAAGAGTATATAAAGAGTCTCTATAAAGAGTCTATAAAGAGTCTATAAAGAGTATATAAAGAGTCTATAAAGAGTCTATAAAGAGTCTATAAAGAGTCTATAAAGAGTATATAAAGAGTCTCTATAAAGAGTCTATAAAGAGTATATAAAGAGTCTCTATAAAGAGTCTCTATAAAGAGTCTATAAAGAGTCTATAAAGAGTCTATAAAGAGTATATAAAGAGTCTCTATAAAAAGTCTATAAAGAGTCTCTATAAAGAGTCTATAAAGAGTCTATAAAGAGTATATAAAGAGTCTCTATAAAGAGTCTATAAAGAGTATATAAAGAGTCTCTATAAAGAGTCTATAAAGAGTCTATAAAGAGTCTCTATAAAGAGTCTATAAAGAGTATATAAAGAGTCTCTATAAAGAGTCTATAAAGAGTATATAAAGAGTCTCTATAAAGAGTCTCTATAAAGAGTCTATAAAGAGTCTCTATAAAGAGTCTCTATAAAGAGTCTCTATAAAGAGTCTATAAAGAGTCTCTATAAAGAGTCTCTATAAAGAGTCTATAAAGAGTCTATAAAGAGTCTCTATAAAGAGTCTATAAAGAGTCTATAAAGAGTCTCTATAAAGAGTCTATAAAGAGTCTCTATAAAGTCTATAAAGAGTCTCTATAAAGTCTATAAAGAGTCTATAAAGAGTCTCTATAAAGAGTCTCTATAAAGAGTCTATAAAGAGTCTATAAAGAGTCTCTATAAAGAGTCTCTATAAAGAGTCTATAAAGTCTCTATAAAGAGTCTCTATAAAGTCTCTATAAAGAGTCTCTATAAAGAGTCTATAAAGTCTCTATAAAGAGTCTCTATAAAGTCTCTATAAAGAGTCTCTATAAAGAGTCTATAAAGAGTCTATAAAGAGTCTATAAAGAGTCTCTATAAAGAGTCTATAAAGAGTCTATAAAGAGTCTCTATAAAGAGTCTATAAAGAGTCTCTATAAAGTCTATAAAGAGTCTCTATAAAGAGTCTCTATAAAGTCTCTATAAAGAGTCTCTATAAAGAGTCTCTATAAAGAGTCTATAAAGAGTCTCTATAAAGAGTCTATAAAGAGTCTATAAAGAGTCTCTATAAAGAGTCTCTATAAAGAGTCTATAAAGTCTCTATAAAGAGTCTCTATAAAGTCTCTATAAAGAGTCTCTATAAAGAGTCTATAAAGAGTCTCTATAAAGAGTCTATAAAGTCTCTATAAAGAGTCTCTATAAAGTCTCTATAAAGAGTCTCTATAAAGAGTCTATAAAGAGTCTCTATAAAGAGTCTCTATAAAGTCTCTATAAAGAGTCTCTATAAAGAGTCTATAAAGAGTCTCTATAAAGAGTCTATAAAGTCTCTATAAAGAGTCTCTATAAAGTCTCTATAAAGAGTCTCTATAAAGAGTCTATAAAGAGTCTCTATAAAGAGTCTCTATAAAGAGTCTATAGAGTCTCTATAAAGAGTCTATAAAGAGTCTCTATAAAGAGTCTATAAAGAGTCTCTATAAAGAGTCTCTATAAAGAGTCTATAAAGAGTCTCTATAAAGAGTCTCTATAAAGAGTCTCTATAAAGTCTCTATGAAGAGTCTCTATAAAGAGTCTCTATAAAGAGTCTCTATAAAGTCTCTATAAAGAGTCTATAAAGAGTCTCTATAAAGAGTCTATAAAGAGTCTCTATAAAGAGTCTCTATAAAGAGTCTATAAAGAGTCTCTATAAAGAGTCTATAAAGAGTCTATAAAGAGTCTATAAAGAGTCTCTATAAAGAGTCTATAAAGAGTCTCTATAAAGAGTCTATAAAGAGTCTATAAAGAGTCTCTATAAAGAGTCTATAAAGAGTCTATAAAGAGTCTATAAAGAGTCTATAAAGAGTCTCTATAAAGAGTCTCTATAAAGTCTCTATAAAGAGTCTATAAAGAGTCTCTATAAAGAGTCTATAAAGAGTCTATAAAGAGTCTATAAAGAGTCTCTATAAAGAGTCTATAAAGAGTCTATAAAGAGTCTCTATAAAGAGTCTATAAAGAGTCTATAAAGTCTCTATAAAGAGTCTATAAAGAGTCTCTATAAAGAGTCTCTATAAAGAGTCTATAAAGAGTCTCTATAAAGATTCTATAAAGAGTCTATAAAGAGTCTCTATAAAGAGTCTATAAAGAGTCTATAAAGAGTCTCTATAAAGAGTCTATAAAGAGTCTATAAAGAGTCTCTATAAAGAGTCTCTATAAAGAGTCTCTATAAAGGTACAGTGGCACTGGGGGACTTTGTGAACTCTTTGTGGCACATTTGATTTGGACTGGACAAGTCTTTATTACTGAGAGACAAGTCTTTATTACTGAGAGATAAGTCTTTATTACTGAGAGACAAGTCTTTATTACTGAGAGACAAGTCCTTACCACTGGGAGACAAGTCCTTACCACTGGGAGACAAGTCTTTATTACTGAGAGACAAGTCCTTACCACTGGGAGACAAGTCTTTATTACTGAGAGACAAGTCCTTACCACTGGGAGACAAGTCTTTATTACTGAGAGACAAGTCGTTACCACTGGGAGACAAGTCTTTATTACTGAGAGACAAGTCGTTACCACTGGGAGACAAGTCTTTATTACTGAGAGACAAGTCCTTACCACTGGGAGACAAGTCTTTATTACTGAGAGACAAGTCCTTACCACTGGGAGACAAGTCCTTACCACTGGGAGACACGTCTGTACCACTGTACCACACCTAAGTAGCGTTGTCTGCTACTTTACTCTTCTTCTGCGAGGTTGCTGGGGTCATGACCTCTTATAACTGTAGCGTAGGAATCAGGATATTTCAGTGGCATAACTGTCTACTCTAGATAGACGGCTCTGGGACGACTAAAACACGAAGCGTAATGCACTCCAATACAGCTGGCAGCCAGGTGAGGCAGCACCTCTAACCAACGAGCCTCAGTGTCTCCGTGGTGCATCGTTATACATGTTGGATAGCTGCCACAGAGAGACCTCCGTTTTACTCTGCAGTACAGGGAGGTGTAGTGGTCACTTCCTGGTCTATAGGGAGGTGTAGTGGTCACTTCCTGGTCTAGGGAGGTGTAGTGGTCACTTCCTGGTCTATAGGGAGGTGTAGTGGTCACTTCCTGGTCTATAGGGAGGTGTAGTGGTCACTTCCTGGTCTAGGGAGGTGTAGTGGTCACTTCCTGGTCTATAGGGAGGTGTAGTGGTCACTTCCTGTTCTAGGGAGGTGTAGTGGTCACTTCCTGGTCTATAGGGAGGTGTAGTGGTTACTTCCTGGTCTATAGGGAGGTGTAGTGGTTACTTCCTGGTCTATAGGGAGGTGTAGTGGTTACTTCCTGGTCTATAGGGAGGTGTAGTGGTTACTTCCTGGTATATAGGGAGGTGTAGTGGTCACTTCCTGGTCTATAGGGAGGTGTAGTGGTCACTTCCTGGTCTATAGGGAGGTGTAGTGGTCAATTCCTGGTCTATAGGGAGGTGTAGTGGTTACTTCCTGGTCTATAGGGAGGTGTAGTGGTTACTTCCTGGTCTATAGGGAGGTGTAGTGGTCACTTCCTGGTCTATAGGGAGGTGTAGTGGTCACTTCCTGGTCTATAGGGAGGTGTAGTGGTTACTTCCTGGTCTATAGGGAGGTGTAGTGGTCACTTCCTGGTCTATAGGGAGGTGTAGTGGTCACTTCCTGGTCTATAGGGAGGTGTAGTGGTCACTTCCTGGTCTATAGGGAGGTGTAGTGGTTACTTCCTGGTCTATAGGGAGGTGTAGTGGTTACTTCCTGGTCTATAGGGAGGTGTAGTGGTTACTTCCTGGTCTATAGGGAGGTGTAGTGGTTACTTCCTGGTCTATAGGGAGGTGTAGTGGTCACTTCCTGGTCTATAGGGAGGTGTAGTGGTTACTTCCTGGTCTATAGGGAGGTGTAGTGGTTACTTCCTGGTCTATAGGGAGGTGTAGTGGTCACTTCCTGGTCTATAGGGAGGTGTAGTGGTTACTTCCTGGTCAATAGGGAGGTGTAGTGGTCACTTCCTGGTCTATAGGGAGGTGTAGTGGTTACTTCCTGGTCTATAGGGAGGTGTAGTGGTTACTTCCTGGTCTATAGGGAGGTGTAGTGGTTACTTCCTGGTCTATAGGGAGGTGTAGTGGTCACTTCCTGGTCTATAGGGAGGTGTAGTGGTCACTTCCTGGTCTATAGGGAGGTGTAGTGGTCACTTCCTGGTCTATAGGGAGGTGTAGTGGTCACTTCCTGGTCTATAGGGAGGTGTAGTGGTTACTTCCTGGTCTATAGGGAGGTGTAGTGGTCACTTCCTGGTCTATAGGGAGGTGTAGTGGTCACTTCCTGGTCTATAGGGAAGTGTAGTGGTCACTTCCTGGTCTATAGGGAGGTGTAGTGGTCACTTCCTGGTCTATAGGGAGGTGTAGTGGTCACTTCCTGGTCTATAGGGAGGTGTAGTGGTCACTTCCTGGTCTATAGGGAAGTGTAGTGGTCACTTCCTGGTCTATAGGGAGGTGTAGTGGTCACTTCCTGGTCTATAGGGAGGTGTAGTGGTCATGTCATTGTTGTTTCCGGCCGGTCCACCTCGCTTGAAATTGCAATGTATTTTCCAACGGACACATTTCTAAATCGTCTCGTTTAGAACAAATAAAGCCTGAACATTTGCATGGTGTACCTTTCTGTGTGTATTCATCCACAATCTATAGCTCAACATGAAACAATTCGCAATTAATCGTAAAATAATTATGTATAATTTTATTTCAACCAAAAATGTTTAAACAATAATGTTAGTGATAGAAGGGAACTCATTTTGTGCAAAAATGGAAAGCTTGCCAATGTTCACGAGAGAGAATTATTACAATAGCCAATAATACATTTCCCCAATGATGAATCCCTATACGGGTGGACCGTGCGGGCGGTCCAGAGTGACGTCAGACTACACCTCCCTATGTTCAGTATGATATCATAATACAAAATACAATACGCTCAAAAGAGCCTTCTGCATTCGGCAACATGGACAAAATTACATGTCACGATCCTAGACGTGCCTAAGGTATTACTGAAGTCACATAAATACCAAGCGAGTATCTGATATCTAGCATACCGATAACATATCAAGGGGTATCTACCTAAGTGTCATACGTTCAACTACGCTAATATGACATTCTGTTATTTATTGATTTGTTTAGAAACAATAGGAAACAGATCCCCAAAAGGTCAGGAATGATGAGGCATCTCAAATGGAACATGCCGTCCTTACAAAATATAATGTGGTAATAAAATAGTTTCTGGAGAGCAGGAAAGCTGAGAGAGAGAGAGAGAGAGAGAGAGAGAGAGAGAGAGAGAGAGAGAGAGAGAGAGAGGGTATGTGGTTTCACCTGCGTATTAACCCTTTGAGGTGTACGTATTACTGCTGTGACCCTATCCCTGTCCGTTGAGATCTACTAAGCTACAAACTGATACAAAACGTGCCTGTAACCCTATCCCTGTCCGTTGAGATCTACTAAGCTACAAACTGATACAAAACGTTTCTGTAACCCTATCCCTGTCCGTTGAGATCTACTAAGCTACAAACTGATACAAAACGTGCCTGTAACCCTATCCCTGTCCGTTGAGATCTACTAAGCTACAAACTGATACAAAACGTGCTATCGACCGCTCATTGAAACCTACAAACGAAACCGCAAACTGCACAAACGATGGTGTCGTACAGTTTCCAAGGTAGGATTCTGAAGGAATGTCTGTAAAACGCACACCTCAAAGGGTTAAACTCAAACAGCCCGTCTAAAGGTTGCAATAAAGCTTGGTGCTAAGAGAAGAGAGAAGGAGGTGTACAGCTTTCCGAAACCATGTAATTGTCTCATGGTGATGGATGTCTCAGGGTGATGGATGTCTCAGGTGATGGATGTCTCAGGGTGATGGATGTCTCAGGGTGATGGATGTCTCAGGTGATGGATGTCTCAGGTGATGGATGTGGTGATGGATGTCTCAGGTGATGGATGTCTCAGGGTGATGGATGTCTCAGGTGATGGATGTCTCAGGTGATGGATGTCTCAGGGTGATGGATGTCTCAGGTGATGGATGTGGTGATGGATGTCTCATGGTGATGGATGTCTCAGGTGATGGATGTCTCAGGGTGATGGATGTCTCAGGGTGATGGATGTCTCAGGGTGATGGATGTCTCAGGTGATGGATGTCTCAGGTGATGGATGTCTCATGGTGATGGATGTCTCAGGTGATGGATGTCTCAGGGTGATGGATGTCTCAGGTGATGGATGTCTCATGGTGATGGATGTCTCAGGGTGATGGATGTCTCAGGTGATGGATGTCTCAGGGTGATGGATGTCTCAGGTGATGGATGTCTCATGGTGATGGATGTCTCAGGGTGATGGATGTCTCAGGGTGATGGATGTCTCAGGGTGATGGATGTCTCAGGGTGATGGATGTGGTGATGGATGTCTCAGGTGATGGATGTCTCAGGGTGATGGATGTGGTGATGGATGTCTCAGGGTGATGGATGTCTCAGGTGATGGATGTCTCAGGTGATGGATGTCTCAGGGTGATGGATGTCTCAGGTGATGGATGTCTCAGGTGATGGATGTCTCAGGTGATGGATGTCTCAGGGTGATGGATGTCTCAGGTGATGGATGTCTCAGGTGATGGATGTCTCAGGGTGATGGATGTCTCAGGGTGATGGATGTCTCAGGTGATGGATGTCTCAGGGTGATGGATGTCTCAGGGTGATGGATGTCTCAGGGTGATGGATGTCTCAGGGTGATGGATGTCTCAGGTGATGGATGTGGTGATGGATGTCTCAGGGTGATGGATGTCTCATGGTGATGGATGTCTCAGGGTGATGGATGTCTCAGGTGATGGATGTCTCAGGGTGATGGATGTCTCAGGTGATGGATGTCTCATGGTGATGGATGTCTCAGGTGATGGATGTCTCAGGTGATGGATGTCTCAGGGTGATGGATGTCTCAGGTGATGGATGTGGTGATGGATGTCTCAGGTGATGGATGTCTCAGGGTGATGGATGTCTCATGGTGATGGATGTCTCAGGTGATGGATGTCTCAGGTGATGGATGTCTCAGGGTGATGGATGTCTCAGGGTGATGGATGTCTCAGGGTGATGGATGTCTCAGGTGATGGATGTCTCATGGTGATGGATGTCTCAGGTGATGGATGTCTCAGGTGATGGATGTCTCAGGGTGATGGATGTCTCAGGGTGATGGATGTCTCAGGGTGATGGATGTCTCAGGTGATGGATGTGGTGATGGATGTCTCAGGTGATGGATGTCTCAGGTGATGGATGTCTCAGGTGATGGATGTCTCAGGGTGATGGATGTCTCAGGGTGATGGATGTCTCAGGTGATGGATGTGGTGATGGATGTCTCAGGTGATGGATGTCTCAGGTGATGGATGTCTCAGGTGATGGATGTCTCAGGTGATGGATGTCTCAGGTGATGGATGTCTCAGGTGATGGATGTCTCAGGATGATGGATGTGGTGATGGATGTCTCAGGTGATGGATGTCTCAGGTGATGGATGTCTCAGGGTGATGGATGTCTCAGGGTGATGGATGTCTCAGGGTGATGGATGTCTCAGGGTGATGGATGTCTCAGGGTGATGGATGTCTCAGGTGATGGATGTCTCAGGGTGATGGATGTGGTGATGGATGTCTCAGGTGATGGATGTCTCATGGTGATGGATGTCTCAGGTGATGGATGTCTCAGGTGATGGATGTCTCAGGTGATGGATGTCTCAGGTGATGGATGTCTCAGGTGATGGATGTCTCAGGTGATGGATGTCTCGTGGTGATGGATGTCTCAGGGTGATGGATGTCTCGTGGTGATGGATGTCTCAGGTGATGGATGTCTCAGGGTGATGGATGTCTCAGGATGATGGATGTCTCAGGTGATGGATGTCTCAGGTGATGGATGTCTCAGGGTGATGGATGTCTCAGGTGATGGATGTCTCAGGGTGATGGATGTCTCAGGGTGATGGATGTCTCAGGGTGATGGATGTCTCAGGTGATGGATGTCTCAGGGTGATGGATGTCTCAGGGTGATGGATGTCTCAGGGTGATGGATGTCTCAGGGTGATGGATGTCTCAGGTGATGGATGTCTCAGGTGATGGATGTCTCAGGTGATGGATGTCTCAGGTGATGGATGTCTCAGGTGATGGATGTCTCAGGTGATGGATGTCTCAGGTGATGGATGTCTCGGGTGATGGATGTCTCAGGTGATGGATGTCTCAGGTGATGGATGTCTCAGGGTGATGGATGTCTCAGGTGATGGATGTCTCAGGTGATGGATGTCTCAGGGTGATGGCCTCAGAACGTGTGAAAGTATGATATACCTTCTCTTCTCCTCTTCCTACCAGGCTTTCATCCCTTTCTTTTCATCCATCTTCCTCTATTCTCTCCTTCCTCTTGTCCTCCACTCTCCCTCCTTTCATCCCTTTCTTTTCATCCATCTTCCTCTATTCTCTCCTTCCTCTTGTCCTCCGCTCTCCCTCCTTTCATCCCTTTCTTTTCCTCTCCTAAGAAAAACAACAACATGAGATGGAGAAGCGATAGTGTTTGATCTACGCCCACCCCCCCCCCCGCCGTCATCTGCTCTTGACCTCTGACCCCTAGAACAGCCAGGTGACGGGCACCCACTGCGGGTTCTTGGAGACGGTCTCCAGTGCGGCCTTGAGCGTGCGGTAGGTCTCGTCCAGGTTGTCGTTGACAACGGTCAGGTCGAAGTAGTGGCCATACGCCGCCTGGAGGCGCCCGCTGTCCTCGCACGTCCTGCGCATCTCGTCCTCCTGAGAGAGAGAGAGAGAGAGAGAGAGAGAGAGAGAGAGAGAGAGAGAGAGAGAGAGAGAGAGAGAGAGAGAGAGAGAGAGAGAGAGGGGGGAGAGAGAGGGGAGAGAGAGGGGAGAAGGGGAGAGAGAGGGGAGAGGGAGAGATAGAGGGGAGAGAGAGAGAGAGAGAGAGAGAGAGAGAGAGAGAGAGAGAGAGAGAGAGAGAGAGAGAGAGAGAGAGAGAGAGAGAGAGGGGAGAGAGGAGAGGGAGAGAGAGAGAGAGAGAGGGGAAGAAAGAGAGAGAGAGAGAGAGAGAGAGAGAGAGAGAGAGAGAGAGAGAGGCCTATGCACACACACACACACACACACACACACACACACACACACACACACACACACACACACACACACACACACACACACACAGACACACAGACACACAGACACACACACACACACACACACACACACACACACACACACACACACACACACACACACACACACACACACACACACACACACACACACACACACACA